>NW_028321881.1:15485000-15798593 GCF_036245765.1 Copidosoma floridanum
TTAAGAGATTATTTCAAGGACTGCTTCTTGACCTATACGACAACAGAAGGCGAAACAAAGAAGAAAATAACTGCAGAGTCATTCCAGGGTTCTATACTTGCACCCGATCTCTTGAAAAATTCATACGATGGACTACTCTGCCAGGAAATGCCAGAGGGGACGTTCTTGGTAGGATACGTGGATGATGCTGTGGTAGTGATCGTCAAACGCACGATGAAACTTGTCCAGATACGACTTATCCAGGTTATGTGGAGAGTGGCTTTTTGGATGGAGAACCACTGACTTAAAGTTGCAGCAGGAAAGAAGGAGATAGTACTATTGACGCGAAAAGAGATACATACTATCATTTTTCTCAAGGTACAAGAAGAAGAAGTAATGACAAAAGACGCAGTAAAATTCCTAGGGGTGACGCTGGATAGAAAGCTCCCGTTTGGAGCCACCTTAGGCAAGCAGCAAACAAGGCAGTGGCAAGAGTTGCGGCATTAACTCGAATCATGCCGAACGTTAGAGGTTTAAAGCTTGCAAAACGCAAGCTCCTTATGTCTATGGCCCAGTCTATTATTTTGTACGGGGTTCAGATATGGGGAGATGAGACGAACGTCAAAAAAAAAGTAAAAATTGGCCAAGTTAAAAGAATAGGAGCCTTGAGGATAGCATGCGCCTATTGCACAGTCTCAGAGTCTGTGATAATGGGGATAGCTGGCGTACTCCCCATCGACCTCATTGCGAGGGAAAGACGATCGAAGCACATTACGGAGCAGGACCTAGGAAAAATGGGGGCCAAGAAGAATGCTCGGGAAATCACCTGGGAACGCTGATAATATATATGGCAAGAGAAATCTAGAAGTAGATGGACGGCACGCCTGATAAAAGATGTCAAGGATTGGACAGAGCAGAAACATGGGAAAGTAGATTACTACCTTACCCAATTCCGCTTAAATCATGGGTATTTCTGCTCGTACCTCAACAAGATGCGAAGAACACAAGCAGCTGCTTGGAAGTTTTGTGGCTACGACAAAGATGACGCAGAATATCCGTTCTTTGACTGCATCAAGTGTCAAGCCGAGCAAAACGTGCTACGGGAAAGGATCGGAACCTTGCATCCCGACAACGTCATAGATAAAATGCTACTTAACGATGAAAGGTGGACTGCAGTAGTCCAATATATACATACAGTTCTCCGGGCCAAAAAAGAGAATGGTTTTCTGGACAACTTAGTGGAGGTGGTGCGATCGTGGATCCTGTTCCATCAGGGGGGGGCGTGGGGTTGTGTTTTTTGCTGTGGTGACTAGGCGACTAAGGGGGGGTATGGTGGTAGGGTGCTTTTTTCCGCTAGGCTTCTGGGGTGTGGTCAAGCTCGTGAGAACCGCTTCGCTATATCACCGTCCTACCGATGAGTGGCTGTACCTCGGTTGCCCGAATCTCTGCCCCTCGGGTTCTGTGGTGGTTACTCTCGTCACGCTTTTGTTAGGGGTAGCCAGGTTTGTGCTCGCGCTGGGGAGCATTTGCCTATTATTTTGCTCCATCCCTCCAAGTAAACAAAGAAGAGCATCTTTAATGCATGACGGAACATAGAAAATATCCTAGAAGTTGCAAAAGTTACAAGACAAGATGGTAACGAAACAATAAAGGAAGCCCGAACCAGGGGCTAATCCTCCGTGGCCCCGTTTTGAAGTGTAAATGCGAGAGCAGATTCCAAGCCAGATGTCCTAGGGAAGTGGTCTTGCCTGTTTAGTGGGTATGGTCACAACGAGTCTCACACAGGGGAGGGTTCGTACACCCTTCTATCGTGCATAAAGGCATTCTGGACGACCTTGGAATGGATGTACTTGCAACTAACATCTCTTGATAATGGAGCTGAAAATTAGTAGTACTTATACCTAAGTTTTCCGCGTTGCCGATTACAACAAATAACCATAATATATCATCGATTGCGTTAAAAATCGGTATTCTCAAGTTTTTTGATGTGCTGCTCAAAAATTTGCCAAAAAAGTTCTTAAAAATAAAAAACAATTCTCAAAAAAATAGTTTTAAGTTTCTTTCGAATATACATCATGTTTCAAATATATTTTAAAAATATGTTAGGGTGAAGTTGTACATTATTTCATAAGCAGAGAAATTGTTGATGAACTTTATGTCAGCATTTTTAGGAGGATTTCTGAAGTACTGGATAACTGGTTAAATTTTCAATTAAAAGTTCTATTTTCACACATTTTTACAAGAAGCTTAGATAAAGATTCTTGAGTCAAGGAATGACACATGAAAATTCTGGTCCCAAATATAGTAACATTTACTCTAAGTGAGTAAGAGCGAGCAAGAACGATAAATTCCCATATTTTTACGGTAAAACAGTAGAAAACTATACATGAAAAACCGGTCTTTCAAAGATTTTTCGAGTTAAGGGAGAACACAAGAGAGCTTTTGTAAGAAATAGGTTTTTGTATGTATCAAGCAAATAAAATTGCATTAAAATGGTATTTGTCTATCAATTTCCAATGACTTCAGTAATCAAAACACTTAAATATCACATTTTTCAGAGGTTTTTTGAGGTAAGGGAGTACAACAATTAATTTTCATGAATTATTGGATGTATATTAGTATGAAGGAAGTTGAGATGGGTCGAGGTCATATTGTTTCATGAATTTTAGATAGTATATGTGATTGCTTTACTTAAAATTGCTTTTTTTAAAGGTTTTTACAGGTTAGAGACAACAAAAACACTTTTTTATTAAAAATAAAAATTCAATTGCATTAAACAGGTACAGAAATAGAGAAAAAAATTTGCAAGCAATTTGTTTCTAGTTTTTTTTGCGTACAGTATCGCAAAAAGCATTTAGTAACGGTGAGTAAGCTCATTTTTGGCAGCCAAATTTAACTGCTATTATAATTTTTTTTATAAAGCCACTGCTTTAAGCAAGTTTCAATTGAGCTGCTTTAGAATGAGCCCAAATAAAATTATCTATGTTGCTCTAGTTTTTAGACAGAGGTGGTGGCTAAGTGGACAGAGAATGCCCCATGTATGTATGCATATTAAGTGTGCTGGAGTAATTGACGAAATCTAACTATATTGTATATATATATATCGACGCCCCGGGCGAAGACTATGCCCTGCTTCGAAGCCTGGACGAAGACTATGCCCTTTTCTGGAGTCTGGACGAAAACTATGCCCTTTTGTCTGTTCCAGACAAAAACTATGCCCTTTTAGGATCCCGGACGAAGACTATGCCCTTTTCCGAATTTCGGACGAAGACTATGCCCTTTTCTCGCGCTCGGACGAAAACTTTGCCCTTTTGGAGTCCCGGACGAAGACTATGCCCTTTTCTGGAGTTCGGACGAAGACTATGCCCTTTTTTCGCGCTCAGACGAAAACTATGCCCTTTTTTTGAGTCTGGATGAGAACCATACCCGTTTTTTCTAGTCCGTGTGAAGACTATTACATTTTTTCCGAGTCTGGACGAAGATATTGACTTTTTCTGGCGCCGGGATGAAGTACAATTCATTTAAGCTCACGGTACATTTGTTTTTGTAATTAGATATATAGTCAAATATACTTATATAGTGGTTGTTGCTTACATTTACTTAAATAGTTGTAAATAATAATACAAACTCAGGAATCGTTTTATAAGCATGGTAATTTGCAATTAATAAATATGAAAGACTCTTTCTTGTTTTATTTTCAAATTCAATTTCTTTTCTACATTTTTGTTGATTATAATGAGTAACTAATATAATTATTGTAACTTCAAGTTAAAAAATTAATAAAATTTGTACAATTCGTGATATAACAGAATATAATATTCGTAAGAAAATTGAGAAAAAAATAAACTTTTTCTTATTAATTAATGTTTGCAAGACATGAATATTTAGATTACAAAGTATTTTTTATCACAAGAATAAATTAGCAAATTTAAATTAATTACAGTTATTGTTATGTATAATTCACGGAATCGTTTAAAAAAAGCTCAAAAATTCCTTTTTTCAAACACTTACCAAAACTCCAAATACTGAAGCCGTTAGACCTGCTAAGAATAATGATGACGTGTTGTTTTTTTACAAAGACGTCTGTAGATTCACGTGCATGTGAATCTCGATGTGAAGATAAAACTCATAACAAACGTTTTGACACAAGTATCGCGAAATCTTAAAATGTTTAATCGTTTTCAAAAGCTTCGTACTCGTGAGCTTCTTCCAGCGTACTAGTAGCTGTTACCCACCCACCAAAAGCATAAATCAGCAAATCTGGAGGGTTTTTCTTGTTTTAGAAAAAGTAAAACACAAGTGGGGTTAGTAATTAACATTGGGGAGTTTTTTAACTTAGTTTCCGTCCGAACTCGAAAAAAAGGGTAAAGTCTTCGTCCGGGACCTAAAAAGGGCATAGTTCTCGTCCGGGACCAAAAAAAGGGCCTAGTTTTCGTCTGGGTTTGAGAAAAGTGCATAGTCTTTGCCCAGGCTCGAAAAAAACGGGCATAGTCTTCGTCGGGGAGCAAAAAAGGACATAGTTTTCGTCTGGACTAGAAAAAAGGGCATAGCCTTCGCCCGGGACGTCGAAAAGGCATAGTTTTCGTCCAGGGCCAATTAGGGAATAGTCTTTGCCCGGGGCGTCGATATATACATAAAAACACACACATATATAAATATCTATACATAAATACACTCTCGTTAGACATAAGCCCACAGCATGCTTTGCCAACCCCCATTATAAATATTCGTATTGATGATGTCTGATTAATTATCAGTGTTCTCGTAATACTTGTTAAAATAATGACTACACCATGAATCTCAGCTTAACGTCATGCGGTATTTTATATAATTTAGAAAATTATCGTTTTAGGACATAAAAGAACTTAATATGTATACCCTTTATATCGTAGTCAGATTGAGTGTCGCTTTGAATAACAAATTCAATACTAGGAGATCCTCAATTTTTTTTACTAGTAAGTAAAATTGAAAAATACGAGATAATTATTTTAAACTACAGAAATTCAATTTATGTATTAATATCTATCTAAATAACGTAGTTATTCTTTATTACATAGTTGCTTGTGTGGGGCATTTCAGACAAACATCCAACAGTCCCGCTATAACTATCCACGACCGATTACAAGGACCTGTATGCCACCCACTTACCTGTACATATTAAGATAAAATTCTGTCATTTTTTGACTCTATTTTATATTTACTGGCTCACTGTCCAAATTTCCTACCACTCCTAGAACCACCTTGCAGCATTCTAGTGGCCCCTTATATGAGTCCTTCCACTGAATTATTCTGAACTAACACCTTCTCTCACAACCCCTGAAGCCCCACACGCTGTTTCTGTAGAATCTTACTGAAAGCTTACGATACACAACGGATCCTGACACTCACCTCCACACATATGTGTACACTAGAGTAGATGATAATTTTTTTTTTTTTTAATATTTTCATGAGTGATGACCATGAATCGCTCCTATGTATCTAAAAAGTAACCCTACCCATCTGTCACTTACTGATTTTAATGAAACTTGGCAGAGTGATAGAACAATAAAAAATATCGGACTCGTGTATTTTTATATCTGCCTTTACTAATTTTTTAGGGTAAAAACTACCTCTTATAAGCCATAAGAAAATTAACCCACCTGAGCCTGAAAAAAGCTGCTTCGAACGTTTATTTTTCTTGAAGTAATTTAGTTCTGCTTCTTTAAATCACCCATCTAATGACGTACCCTTAAACCAAACCAATATATTTTCAAATATACCCCAACCCCCTAATCTCTGTAAACTACCCTGACAAACCAACAGTGGATTAACCTACTAACTATGAGGAACAATGAATTTCATTGATAGCTTTTTACAAAAAAATTAAAATCCACACCACTGATAAATAAACTTATTTAACTTATAAATTTACTAATAATACTATTTTTAGCATTGTACTTACCATTTGTTACTAATGGTCCAAATATAGCATTCGTTTCATGTAAAACTATTAACATTGGAGATTTTAAAACTTCATTTGCAGAAACAAAAGGTTAAATAGTGTAACTGTGCATCGAAAAATTGAATGATTGTGCAATGCACTCCACTGTTGTAGTACCTATAAATGATACAGTTTTACCAGCGCGTGATTCACGATTCACTTTAGATTGATCCATGATAAAAACATTACCTGGCCCATAACGAGAAATTTCTGATCTTACATGAGAAACAAAAGTAGAGGCCTTATTCAACAACTCTTGTTTGCCCAAAATTTGTGCCTGCGTAATAAAATTATTTATTTGTCTTAAAACAATGTTATTTTGCTTTTGAAAATTGTGGATACATTTGGCAGAAGCATTAAATTGTTTCGAAGATAACTTAACTTTTTTTGCAATTTTTCAAGTCCATCTTTTTATTTTTATGTCATAAACAGGTAAGAATTTGTCAAAGGCATTTTAAAATTGTTTAGATACTAATTTAAAAAATTACAAAGCTTATCTGCTCTTGTACCTTTTTTAGTTATTTGATCTTCCCAGCTGTATAATTGTCTTATACTGGTTACTTTTCTATACCAATGTTGGACTGATTCAATAGTTTTACGTTTATTCTTTGTTGATCACTAAAAATCAACCGTTAACTTTTTATATTCTATATCAATATTTTCTTAGATCTTAATATCCTCTTGTGATTTCTCATTTAATTCATTAACTTTATCACCTTCTACATTTACGACTTCTTCTTGCTGCGCTTTCATCATTAAAACATAATGTATCGTACATCTTGATAAGAACATCGTTATTTATATCATTTTTTATTAAATCCATAAGTTGTAGTACAAAGTCTATTTCTGAATCGGTAATTTTTGTTTTATGATAGTACATTGGATCACTAAACACAAAACTTACTAGTTTAACAATATTTATTGGATTCATAGTCATTTTATATGTTTTAGTCAAGAATCAAAAATAAATAAAGTGTTTAAGAAATTTTTCAAACAAATTGAACGGTGAGCTTAATGAAAAATCTATATAAACTTATAAATTAATAAATGACAAACTAATTTTAGGAATGTACAGATAATACAATAGATCACTTCCACTTTTATTTTTAATCTATAAATTTTTTGAAATATTTCTAATTAGTATCTAAACAATATTAAAATGCCTTTGACAAATTCTTACCTGTTTATGACATAAAAATAAAAAGATGGGCTTAAGGAATTGCAAAAGAAGTCGAGCTATCTTCAAAACAATTTAATGCTTCTACCAAATAGATCCATAATTTTCAAAAGCAGAATAACATTGTTTTAAGAAAAGTAAATAATTTTATTACGTAGGCACAAACTTTGAGCAGACAAGAGTTATTTTATAAGGCGTCTACATTTGTTCCTCAAGAAAGATCAGAAATTTTTCCTTTAGGACCAGGTAATGTTTACAGTACAGATTAATATGGAGTAAATCGTGAATCACACGCTGGTAGAACTTTATCATTTATAGGTACAACAGAAGTGGAGTGCATTACACAATCATTGAAGTTTTCGATGCACAGTGACACTATTTAACCTTTTATTTCTGCAAATGCATTTTTAAAATCTTCAATTTTAATAGGTTTACATGAAATGAATGGTATATTCGGATCATTAATAACAAAAGGTATGTGCAAAGCTAAAAATATAGTAGTTTGGGCTTTAAAATCTGGAAAATATACTTCTGATCTGACTTCAAAATGGTTTGAAGAAATTTATTTACCTACTGGTGGACATAAAACTGATCTATGCCTTGATTCTTGGACTGGTCAGACCGAAAAACTGTTTAGAAATACAAATAAAGAAACTAATAAGTTAAAATATACACGATACCTGTAGAAACTACTGGTTTTGCTCAGCCACTCGATGTATATGGATCTCGTCCATGAAAAAACTTTTTACGAAATTTATCAAATTTAAAACCTTTACGTTACTATGATATTAACTGACATTTACGAAATAACATTCTTATAGTTCAATAGTTCATTCATAATTTGTTATTATTACCAAGGTTTACATATGTATTTAAGTATGCTTGGTGGAAGTGCGGCTATATTAAGGAGAAACCAATAGAGGCTCACACACCAGTTGATTTTTGTTTAAAAAATGTTCATAATACATGCGAAAAATGAAGCGATATTGCAGTTATTAAATGCAGATAGTGTATAGATTCTCTATGTATGCAACACTTTTTTGCCATTACAGAAGAAGTTTCTCCGTATTACTGTGAGAAATACGTAAAATAACTGTTGGAACAAATCAAATTTTATAGATTCGTGAGAGGCAAGGAGACTCAAGCTAATCAAGTACGCTGAACGTGAGAGGCGAGGGGACTCACGCTAATCAAGCACCCTGAACGTAAGAGGCGAAGGGACTCACGCTAATCAAGTACCCCAAACGTGGTTTTTAGGGTTGAGATGAGTTAGAGGGTATGTAGTTAGACAAATTGCCTATCAGTGGAGTAAAGTTAAAGCATTCTATGAAAAAAAAACAATTAAATTGTGGTTCTATTAGGGTGGTTTGCCACGGTCAGAGGGCTTAGATATATTTTATGATATACTCATTTTCTTAGAAGTAGATAATTAGATAAATTGCTTTGAGAAGTAGAATCAAATTATTTTGAGAAAAATTAACGATTCAACTAACTATACCTCAGGGCAGGTGGATTGTCCTACTTGTGGTTTAATAAGCATGGTTTCTAGGGATTAGATGAGATAGGGGGCAAGTGGGTAGGTAATTTACCTATCAGAGGTGTGGAATTTAATTTTTTTAGAAAAAACTAGCAATTACATATGTTGTTTGTACAATAAGGTTGGTTAGCCTGCTGGTGATTTGGTAAGGGTCGTTTAAAGGGTTTTGGAAAAGTATGTTTTTAAATATATAAGTTTATTTTATTGGTAGATAATTAAATTAATGGTATCTGATTATATCGGTGCCTTTTAGACGTAAAATTAATTTATTTTGCGAAAAATAAAAGGCTCAACTTATTATTCCAAAGACTAGGTGGGTTAGCCGCTAGTAGTTTGGTAAGGATGGTTTTTAGGGTTACAATGAGCTAGCGGATAAATGGGTAGGTTGTTCGCCTATCAGTAGTGGGAAATTTAATCATTTTGTAAAAAGCTAGCAATTAAATTCGTTAATTCTAAGAGCTCGTAGGTTAATCCACTGGTGGTTTGTCAGGGTAGTTTACAGGGATGAGGGGGTTGGGGGTATATTTTAAAATATACAAGGTTGGTTTAAGGGTACGTCATTAGGCGGGTTATTTTAAGAACCAAAACTAAGCTATTTTAAGAAAAATAAACGTTTCAAACAGCTTTTCCCAGACTTAGGTGGGTTAATCTTCTTCTGGATTATTTGATGTGGTTTCTACCTTTAAAAATTAGTTAGGGCAGATATAAAAATATACGAGTCTGATATTTTTTATTATTCTACCACTCTGCCAAGTTTTATTAAAATCAGTGAGTGACAGTTGGGTAAGGTTACTTGTAAGAACTTGTGCATTAAAAATTTCAGACTGCTAGCATTAATGTAAACCGACTTACAAAGCACCAATTTTCTTATGGGATTCACGTGTTAAAAAGTACGAAAAACGTTTGTTTCATATAAAAGCCATGTTTATCTTTAATATTTTTTAAAAAAACGTGTATTACCCTATCTGTTTTGTAAATGTAATGGTGCCATTAATTTTTTCGATTTAGCGTTTGAAAGAAATTGTTGGCAAAAATCTCGAAAATTATACAAAATCGCTGATAAAAGGAGAAAAAAGGAAAATTTTTAAATCGCAACTTTTCTACTAGCGTTTTATTAATTTTACAGGTGATTTCTTTAAAATAGAGATAGAACTTTCAAATTTGTTGTCCCGAAAAATTTTTCAGATGCCATTATGTCCAAAATGTAAGCCTTTTAAGTTAGTGTAACAGTAAAATGATTAAAATTGTCATCGTATATTATAAAAGTAATGAAAGTTATTAAATATTTACTTACATTAAACTTATATTAATATAGTAAAATAATTATTAAGTGATGATAAATATTATTTACAGCTTAAAAATAACCCTGTGAAGCAATTGATTTAAGATACAAAAAGTTTTGTAAGCAAGTTTGATCAACAAAGTATTTTTTAATCAATTTAATAAGTTTGATAAGGATATATATAAAAAAACTTATCTATTGCAATGGACTGAGCACAAAAACGACTTTTCTATCCGTATCATTGTCTCGAGACTAAGTTAACCTACTTATAGTTTTTAAAAATTTCTTTCTGATTTTTTAACTAAGAATATTACGCTGGCGAAATCACACGTAAAAAATAGTTATGAGCTAAAAAACAAATTAAAAGATATTATCATTTGACCTGGTTACACTCTGATTGGTCTAGATATAGTTAGTTTATTTACTAAGACAAGTGAGGCCTTAATCATAAATGCAATAAAACATTTTTGGAGATTCTTGAATGGTGAAATTGATAATTTTCTCAATGAATTTTGCACAGGTGTATCTTTAATGTTTAATTTAACTTTTTTCCATTCCAACAACAAATTTTATACACAAGATTTTGACTCTCCAATAGGCAGTCCCTGTAGTCTAGTGCTGTGTGATCTGGTAACCTGTTTGCTTGAAATTTCATGCTTAGAGAAGTTATGTTTCGATGTTCTACTGTACTGATGTGTATTAACTATACTAAAAACCTTTTAAATAGCTATTGTCTGGAATTACAATTCACTGTTAAGACATGCAATAAGAACAGCCTTAGTTTCTTAGATTTAAAAATTATCATTCAACAAAACAACACAGTACTAACTAATTAGTACCAAAAACTAACACACTCAGGCCGATACTTGAATTTTCTCTCCCACCATCCAACACAACATACAATAGGTATTATTAACACATTTGTAGACTTCTCCATTAAATCAGTAGACACTTAATTTCATAACGATAATTTAAAATCAATCAATAAATTTTTACTAGCTAACAACTATCCTCAAAAATTTATTGATAAATTTTCAAACGAAAGAATAAATACCTTACAAAATTTGAATATTTGACAATTGCAACAGAAATAATAAAAATTGTAAAGTAATCTTGCTATCACCGTATATTTCCCACTTGCATGGTCCACCTAAATATTATTATAAGAAGCTTCACATTGATCTAATATACAGTTTAAACAATAAATTGAATTCGATCTTTTCACTTGAAAAATATGTAACCGAGCCTGTCCATAGAAATAATGTCGCTTACCACATACCACGTGCAAATTTCAACTGCTGTTATGTCAGTCAAACATCGAGAGCTGTAAAAGTAAGAATGGCAGAACATGAAAAAGATATCGATAAAAAAGGATACATCTGTTCCACCACAATATAGCATTGAATTTAAGAACAACTTTAATTTTGATAAAATAAAAATTTTAGACACAGAACAAAATTACAAAAGTGCCTCTTTTCCGAAGTGTTAAATATACATTATTTCAATAATAATATTGATATACAACAAGATACAGAAAAATTGTTACAAGTCTCTCGTTAAGTCAATCAAGAAAGGAGACAAACCTAATATGCATGATTTGAGGTCCCCTTTCATTTATAGTATTAGGAAAATATGAGCTGTTTACGTGAGTCTCACAAGGAACTGCTTGCGATTCTTATTTGATTTTATTATGTGCGTATACTATGCCAATTGTGTATGTGCAGGGTATACAAGCAACTAAACTTGAAACTCTGACTACATTACGATTTTACATCCCTTCCGTAAAGGCGAGAGGTATGTTATACACTTCACTTAATTTGCGTTTATTGTACTTATTGAAATTTGTATTGTAAAAAATTTTTATGACTCATGAATTTTTGTACCTGATAAGGGCCAGGACATTGTCTAAATAGCCAGAACGTTGCTTTGTTTTTGTTTTTTAATAAATACATAATTTTACAGTACCGCCATTCGACGTAATTTCAAATTATTAACCAACTGTCATCAGACGTCTTATTTTATTAAAACGTTTTCCGTTCAAAATTTTATATCTATTCCTAACACTTCTCAAAACAAAAAACCTCTTATCAAAATATTTTTGTTTAAATTTCATACAGTATACTTGGCCAATTAATACGCTGTTAAAATAAAAGAAATATTATTATGCTGAAAAGTACTGTGCGTTCTAATGCCATAAAATGCTTGTTGGCCCTAAAGGGTTAGTTTGCACTTTCTCACGTTATATTGAATGAAAAGGGCTTTTTGTTAAAACTGTAAAGATTAAAAAATTGACCAAAATTTCTAACAAAAGAATTGTTTTTTCCATTCTTACAACCTTTTTGCCAGGGCAACGAAATCCTGAAACTTAATCTCTTCAGTCTTATGCCACAAAAAAACAAATGCATATTCTATCTATTTTAAAGTCTGAAATATTTTAAAGATTTCTATGATGGTTAAAACTATAACCTGATCTCTCTCGTAATGAATTTCTTATTTGCTAATTTTGATGCTACTGCTTCAATCTTGACAAATGTTTTGCATCAGTTTTTTAACGCTTTATATTGTGAATATTAGATGTATTTGAAATTTTCCATCCAGTTCACCCTCTTGTACTTTTGGAATGGTTACGACTTTTTTGAGCCATAAAGGCAACTTTGTTGCGTTCCAATATATTTGTTAGCAAAGTAGTTTGACGTCCAGTGACACTTAAAGGGACCAGTGAGCTTCTGAAGTAAACTGTCTCATGACTGAAGTTTCTAGCAAATATAACTGACTGGATACCTTGAAGTGATCTTTTCTGGGCTGCTGGTTGTAACGAGGCAAAATGGCCTCTATATTCCAAAATGCTCTCGCTGATGCAACGTGTATACAAAGAGCATTAATTTGGCGCTTCTACGAACTGTTTGTTTTTCGGAAGCTGTATATACGCTGAGAGGAGGGGAGGAGGACGCCAACGGAAAAATCGTTGAGATGCAGAGACACAGCAGCGCCAGCGGAAAAGGACAAGGAAGGTGCGAACGCGACTACCGAGACACAGCAGCTGCTATGTATGAGAGTGACTGCGAGAGGAGATACGTGGCGGTGGCAGTGACGGCGGCCATTGCTTGAGCAAGAGATCGTGAGTGAGTCGAGAGTAGAGCCTCGAACTGCACGCTTAAGCGCGAGCAGCGAGAGTTTCGGTGACTTAAAGGGTTTTCGTGGCGAGAGTTGAGAGAGAGAGAGAGAGAGAGAGAGAGTTTTCGAGAAGGTGTGTTGAGTGTTGAGAGAAGAGAAAGAAGTGTACGTGCGAGACGAGAAGCTGCTGTGTTCTCCCAGGACGACGAGGTCTCCAGGTCGAGGACTTCGGCCGCTGAGAGAAGAAGCAGAGAGAGAAGAGAAAAGGGAGAGAGAGAGTTTGGGTTGACGAGTGTGGTGTACGACAGACCGCGAGGTGCATGGAAGGGCCGCCATTTTTCGTGCGTGTTGTCGTGTATTAGGGTAGATAGTAGAGTAGAGAGAAAAAGTGTGGATAGTCGAGCAGAGAGAGAGAGAGAGAGTGTATAGCAGTGTGAGAGATTGGGGACGAAGTGTGAATGTGTGCGTAGTAGTGTGGGTCAAGGACGAGCAGGAGCCCCTCCTGGTCCCGGACAAGCAAGACGTGGTGGACGAGCGCTCGCGGCTCGCTGGGTGCGAGGAAAAGTCGCTGCAGCGCCGTCCAGAGGACGAGGTGAAGCGTTGTGTCGTGTATTGTGAAAGGAGATACTGTGTATTAGTGTTAAGTGTATTAAATAAAGAAATAGTGAAAGGTTAATTTGTTGTGTATAAATTAAGAGTTCTTCCCGTAGAACGGGAGAACTCCCACGCCTTTCCCCCTTTTTCAGGAGCAGAAACCCAAGAGGTAAGAGGGACAACGGTGACGAACGCAATCGAGATTTTCTAACGCTGCGTCGGCGCCTCGTTTTATTTCAGTTCAAGAAGCAGTGTTACATGGTGTAGCACAAGGCTAATCGAAAGAAGAACTACAACGTCTCAAGCGTTCTATCTAGTTGTAGATCTCTTTCCCAACGTCTTCTGGTACTACGCCAGAGACGTAGTTGTTTTAAGTCTCTTCTTTTTTGCAGAGGCCAGGTGTCCTGGTGATCTAAGGTGGGGAGGATCAGTTCATCATGATTGCCCGTTGGAGACTGTCACGTTTACTAAGGTTTGTTTTTCCTTTATAGCTTCAGTGTAAGGTTCTCCTAATGAAGATCTTTAGAAGATTGGTGATTCGTGGTTGAATGCTTATACTTAAAAAGTAAATGTA
The DNA here is from genome assembly GCF_036245765.1 of Copidosoma floridanum. Lineage (NCBI taxonomy): Eukaryota > Metazoa > Arthropoda > Insecta > Hymenoptera > Encyrtidae > Copidosoma > Copidosoma floridanum. The sequence continues at coordinate 15,499,238 of NW_028321881.1, forward strand.
GGGTAGTCGGTCGCCGGAGTTCTCAGCCTTGCGACGAACCACTCTGCTCGTGATGTCTGCCAGTGAATGACTGACTTGGTTTAATAATGGCGTTAATGATAATAATGATAGAAGTAATGATGAAAAAGGAAGAAAAAAAGGTAAAAGCTAACATGTTAGTAAAAAAAGTGATAACGATGATAACGATGATAATAATAATATTAATTTAGATATTGATAAGGATTAAATGTTAGTAGAAAAAGTGATAAAGATGATTATAATGGTAACGATGATGATGATGATGATGATGGTGATGATGATGATGATAATGATGATAATATTGATGATGATGATGATGATGATGATGATGATCTTATAAGTAATAATAATAACAATGAACATTAAATGAAAAAGTAATAAGAGCAAAAGTAGTTATAATAACAATTATTATTGTAATATAACTAGGAACTATAGTAATCGTGCTTATAATATTATTTATAATAAATATTGTAGTAATAATTGTACACATGCTTTTTATGGTAATAGCAAAAGCCTTGAATACGAGTATTCCAATATCAATTATGCTTAAATGAATAATCGTAATAATAAAAATTATAATTAATGGGCTGAGGCTAGTAACTTGTGGTTTCCATTTATTTGAATGGTGGATAGAGAACGCTTCTTCACAACTGTATGGTTGGAAGGTGCTGCAGTGATCAAAGCTTGTGCCCGTATATGGTTGAAGTGAAATAAAACAGTTTTTCTCGACCAAATTACCAAAGAGAAAACGTTGTTAAAATTTGAGGATGGATCTCTGAATGAAACCTAAAATAGGTAAGGCTAAGGAAAATATTGTACTAGAGGTGGTTACCTTTAAGAAGGAATTTACTGCATGTTTTGACATGGTGATAGCCCGGGTGATTGGTATTGGCTTTACTAGTTCTGGGGAAGGCTACAAAGGCGTCTAGCGTAAAAGTGAGAAGACAAGCTACGATAGAACCAACTTACAGAAGGGCTTTACATCTTGCCCAGTTATGGACAGTACAGGCTGCTGAGCACTGAAAGGGATGCGAGCAACGTCAGTGCTACCAGCTTTTTCAGGAGCATTACTAAGGTGTATCTGTATTATACCAGCAACTTAATATTAGTTATAGTTTAGAGCAGCACAGGTGAGTCTTGTATTTACAGATATCATAAAATAAATTAGAGATATGGTGGAAGCAGCAATAACGACCTTTAGAAAAACAGTGACGCCCAAAAAAGTTGGTATAAAATTGGCAGTAAACCTACTGTACAAGTTTAAAGACAGCCATAAATAATCAAAAAAGAATGTGGAAGTTTCCTGGAACAAGCTGATCATAATCTGATGGAAAATACGAACAGGTCAAAAAAGGGAAAAAATCTCCAAGCTCTATTTAATTTGGGTTCGTCAAAGGCATGCTGATAGTCAAGTAGAACTGGAGTCAAGAATCTCCGAAGAAAATTTCGATCTCTCTTCTGAAAAAATAAGAAACACACCGAGAAATTAATACCTTATTTTCAAAATAAGAATCAACCACAGTGACAGAGGTAAACAAGATAATGCTTGTAAAAAAGGAGAAAACTTTGGTTAAGATCCCGTAAGGGCAGAGTTTTGCTGAAGTCCTAAAAAGAGAGAACTGATTTGAAGCTAACAGAAGCTGAAACTTTAGTCAAAGAAGTTACTACGACTTAGAAAAGGGTTTTTTTTCTTAAAACTTAGGAAGTAGAAAATAGTGGGGACCTTGTTACCAGTAAAGCTAAGACCACAACAGGGCTAAGATCAATTGAAGCAAATAAGAAAAGGGTACCAATAGAAGAGTGGCATCTGGAAGCAATAAGAATCAAAGTTCCCGAAAATAGCAAGCAACCAGACAAAATACAGAGAAGGTAACATCACGACAAAGGTGACACCCCGATAGAAGGCCACATTAATGGTCAACACTTTGTGGCCCCGACTCAAAGTATTAATGCAAAGGCAGATTCTGAACCATGTATCCTAGAAGATAGGTCTTGCCAGTTGAGTAGATGATTAGCCATTATCGCGAACAACTTCTTTTTAAAAAAAATGAAAATTGCATAGAGAACAGAAAAAAAAGCCAGCATCTTTAGGCTGACGGTCAATTCTACAAAGAAAAGGATTCTTACCTCCTTCTAGCGTGTGGCAAAGCATTCTGAAATACCTTGGATAAAGGAAAAAAAACATCATCTTCATAATCGTAAAATAAATAATAATGATAATGATTGTATTTAGAATGAAATCGATGATTATAACAATAATAATATATATGACAATAACACTAATAAGTATAATAATAATAGCAAAATAATAAAAAATAATTGAAACGACAATAATACTGTTAATGGTAATAACTAAAACATTATAAATAATCATATAGAAAATAAAACAAGAAGTAATGATTTAAATCTGATTAAAAGTGTGAATAATAATTGTAATAGTAATTATGATCATAATGATAATTATGATAATAGTAGTGTTAGTAATATTTATATCAATTAAAATAATAACACGATAATATTAATTACAATTGTAAAAACGACAATATAAAAAATAATATTAGAAAAGACTTGTCATGATTATAATGGTAATGATCATAGGTACAGTAACGATAATAATGATAACAAGAACTACGATTTTGACAATAAATGTGATATTTATAATAAGTATAACACTCTTGATATTGTTATTGACAATAACAATAGTTTTAACAATCATTAGAATGATAATGATAGTGATAACGATGATGAAAATATTAATTATAGTCATTATGATATCAATAGTCAGTATTATAATCAAAATTATAATTATTATAATAATTGTAATGATAAAGGTCATAGTGCGAATGAATATCAAAGTAACAATTAGTACGGAAATAATGATAATAATGATGGCTTTAATAATAGTATTCATGAAAACAATGTTAATGAAAATGATGATGTTATTCATTATAATGCCATCAATAACAATTACAAAAGTAATAATATCTATTAAAATAATAATGATAATAACAATCGTACTTATGAGATAAACAATGGAATTAATGTTGACAGTCATGAAAATAAGTATAATAACAAAAGAGCTGATAATAATGATAACAAAAATAAAAATAATAATAATGATGATAAGTCATGATTTTAATGATAAGGATAATAATGGCAATGACGATGATAACAATAATGATAACGTCCATAATAATAATAAAGATAGTAATTATAGGAATAATAATACTAATGACAAGAATAATGCCAATAATGAGAATCGTTATAGTAATAATAAATTTAATAACAATACACAAAATAATAAAAGAAGTAATGATAATAATAATAATAATAATAATAATAATAATAATAATAATAATTATAACAATGTGGATTGTAATGGTAATGGTAATTATAATAATGATGATTATAAAAATAACGTTAATGATTGTATGACTTATTACATTGTAAATCATCTTAATAAGATGAGTGATGACGACCACAGTTATAACAAAGATGATGACAGTTATCTTATTTCTGATGATTATTATTTTTAATATTAAATTGTTGGCTATGATGGTGATATTTATGATGGTAATACTAATGATATAACAGACAGTAATTGTAAAAGTAATGATGATAACAGTAAGCATACTCATAATAATGATAATTATAATTATAACAACAATAATCACAACGATGTATGAGATGGGTGTTGTAGTTATGATGATGACAACGATGATAATAACAATGATTATCACAATAATGGTAATAACAGTCTCGATTGTGTTATTAATGTTGATGGTTATACTTATGACCATTATAATGATAATTTTATACAGGTAAACTAAAACAAAGCTTTGCACCACCTCTATAGCCTTTTATTTATTTATTTATATTTCTCATTCTCAAAATAAATTTTAAACATGTTTCAATTTGTACATTAGTATTTTAGGCAACTTTTATGAAACTTTTAATAATTAACTACAATTATTAAATACGTAACTTTATTTCTAAGACCCACCCCAAAGGTCTAGCATAACACAATTTTCTATCTTTTTTTATCCTGTCACATTAAACTTTGATATTAAGATGGCCTTATTACTTTCAGTCTTGTGCAGCAAAGAAGTTGAGCCCAGAAAACTAAACAAGCTCGTAGCATAAAGTACTGAGTCAAATTCATTATCTACTAAAAACTCATAAAATTTTGTTGTTGTTCACTTATAAGTAAATATTTGTAGGGGACTAACTGCTCAGTGCACAAACTGTAATACCTTATACTAGAGACTGGCTGGTAAACGTAGGAGGGGCTCGCGCACACAAATAAGGTGGTGTCAACTGCTCCGTCTGAGCTTGTATTGGTGTACTCGACCCCCGCTCCTTTTGATTCCCAATCTTCGGGGCTCTCTTGCGATCGCTCTGCTGAGCTTGCGCCAGGTTTAGAGTCGGCTTTCCTGTGCTTTCGAAGAAGGTCGGAAAGCTCCCGCGTGGCAGCCAGGCTCTCGTAGCTCAGTTGAAAAGTTGGCCATTGAACACAGAACGAACAAAACTAGATCTTTCCACGAAGACGGCATTTTGTAAACAGTTTTCGTTCCCCGCTGGATCAAGGAAGCTTGTTAATCAAACTTGTCATCGAGCAGTGAATCCTCTCCCCCACTAGAGTGAATTCAGTAAGATCTTTTTAGTTTTTCTCTTTGTTGAGGTAGTATTTTGTTATTTGTTATTAAAAGCTTAAACTCCTCGAACAACGCTTTCAATCGTTGTTTCGTGGCAGTTAGCTGTTTATTAAATTCGTTCACATATGCGTCTCAAATTTCCTGGAGACATTCTCTTGGTGATTGTAAGTTGTATTTCGACTGAGGAACAATTTTGGTTCTTTTAATATGTTGTTGTTGATATTTAGTTTCAATCTCCTTTGTTTAAAAAAAAAAACAGGGAAATTATAATTTTCGAAGGAGAAACATTTTCTGATGTGAGTAGAAGATCATTAAAGGACAAAAAAGGACATAAAAAAACTGGTGATTTCGATTCGTGACTTGGAAAATTAGAGCCATGAAAAAAAGCCTGAGCAATTTTTTCAACTATTTACATGGTAGCAGAACGTGGTTTCTCTTCTTTAGAAACAGTTTCCCTTTTGAAAAACATTTTCATACAGTGAATTAAAGTGAATTCAGGAATTCAAACACAACATCGGCTGCCCGGAGATACGAGAGTGAGGAAGAGGGAACGATCGAGTGTGGAAGGGAGCGTTAATAATAGCAACGGTGGTTTCTTCAGTTATCGCCTCAATTATCACTGCTTGTTCTTTGTGCGGTTCTTTGAAGGGCAGAGAGAGTTCAATCCCTACCACCTACGCGTTGTCATCACCCGTTCGACTCAACTTGTATACATGCAGGCCAGTTCTTCAGCGCTCGCACGAGGTAGAGGAGTACGAGGACAAAGGTGCGATGGGGACAGTAAGTCGTCTTTTCTTTCTTGAACAACGTAGATACGATATAGTAATATTGGTCGTCTCTCTTCTACTCCCGTAAAGCCGGTTGTAAGCGTAGCGCTCTCATTATTTTGTTTACTTTGTTGGCTCTTCGACGGTACATTCTTACTGTATTTAGCTGTTGTCTACTACTTTCATTATGAACGACTTGTTGAAAGCGCAACTGAAGTTATATGGATTTCTATCTAACTTTTACGTTAACACGGTCAGCAAAACTCCAGTAGAAAAGCGGAATGCTACGTACTATAGGGCTTGTCTGGATTTGCTCAAGTCGTATTAGACAATATTCGAATCGAATAACGAAAAGCTGATAACGATAGAAGACGAAAACCGAAATACTCCTTACTTTGAAGAGGAAATTTATATAACAGGGGAGACTGAATACGTCAGCGCATTAAGTCGTATTGACAATTTAATTTACCAGCTCGAGCCGCTCGCGACGGCCACCGGTCCGAACCCTATCGTTCAAAACTTTACGGCCGCTGGGCCAAATCTTATGCTTCCTGCTATTTCGCTTCCAACTTTCTCTAGAAATCAAGCTGAGTGGGATAGTTTTAAGCAGCGTTTTTGCTCACTTATTAAAGATAAGGCCAGTATATCTCCTGTAGAGAAGTAACAACACTTACTTACCGCGGTACAGGGTCCAGCCGCTCAAACATTGAAGGGACTCGACGTGACCGAGACCAACTTCAACGTCAAGTAAGGAAAGCTCTTACGCCGTTGCGATAATCCGCGTATCCATCTCTCGTCCACGCTAGAGAATTTAATGAAACTCTCGGAGGTTAAATCTCGTAATATTCAGGATCTTAACGAGATCATAGACCGAACCGAGGAAGCTGTTCGCGCGTTGCGTGATTTGAATTGTCCTATCGATCACTATGACAATTGGATAGTGCATTGCATAGTCCGCAAGCTAGACGTTAAGACACGCGAGGCTTGGGAGATATCTTAGAAAGCCATCGAAGGGTTTTTGACTTATGATTCAATATTGAAATTCTTAGAAAAACGGATTCAAACCTTAGAGCAGGCTTATTCTTTAAACGACAATTAGGGGTTGCAGAATAAGCGGGGTTCGTCGTCTCGTTCTTTTAATTGTGTCACGGCTCATAACACGCAAATGGTTGATTCATCGAGCTCAGAAGCTACGCCATCATGTGACCTTTGCCAAGGTAATCATTGGTTGAATCGTTGCCATTAATTCAACGCAAAAACCCCAGCCCAGAGATGTGAATTATGTAAAAGCTTGAAGCTCTGTTTGAATTGTTTGAGGAAGGGGCATTTTTCAAGTAAATGTTCTTCGCCTAACTGCTGTTTTACGTGCCACGCCACGCACCATACAAAATTGCACATCAATGGCAGCTCATCGAATAAGTCGTCAAGCAACCACGAAAACAAACCCAGAAATAATGGTCCAAACACACCCGGTCTTGATGTTAATTTAGACAGTGAAGGTTCTCAGGTAGCTTCGCATAGTGTTTCTGTTGGTGCTTCAGTCTTATTAGCGACTTCTCGCATAAAAATCTCTAATTCATTTGGAAAATCGCTAACGGTTCGTGCTTTGATTGATCCTTGCGCAGAGAGATGTTTCATCACGTGACGTACCGTGCAGCATTTAAGCTTAGATACTGAAAAAACCTTACTTTCAGTGATTGGCGTGGGAACTGAGGCACTGGCCAAATGCAACACGGTTAAGCAGGGTATTTTGCAATCTAGTTCAGATCAGAATTTCGCGATGGGGTTTTCCGCTCTAGTCCTGAATGAGCCTACGGGTTGTCTACCCAAGGAGAAAGTTACTCAAGGGCATTGGCCTCACATTAATGGTCTGACTTTAGCCGATCCCCAATTCGCAGTGCCTGCGAGAGTAGATTGTATTTTAGGAGCCATTGTATATTCCACTTTGATTCTGGATGGCATAAAAAGGAGTCCGATCGGTTCACCACTAGCTCAACAGTTCGTCTTCGGCTGGTTATTGACTGGAGCCGTATCACCTTTGCCTGCAAAAGATTCGTCCAAGTTGGTTCGCTCATTTCATGTGGTTGCGGAACCATCACTTTCACAGCAGCTTGCAACGTTTTGGGAGATTGAAGAGGTGCTTCGCAAAGTTCCTTTATCCCCAGACGAGGACTTTTGTGAGATGCATTTTTTGAGCACGTATTTTCGCGATGAGAACGGGCGTTTTGTGGTCCGTTTGCCATTTGCCAAACGTCCTAATTTGGTTGGTTCCCGCGACCTAGCTGCAGCCTGTTTGCTTCGTTCTGAGCGATGATTGCAGAAGAATCCTCAACTCGCAGCTCGTTATCAAGCATTTATGCTCAAGTACATCGAGTTAGGGCACATGAAGTTAGTTCCTCCTCAGCAAGTTCTGAACCCTTCGTATTACCTGCCCCATCATGCAGTTGTTGAGCCAGACAATCTTGAAAAATTACGTGTCGTTTTCAACGCTTCTCAGAAGGCTAAAAATGGTCTTTCCTTGAATGATGTACTCTTGCCTGGACCAAAATTGCAGGCTAATATCTTAATCGTATTAATGCTTTGGTGACGGTTCAAGTTTGTGTTTACAGCTGACGTGATCAAGATGTTTCTACAGATAGGGATTCATCCAGCTGATTCCAACTTGCAAAGAATTCTGTGGAGGCAGGATGAATTGCCACCAATGCAAGATTATCGGTGTGTCACGGTGTCCTACGGCACTGCTTCAGCCCCATATCTCTCGCTTCGGGTCATGAAGCAGCTTTCGCTCGATGGTGCCCATAATTATCCTGAGGAAGCTGTCATCCTTCAACAGATGCTGTATGTTGATGACATTTTCGCGGGCGTAGACTCTGTGGACGATGCTCTTCGTAAGCGAGATCAGCTGGTGGCGTTACTTAGAATGGCTGGCATGGCACTCAGCAAGTGGGTGGCTAACGAGGATTAATTATTGTTAGGCTTACAATCCAATGCTTACAAGACGGAGGTAAGGGTAAGAAACACCGAGGTAATCTCAACTTTGGGTCTTAAATGGTTGCCAGGTGAGGATACCTTTACTTTTTCAGTTCATACTGCATCTCAATCTCTACAAGTCACTAAGCGTTCGGTTTTATCTAAAATAGCCAGATTATTTGACCCACTTGGCTTGCTGGCACCTACAATTATTGTAGCTAAAGTTTAAATGCAAGACTTATGGCTTGATAACCTCGATTGGGACCCGCCAGTGCCGGAATCTTTACAGGATAGATGGCTGCAGTTTAGGGCTGAGCTTCCAAATATCTCTCTCAGTCGGATCCCAAGGTGGCTTAACATAACTGAAAAGGAATAGTGGCATATCCATGGGTTTGCTGACGCATCGCAGAAAGCATACGCAGCTGCTTTTTACTCTGTCGTACCAGGTCGTCAGCCTATGCTTCTGTTGGCGAAGACTAAGGTCGCACCAACGAAGGTTCAGTCACTGCCGAGGCTGGTGCTCTGCGCTGCTACCCTGCTGGCATGACTTATCAATCATCTGCTTGAATCTCTGCTAAAACCGCCTGTTAATATCCATGCCTGGTCAGACTCTAGTGTTGTTTTGGAATGGCTAAAGAGTCATCCATCAAGGTGGCAGACCTTCGTGGCCAACCGGACTAGCGAAATAAAGACTCGGTTACCAACTGCGACTTTGAGGCACGTGAGATCCGCCGATAATGCAGCAGACTGCGCGACTAGAGGCCTCACACCATCTGTACTCGCCGATTATCAGTTGTAGTGGCATGGACCAGCTTGGTTGCCACTGTTAAAGTCTGCTTGGCCAACTTCAGGCCCCTTTAAACCCCAGATAGATGAAGAGGTTCACGTTCTTGCAGCCACGAAAGTAAAAATCGACGATGACAGAACAACTTCTTGATTTAACTGCTTACTATCCCTTCAGCAGTTCTCAAATTTTAGCAAGATAATCCGTATTTTAGCTTACTGCTGTGCTTGGCATTTTAAAGCCACTGCAAGAACCCAAGACTCAAATCGAATCTTGTCTCAAAGAGACTGGGCCATGGCTCGTATCTACTGTTTCAGAGCCATTCAACTCCAACATTTCAAAGAAGAGCACGCTCAGTTACTCTCTGGGAAGCCGCTCCCCAAGCAAAGCCTGCTCGCACGTCTCAGCCCGTTTGTATGCAGTCAAGGTCTCATTCGGGTTGGAGGACGTTTACACCTCTCAGCATTTCCTTACAACGAGAAGCACCCTGTGATTCTACCTGGTGCGTGTATCTTCATGAAACGCCTAGTAAAAGAGACCCATGAATTGACACTCCACGGTGGCACCTAACTCATGCTGTCGCACTTGTACCGATCCCTGTGAATAACAAGAGGATCTGCTGTGGCCACAGGAGTTCATCGACGCTGCGTACGATGTGCTCATTTCAGCGTACCATGCCTGACCCAACGGATGGGACCGTTGTCGATTACACGCACAACGCCTTCTCGTGCCTTTACGGTTACGGGGTTGGACTATGCCAGTCCATTTCCTGTATATTACTCAAGAGGCAGAGGAGCAAAAACGACAAAGGGCTACATCGCTATATTTATTTGTCTTGTTACTCGAGCCGAACATATTGAAGTGGTGTCTGACCTTTCCACCGACTGTTTCATTGCAGCTTTTACTCGGTTCACAGCTCTTCGAGGTGTGTGCCACACCATTTATTCAGACAACGCCACCACGTTCACGAAAGCAGCGGAGGAGCTAAAAGCTCTGTTTAACTCGGCGTCGCCTTTCTTCGACTGCATTGCCTCTACACTGGCTAGATGTGGCACCAAGTGGTCCTTTATCCCTCCACGAGCTCCTCACCTTGGTGGTCTGTGGGAGGCTGCCGTTTGGAGCTTGAAACATCATTTTCGTAGAGTGATTGGAGAGCTCAAGCTCACCTTCGAAGAGCTTACTAAATTGGCCACTAAAATCGAGGCCTGCCTAAATTCCAGGCCACTCTATCCACTCAGCACCGATGCCAATGAAGTAGTTGCACTGACGCCGTCACACTTTCTGGTGGGCACCTTATTGCTCGCCCATCCCGAGCCCTACGATAATACAAAACAACCAGCATCCCTCAACAGTCGCTAGAGGTTGCTCAGCCTTCTGCGGGATTCATTCTGGGCCCGATGGAGGAAAGAAGTGCTTCATCATCTACAACGTCGCAACAAATGGCTAAACCCAAGGCCTAATTTGCAGCTAGGTGACGTAGTACTAATGACTGATGAACTCTCCCCCCCCAACCCAATGGTGACTTGGTCTGGTGACTGAGACCCATCCAGGTGATGACGGACTCGTACGGGTCGTCACGGTAAAAACTGCGAATTCGTCATTCAAGCGCCCCATCGTAAAGTTAATTAAACTCCCTACCAAGCCTGAATTGGAGCAGCTCTATCAGCAACTAAAAGTCTAGTTGCATTAAATGAACCGCTTCAAAATTTTGTTAAAAGAAAAACCCAAGAGTTTGGTAGCTTCGATAGGGTAGCTAAAAGTGCGTTGTTCTATTTATTCTAATTAATGGTAATTTAATTTTTAAATTTTACGATCCAATTTATTTTCTTTGAAACCAAGTGCCTGTTATTCAATTATACAGAATTTTTGATAATGTTGTAAAACTACCTAACAAGCGTTGGTAGTCTAGGGACAGTTTCTAATAGCTTATTAGGCTTTCCTTTTCTTTAGTAGTGTATACTTGTTTTGTTAACGAAAATGCGTTAAAGTAAGCGGAATGTTCACTTATAAGTAACTATTTGTAGGGGACTTACTGCTCGGTGCACGAACTGTAATACCTTACACTAAAGACTGGCTGGTAAACGTGGAAGGGGCTCGCGCACACAAGTAACGTAGTGTAAACTGCTCCGTCTAAGCTTGTACTGGTGTACTCGACCCCCGCTCCTATTAATTCCCAATCTTTGGGGCTCTCTTGCGATCGCTCCACTAAGCTCGCGCTAAGTTTAGAGTCGACTTTCGTGTGCTTTCGAAGAAGGTCGAAAAGCTCCCGCGTGGCAGCCAGGCTCTCGTATTTCAGTTGAAAAGTCGGCCATTGAACACAGAACGAACAAAACTAGATCTTTTCACGCAGATGGCATTTTGTAAACAGTTTTCGTTTCCCGCTGGATGAAGGAAGTTTGTTAATCAAACTCGTCATCGAGCAGTGAATCCTCTCTCCCACTAGAGTAAATTCAGTAAGATTTTTTTAGTTGTCCTCTTTGTTGAGGTAGTATTTTGTTATTTGTTATTAAAAGCTTAAACTCCTCGAACAACGCTTTCAATCGTTGTTTCGTGGCAGTTAGCTGTTTATTAATTTAGTTTGCATACGCGTTTCAAATTTCCTCGAGACATTCTTCTGGTAATTGTAAGTTATATTTTGACTAATAAACAATTTTGGTTCATTTAAAATATTATCGTTAGTATTTAGTTTCAATCTTCTATGTTTAAAAAAAACAGGGAAATTATAATTTTCGAAGGAGAAACATTTCCTAATGTGAGTAGAAGATCTGTTGTTATAATTAATGTCTTAAAACAAATTCAAGAGGACAAGTGGTTATAAAATGAAATTTATCTATTTCTTATGTTAGTGCTTCTATTTTCTTTGAACTAGGTATCTTTGTTAAGAAAACGCTCTACCAACTCTTTAAGCAGTAATATGTTACTTTAGAATAAAAATGCAGTTGAGACATACTAGTAGTCATTAGAAAGCAAGAAATCAGTAAGCAACAAGTAAAAGCCTCTTAATTTTTTGTTATTAAAAAAACTGCAAGAAACGAAGTCACTGTTACAATACTGTTATTTCAAATTAAGGAAGCTGAGAAAATACTTGTTAAAAATGGAAAATAAAACAGAAATAAGAACGGAACTTACTTATACAACTTATAAGGCTACAAAAAATACATGAAGCATTAAGAATTTAAAATTAGTTAATAAGAATCTTATAAGTATTAGAAGGTATACATTTAGAACTTAAGTATAATGCAAAAGTTTACTTACACCACTAAAGCTGTCCATTTGAAGACCGCTGTTTTCAAAAAAAATAATGAGTTTATAGGATAAAGTTGTCTTAAAAGACTTGTTATAACTAATAAGGACAGAAAATCTATCATCAACGAAGTCCTTAGCCAGTAAATATGTGCAACTACCATTAATCTTTAAAAACTTTCCATCAAACGTCTTTAAATACTGTGGTCCAATAATCATCGCTTGTGCTACAAAAAAAAATTATTGGTTGTATTATTAGCATAAGATTTTCATAAGTATAACACTGTATGATAATTAGAAGTACGGAAATATGTTAACAGTAAAACATTAAACTTTTTCAGTCTCAAATATTTGTTATCATACTGCTAAATCGTACAAATTAGTAAATTCTGTCAGAAATCGACAATAAATGGCGTACTCAACATTTGATATGTTTATATATAAGGTACGTAAATATGTCAAGAGATTCTTATGGACCAAAAAAATATACAGAGTCTAAATGTTTAAAACTGCCAATTAATGGAGGTTTTGAGTGCTAGACAAATTTCTATTTAAAAAATATAAACGTAACAGTTTACACAGATCCACATTTCTTGTATCACAAAAAATTAAAACTATACCTTGCCATAAGAAAATTGGCTTTTAAATAGTTTGAATATTTATTTAAAATGATAACATAGACAATAAGGCATTATACATCTCTCAACCAACGTTCAAAATTAATTACGACATTAACTTTCCCATGTGTAAAAGAACCTTCAAAATAAAACGGAATTTCAAAAAACTCTTGTGTAAGAATATTCAAATAGTTGCTGGGAAACAATCTTTTATATTCGTAGAGCATTTTTTTTTGTAAGGAAGAACAACTAACGAAAAATGTTAAATTCTGGTTATACAAACAAACTAATTCGTAATAAAAAAAAATCAAGTTAAAAGAACTACTAACGCATAAAACTAATAATGACCATAATAAAAATGATAATAATAATAGTAATGCTGCTGATAATAATTATAATAATAATAACAATGGTATTAATAATCAAAACGATAGTAATAATCATGATAATAGTGTTGAAAATCATAGTGATACTGATAAAAATAATGATGACGATAATAATAATAATGATAAAAGTGATGATGATGTCAAAAATAATGATGAAGATTACAATTATCATGATAATGATAATAAAGATAATGATAATAATAACAGTAATTACAATGATGATAACAATGATGACAATAATGATATTTATGATACCGATAGTAATAAAAAAGTTGAAAATAATGATGTTGATGGTGATGGAAAAGATAATTATAATCGTATTAATAATAATAATAATAGTGTGTTAATGTTAATGGCAATAATGGAAATAATGATAAGAATGTTTATAATTATAAAAATAATGAAAATAATAATAATGGTGTGAAGAAAAATTCTATTTATGACAATAATGTTAATAAAAATAATAATAATAATGATAATAACTAAAATAATAACAAGACTAATGATGCTAATAATAATCATGATAATAAGAAAGTTAATAATGATGATAATGATAATAATAATGATAATGATGAGGATCATTATAATAGTAATAATAATAGTAAAAGTGATTATAATTATGACAATAATAATAATAGTGACAATAATAATAATAGTTATAATAAAGACAATAATAATGATGATGATAATGATGATAAAAATGTTGATGATCATGACTATGATATTAATAATACTGATAGTAATAATAATGACAATGATATTGATAATAATGATGACATTATTAACGATGATAACGATAATAATAATTAAGATGATGAGCATATAGATGATAATGACAATGTTGTTCATAATAAGAAAGATGATGATAATGACAATTATTGCGGTAATTTAAAAAAAAATGATAATCTTATGTATGATAATAATTTAAAGATTATAATGATGAAAATGATAACAATTATAGTTATAACGATATTAATAATTGTAATAAAAACAATAATAATAAAGATAATCATAATTATGATGTCCATAATAATAATTATAAAGGTGATTATAATAATGATAAAATAATAGTGGTAATATTGACAACAATAATAATAACGATGATAACGTTAATCATTATGATATTGATGATGGTGATGATGATAATGATGATGAAAATGTTAATGTTAATAATGATAATTATAAAGATAATAATGATATTGATTACAGAATTATTAATAACGATGATAATAATTTTTAAGATTGCGCCAATATTCATAATGATAATGACACTGAAAATGATTGTGATAATAATCATGGTATCATGATGATTAGTTATAACAACAATGTTGTTTATGATGAGAATGACGATGCTGAGTGAGATGATGGTAATGATGATTATAATAATGATACTGATAATGATGATGATGATAATGATGATGATGATGCTATTGATGATAATGATTTCGATGACTGTGCCGATTATGATGCTGATAATAATAATGAGAATAATTATGATAGTAATAATAATAATGATAAAAGTGATGATAATGATAATGGTGACGATAACAAAAAAAATAATAATAATAATATTAATTATAATGATGATAATGACGATGATGATGATGATAATGACGATGATAATGATAATAATAATGATGTAGATGATGATCGTGATTATAAAAGTGATGATGATGATGATAAATATAATACCTATAATGTAAGTGGTAATGCTGATTTAATTTTTATTATAGTATTTATTTTTATTATTACCATTATTATTATCATCGATATTAATAATATCATTATTATTGTCATTATTTTCTCTCTTTTCATTATTGTTATCGTCATCATTGTTAATACTATTGTCATAATCATCCTCATTTTTAACAGAATTATCATCATTATTATTATTATCATCAAATTTATGATTATCATTATTATTATCATCGTCTTTGTCATCATTATTATTATCATTTTTATCATTATCATTATGATTAGTTTCTATATCTTCAGCACAAACATTATCATTATCATTTACATAGTCATTGTTATTATTACTATTATTAAGGTCTTTTTTATTATTGTCATGATTATTATCATCATATTCATTAATTTTATTCTACCATTATTATGATATTTTATATTAGCATATTTATCTTTGATAATATTAACGATATCATTATTAACTTCATTATTATTATCGCCGTCTTAGTTAATGGAATCGTCATTATAATCATTATCATCATTTTTAACACCATCATTATTATTGTCCAGAACCTCATCATCGTTATCATTATAATTATTATTTTCATTACTTTTGTTATTATTATCTTCCTCATTATCAGTGTCATCCTTATAGTTATTGTATTCTTTTTAGTATTATTGTTATTTCATTATTATTATTATTATAAGCATTATTATAATAATTATTGTCAGCATAACCCTCATCATCATTTTCATTATTATTTTCATTATTATGATTGTTATCACTATATTTGTAATTAATTTTATTAAAAACATTATTATTATAATTACATTTATCATTACTCTAAAAATTGTTAGTTTTATTACTATTATTAAAATTTAAATCATCGTTATTATTAATATCATTATCACTATTATCCAAATTTTCATAATTGTCTTGATAATCATATTATTTTTATTAGTTTCTACATTATTGTACACATTTTTATTGTAATGGTATACATTTTTACCGTCATCCTCGTTATCATTATTAGCATTGTCGTGAACGTTTTTATTTTTTTTATCATTACTAGTATTATCAACGTTATCAGCTTTATTAGACCATTATTATTATCAGCACTATTATTATAACTGTCAGCTTTGCTATTATTGACCGTATTAGTAGGAACTTTGTCATAATTATTGTCATCATAGTTATCGTAATCGTCATCATCATAATTATAATTGTCATTACTATTATTATCGATATCAACATCATTATCACGATCATTATTATCATCGTTATTTTCATAATTATTACTATCATTGATATTATCATTATTATTGTTTTTATCATTACCGCAATTATTAACATTATTATTATCGTTGTCTACATTATAATTATCATAATCACCATCATTACCATAATCATTCTTATCATAATTATAATTATTATACTTATAATTATCATCGATATTACTATCAACATTATCATCATCATCATTATCATTGTCATCATTACTATTATCATTAAAATCATTATTATCAAAATTATTAATTGTATCATTATTATTATCAATATTATAATCATTATATTCATAATATCACTACTTTTCTCACCATTATCATTATCATCATCATTATCGTTGGAATCATAATCATTATTATTATGATTTTTGTCATTAATATCATTATCTTTATTATTTATTTTTAATATCAGCATCATTGTTATCATTATTAACGTTACTACCATTATCATCATTATTTATACCATGATCATCATCATTATTATTATAATCGTTAACAATGTCATCATAATAATCATTAGTTATCATAACATAATTACTCTCATAGTTCTTACTTTCATTATTATTGTCATGATCATCTTTATTAACATCGTCATTATCACTATCATCATCGGTATCATCATCATTGTTATCACATTTAATATCTTTTTAAGAATAGAAATGATCTAAATTATCATCATTATCGTCATCATTATTATTATTATCATTACAATGCCTCTTGTAATAATAATTGTTATTACTATCATTAGCATCATCATTATCATCATTATCAATATCATCAACATCATCATTTTTTTATCAAGTTTTTTTTTGTTTCTGAGGTCATCCAGACTGCTTTTATTTACAATAAAAGGGTGTATGATCTTTCTCTAGTGTGAGACTTGTTCTGATCATACCCACCTAACTGGCAAGACCTTGATTCTGGGACACTTGGCTCGAAATCTGCTTCCACATTTACACTTAATGCTGGGGCCACGAAGGCTTAGCCCCTGGTTTGGGCTTCCTTTAGTGTTCCACTACCAATTTGTCTTGTTACTTTTGCGTCCTTTAGGATATTTTCTAGTTTCCGTCATGCATCTAAGCTGCTTTTCTCTGTTTACTTGGAGGGATGGAGCAAAATAATAGGCAGATGCTCTCCAGCGTGAGCCCAAACCCAGCTACCCTTAACAAAGGGGCAAGGAGCGCACCCAACGCAGAGACTGAGGGGCAGAGATCCGGGCCACCGAGGTTCTGCCGCTTATCAGTAGGACGGTGATATAGCGAAGTGGCTTAATGGAGTCTGCTTGCACTTTAGCACCCATGCAGGTCTCCATCCCGCACACAAACCGCCCTGTGGCTACGCCCCAGCAGCCCCACTTCCAAGGACCCATCACCACTCCCCTCTAAGCCCCAAGGCGCCGCAGCAAAAAAAACAACCCCACGCCCCCCCACCCCTGATGGCACTGGATTCACGTTTGCACCACCTCCACTCAGTTGTCCAGAAAACCATCTTTTTTTTGGCCCGGAGAACTGTATGTATGTATTGGGCTAGTGCAGTTCTACCTTTCTTCGTTGAGTAGCGTTTCGTCAATGACATTGTTAGGATTAAAGGTTTCGATTCTTTTCTTTAGCACGTTCCATTCATCTTGCTACATGATGTAGTCTAAGAACGAATGTTCTGCGTTATCTTTGTCATAGCCACAAAACTTGCGAGCAGCCATCCGTGTTTTTTGCATGTTATTGAGGTACAAGCAATAATACCTATGATTTAAGAGAAATTGGGTAAGGTAGTAATGTACTTTCCCATGTTTTCGCTCTGTCCATTCCTTGACATGTCTTATCAGGCGTGCCGTCCATCTACCTCTAGATTTCTCTTGCCTTCTATGTTGCTAGCATTTCCAGGGGATTTTCTGGGCGCTTTTCTTTGCCTCCATTCTTTCTAGGTCCTGCTCCGTGAGTTGTTTCGATCGTCTTTTCCTCGCAAGGAGGATAATGGGGATTACGCATGCTATCACCACTGTCGCAGACTCTGAGAATGTGCGATAGGCGCAGGTTATCCTCAAGGCTCCTATTCTTTAAACTTGACCAATTTTCACACCTCTTTTTTTTTAACGTTTATCTCATCTTCGCATATCTTAGCCCCATTCAAAATAACAGACTAAGCCGTAGACATAAGGAGCCTGTGTTTTAAAGGCTTTGGACCTCTAACGTTCG
This sequence comes from Copidosoma floridanum, assembly GCF_036245765.1. Classification (NCBI taxonomy): domain Eukaryota; kingdom Metazoa; phylum Arthropoda; class Insecta; order Hymenoptera; family Encyrtidae; genus Copidosoma; species Copidosoma floridanum. Next base: position 15,517,843 of record NW_028321881.1, read on the forward strand.
GCATGATTCGGCTTAATGCCGCTACTCTTGACGCCGCCCTGTCTGCTGCTTGCCTAAGGTGGCTCCAAAACGTTAGCTTTCTGTCAAGCGTTACCCCTAGGTATTATACGGCTTCCTCCGTCATTACTTCTTCTTCTTGTACCTTAAGTGGGTTGATGGTATTTGTCACTTTTCTCGTCAATAGTACCATATTCGTCTTCCCTGCTGCGACTTCGAGTTCGTGGTTTTCCATCCATAGAGCCACTCTCCACATAACCTGGTTAAATAGTATCAGGACAAATTCCATCGTGCGTTCGACGATCACTACAGCAGCGTCATCCACAAATCCTACTAAGAACGTCGCCTCTGGCATTTCCTGGTGGAGTAGTCGTATCGTATGATACTTTTTAGAGATCGGGTCTAAGTATAGAACCCTGAAATGCAGTTATTTTTTATTTGTTATTTGTTTCGCCTTCTGTTGTCGTATGGGTTAATAAGCATTCCTTTAGATAATCTCCCAATACTCTCAAGGGATAGTTTGGTGTTCTGAATGTGTATTTCAGAGCTTGAAGCATGTCCTTCCATTTTGCTTAGTCAAAAGCGTCCTTCACATGCAAAGTCACCAGAAGAACAAAGGGTCTTGCTCTATGGCATGTGTCTCGAGTGCTATCAACTACTTTTACTACTCCTCCTACTGCTCCTAAGGTAGACCTTCCTTTTCTGAATCCGTATTGCTTGTCGGATAAGTCTCCTGCATTTTGTATGGCCCGTAGAAGACGGGCCTTGAGCAGCTTTTACTATAACTTCTGAGACGTATTCAGCATTAATAACAGCCTTAAAGATGACGGGGAGTTAGGCTCCTTCTTGCCTTTATCGATCAGTACCAACCATGCCTTTTTCCAGGGGGTTGGGAACAACCCCTACCGCAAACTTGCATTGTTTAGGTTTAGGAGTGGCTGTGGCTGTTTTTCTACCACTGTTTTATTAACTTCTGCCGGTATACCATCTGGTCCAGAAATATTTCCGTTTGTAAGTGATTTAGCTGGTAGCTCTAGTTTTTTTTGGGTAAATAAAGGTACCTCTTCTATGAGATCCAAGTCTGCTTGATCTTATAGTTTTGGATGCGTCGGAGATAGCGTATCCACGATATGTCTTATGGTATCCGCGTCTTTGTTTCCAGTTAGTGTAAATCCTCCAAGTTTTCCCATTCTCATCTGGTATGCTCTGCCCAAGGGGTTATTATTTGTTTCCCGGCACAGAGTCTGTAGCACTGCTTTTTGCTGTTCTTGATAGCAGCTCGCATCAACTTTCTTGCAAGCTGGCACTCAGAGTACCTTTGTCTGGCCTCTGGTCTGTTTCTGGCTCTTTGATAGAGGCGTCTAATTTTAGACATTAGCGCCTCAATTCTGCAATTTTCTTGTTCCACCAGTGAGTTAAGCGTTTGCCGTTCCATCTTTTTTTTCTGGGCATGGAGGCCTTGCATGCAGTTTTAAGGAGAAGCACGGTTGCCTCAGTGAGTTTCTGTACTCTATCTGCTGTGTTCAGGTTTTGCTTGTCGTTTTAAATAGCAGCAATGCCTTTCTCAACTTTTCCGCTAGTCGTTTTGTGTCCAGCTTCATAACATTCCATCCTGTTCTAAGTGCTATAACTATTCTGTCTTTTGTATCGGTGATTTCAAAGACGATATATTAGTGATTGCTACCATTGTCGTACTCAATTACCTGCTGTTTCTTCACTCCTGGCGCGAAGCTCTCCAAAGCCTATGTAACACCTGGTTTTAATTCACCAAATCCCAGCCTTTGGAAAATCGTGGTCCTTTCTTCGTTAACAACGACCACTTTTAGCCTTGCCACCATATCTAAGACTGCCCGGCTCTTAGAAATCGATGCAGGCATTCTCCATACTACTACTCTTGCATTGGAGTCACAAGCGATCAATAGGTCGCCTTCCATGCCATCCCTGATGGTATTTTCGAGGTAATTTTTTTGTTTTCTGTATTTTCCGATACTACTGTTTTCTAAAAAGTAACAGCTGATATACGTGATGCCTCCACTCCTCAACCAGACAAAATGTCTTTCCGATCTGCTTGCATCTTGGTGGATTCTGTCAATACAACCATCCTTTGTTCTGCGTATTCTAGTTACTTAACCTCAACCAGACAAAATGTCTTTCCGATCTGCTTGCATCTTGGCAAATTCTGTCTCGTCTAGAAACTGAAATAGCTAACACATTTTTTGCGTTTCTAAACCTCTTTGGTGGCTTAAAGTTTCTGTACTGCTCGCTCATAAGCGCTACGTCTTTCTTTATTTTACATTATATTTGTGGCAGAAGGGCATCTGCGTTAATTGCCCCGTTCATGTTTCCCTTGAGAACTTTGGGCATTATGTCGAGTTTTGTTTCTTCTGTCCAGGACCTGTCTTAAAGCCCTGCACGCTCCAGATCGAGGCACATGATTAGTGCTCTCTCCTCCATGCGCGGATTCACTGCATAGGACACATCCTGATTCGGCCTGCAGTTCTTAGCTCTGTGATTGTATTTACCGCATCTCCAGCAGAGGCCTGATTAGTCCGGGCCTCTAAATTCGTATGTTGCGTGCCCATATCTTAAGCACCTGTAGCATCGCTGGACGATAATCCTGCGCCTTAGTCGGAATCGGATCCAACCCACTGGTATCGTCCCTTTCCTCGAATGAGACAAAGCGCCAGCCTCGTCCATTTTGGCCAGCGCCATTCTGTCCTGCCATCGGTTTAGTGGTAGCATAGCCACTTCAATTTTGCCTGGGTCTTCTCTGCTTTTAGCAGCCTCTTAAATGGTTGCTTAAACTTTCTCTTGATCAGCGACTGCATCTGAGTCTAGTACCTCCAAGGTAACTCTAGGTTTCCTTGATTGTACCGTTTCTGCGGTACCGACAGCCAGTGATATAGCCTGCGTCAGCTTCTCCTTGTCTTTGGTGCTTTTGGCGAGCTCCACCAGAATACATACAGCCTTTTTGCTGCGTATTTTGGTAACTTTCGCGCCGCAGTCTCTCGGGTTGACCACGTTACGGAGTGCTCTCAATACTTTCGCGTATAACTTTTCTTATGCTGGTTTCACGAGGATGGCCTTATTTCTTTCCTCTGCCTTCATCCACTTCCTTATTTTCTTCTCTGGTTTACCTGTGTTGAGCGTCGGTGTACTACCTACAGGCTTCTTTCTAGCAACCGCTTTCATTTTCTGATTCGCAAGTGCCTGCTTCTTTTCATTAACGACTCCCCTTCACAGTTCGTTATCGTCGTCGTTTTTTTTGCTTTTTCTTGATACGCTCCAATCCTCGATAGCGTCATCGTCTCTACCTCTCTTTACCGGCGGCTGTCCAATGTCACGAGCCGATAAAGATGTCCTCAACCCTAACATCTCTCCCACAGTCTTCTGGCGGTGGCCTTTGAGGTCCTTCAAGATCCCACTGATTTCTTCCAGGTAAACTCTGGCTTCCTTGACTGTGGTGCTGACGTTTGGCTGCCTGTCAGATGCTTTTTTAATACTTTGAAGGACGATTGTCACCCTACCTAGTACTTTTTCCTCCTTTTTTTCTGTGCCATTCAAGGTTCTCTGTAGGTGAGGGACTACCGTTGATTCAGCCAGTGTCAGCTGATGTTCATTCTGGCTATTCTGGTCTTTATCTTGTGGTTCGTTGGTCTGATCGTTTAACTAACCAACAGTTGTCATTTGCTTCTAGATGTTAGAAAGAACAGCACTTTCGTGTTGGTCGTTTTTGTGGCCTTTTCCAGAATACGTGTGGCCAACACCAGCCACCTAGAATTTTACCAGGTTTGAACTAGCGGTGGATTTTTCCTAATAGGTTACCACCTAGGGTACGTTGTTTTTATTAGCGTCACCCAAATTTGGTTTCATTCAGGAACCAACCTTAGATTTTTTACGAGATTTTCTCTTTGGCGTTTTTGATCCACGAAAACTATTTCATTTTGTTCTAACCACCTGCAGGTACAAGCTTTGACCGCCGCAGCGCCTTGAAGCCATACACCCCCGAAAAGCTTGCCTCCATTTGCCACCCAGACAGCACGCACCCCATAGGCTGACTGCCTTAGCCCAACGATAATCATTATTAATAATACCACTAATATTAATATCACTATTATTATAATCATTAACATTATAATAATCATTATCATTGTTCATATTATCATTATGATTATAACTTTTATTGTTATATTTATCATAATTATTCTTATTATTATCGTTATTATTATAATCATTATTATTAACATTATTTTTATCATCATTATTATTATTATATTTATCATTATTATCATTATTATTCTCATAATTTTTTTATAACTATTATTATTATTATTATTATTATCTTCTTCATTACTATTATTATTATCATCATTATTATCATGTTAAGTATCGCCATCATCATTATTATCATTAACATGATCATCGTCATCACCATCATCTTTATTGCCATTTTCGTTATCAATATCATTACTTTCATCATTATCATTGCCATTATCATAATTATTATTATCATTGTTATTATCATTATTATTATAGTCATAATCATCAGCATGATCATAATAATTATCATTTTTATCACAATTATTACTATTATTAACAGCATTAACATTATAAGAATCATCATCATTATTCTTATAATTATTATCTCTATTATTGTCATAAATACTATTACTAATATAATTTTTATAATTATTACATGAACATTATTATTATTATCATTATCATGGTGATCATTTCCATTATTATTATCATTATTGGCAACATCATGATCATCGATATAATTATTTTCATCATTATTATTACTATCATTTCCTTCATTATTAAGAATATTATCATTTCCATTATCATCATGATCATCGTCATCATCATCATTTGACGACATTATCATTCGTCACATTGTTATCATTTTCAACATTATTACTATCATCAATGTAACTTTCGTTAAAATCATAATAATCATTATTATTATAACTATCATTACTACTTTTATTAACATTATCATAATTATCTTCATCATTATTATTGTCATCCCCATTATTATCATCATCATCCTTATCAATAACGTCATCATTATGACTTTTTTTCACTATCATTATTATCTTTATTATCATTATAATTATTAATACTATAATTACTATCGTTCTTATTATTATCATATTCCTAATTTTTTTTTTTAATTACTATCATTGTCACTATAGCTGTCTTATTATTATTATCATCATGGTCCATTAAAGCATCGTCGTCATTATCATCACCACCATCGAACGCCTTATTATTATCATAATTGTTATCATCATCATCATTACTATAATTATTAAAATTATTATTACCATCATAACTATCACTATCATCATTATTATTCTTTATTATTATTATTATTTTCACCATTATTACTATTATTAGTATCCTTTTAGTCATCATCTTTACTATTATTATTGATGTGTTGATCATTACTTTTATTATCATCATTATTATGAATTGAATTAGTATCATAATTATCATTATTATTATTATTATCATCATCGTTACTATTATTATCATTACTTGTTTTATTATTATTGTCATTTATTATTATCATCGTCATTACTGTCATCGTCATTATAATAAGCATTATTATTATTATTATTATCAGCATTATTATAATAATAATTTTTAGTATTATTATCATCAATATTAGCATCGTTTTTATTATTATCTTTATCATCATCCCCATTATAACGAATATAATTGTCATCATCATCATAATTATAATCATAATCATTATAATTATTATAATTATTATCATCTTTTTTATTATCATTATAATTATTATAATTACTATAATTATTATCATCTCTTTTATTATTATCATAATCATTTTAATTATTATAATTATTATCATCATTAATATCATCATCGTGATTATCTTTATTTGTATCACTTTCATCATCATTTTCAATACCGTAATTATCATTGACAACATTATAAGTATTATCAACATCATTAACGTCATCATTGGTCTTATCAGTATTAACATAATCATAATTGTTGTCATCATTATCATCATTATCTTTTTCAACATCATTATCTTAATCATTATCATATTCATTATAATTATTATCATCTTTTTTATTGTTATCATTTTTATTATTATCATTATCGTTATAGGCATCGTCATCCGCACTAATATCCATATCATGATTATCTTCATCATCAATATCATCATTACCATCTTCATCATCATTATCATCACTGTCATCATTATTATCGTCATCGATATAATTATTATCATTATTGCTGTCGGTAGCATCAGTATACTTATTGTCATTACAATTATTTTAACTGCTATCATTAAGTCTATTATAATTATCATCATGATAATCATCCTTATGATCATTATTATCATTATAATAATTATTATCATAATAATCTTTTTATTATTATCATTTTTATTATTCTTATTATCATTTTTATCGTTACTATTACCATTTTTATTTTCATTACTATTATTATTTTTATAATTTTTTTTATTATCATATTAATTATTATTAACATTATTATTATTATCATTAGTATCCTCATTCCTAACATCATCATCATTAGCATCATCGTCATTATCATCATCATCATCATTATTACCATTGTCATCATCATTATTACTATCCTCATTATCATTATTATTATTATTACTACCATCTTCATTATCATTATCATTATTATCATCATCATCATCATCGTCATCATAAATTTAATAAATTTCCAAAAGTTAGTTGAAGTTTTCAGTTCAAATGAATCACAAACTATACCGTAGCAAGAAGTCATTTAATTTTCTATATTTTATCTTGTAACAAAATAGGTCAGATTCTTGGCTTGAGTATAAGAAATCGTTGCTTCTAATATCATGGTAAATGTTTTTTCTAATTTTGTAAATTTTTTTCAATTGGTTTTATCACGGAAATCGTGCACTAGGCAGCATTTAGCGTGATAAATTGACTTTTTTGGGCCAAAAGTGTTGCTTTACACCAAATTTATATAAAAAAAAAAATTCTAATTTCGAAGAATTTATACTTACACGTAACATTGTTTTTTTTTGTAAAGAATCTTACCTGGTAAATAGAAAATGTCAAACAAAATGTTAGATGAATTTTTTTTGTAACAGTACATGATTGTTTCAAAGAGTGTCAATCATGAATCTAGTATTATAATTAGTAAGCCTGAAGTAATTGATTAAAAATATTGTACATATTTGAGTTTTTACGGTCACTGATGACCTATGAGGTATTAAAAAAGTAAAGTTTAAATTGATAAATTGCAAATAACGAACATCAAATGAAAGAATTCATATCAAATACTTTAGAAACTACGTATAAGTATTGCGAGAGTAGGTGATAAGGTATCTGGTGTTAAAATACAATAGTTCTGAATGATATTAAGTTTAAAGTCACTAGAATAAATGATTCTTATTTACCGCATTGAACAGAACTAATAGAGGCTTAAAAGGTCTCTTTGGCAAGCAAGCATCAGCAATTGCATCGGTGATCCACATCCAAACTGTTTTATGGAATAGTAAAATAAAAAATGCTTTTCAAAAAGACGAAGCATTATAGGTTAGCAACCTTATTGTTATTTAATATAATTTATAAATAATATAAGGTTTTAGATAGTTAACCATGAGCGATAAGCAACAAAAAAATGTAGGAACAGCAAGTATCAGAGCTTAGCAACTTTAATATTTTTTAGTACTATTAATAAATAAAATCTTTTCTTAGGCAAGCAAGTATTAGTGATTAGCAACCTCACTGATTTTCAGTTCTATAAACTAATTAATTTGATCTTTTTGCAAGGAAGCATTTGTTATTTACTTTTAACTTGGTTTTTTTGTACTGCTTAATAATAAAATCTACTTTAAGGCAATGGAACACAGATGGTTAGCAACCCAACTGTGTCTCAGTGTAGTAAGTTACTAAAGTATACTTTTGTACGAGCAAGCGTTATTAATTAGCAACTTAACCATTCTTTAGATATATTTATTAACAAAATGTGTACATAGGTAAGTAAACATTGGTAATAACAGCCCAACAGTTTCTTAGTAGTACTTAATAATAAAATATACCCCTAGTCAAGAAAACAGTTTGCTTACTTCTATAAGGATATACTTTTTTAATTAATCTCCAAAAATGGTTAGGTTGCTAATAGCTGATGCTTGTTCCTCTAAAGGCACTTTATAATAACTAATTCTACTAAAAAATAGTTGGGTTCTCCATTGCTAATGCTTACTCAACCAAAGGTACGGTTTTTCAACTTACTCAACTATGAAACAGTTAAGTTGCTAATCACCGATGCTTGCTTGCCTGAGTCCTCATTTTGTTCACACGCAATACTAAAAAATAGTTGTGCTGCTAATGACTAATGCTAGCTCTTCTGATAATGAACTTTTCTTAATTTACCATACTAAGGAATGGTAGTGTTGCTTATATCAAAGTCTTGCTTACCTAAATAAATATTATTTTAATGAATAGTACAAATTAATACTTGGTTTTGCTAATCGTTAATGAATGCTTACGTTAAAGTCCAATTCTCTAATTTACAACACTTGAAATTTTCAAGTAATTGCTAGTGCAACCACAGATACTTGCTCCCCTCAGCAACTTCAAATACTTTTTTGCATTTTGTTGGATGGAACAAAAAAAAATAAGTCATATGAGTGTCTAACATTTTTGTGAACTATTTAGAATTTTTTTCTCTAACACCAAATTTATAATTAGTGATCCTTATGATCCTGATACATATTTTAAAGGTACAGATAATAATTAAGTATTTGTATGTCTACCATTTTTAACCTGCGATTCCTTATTTTTGTTGTTTACCACTAGAATCGTAAAAAGTGACCCTGTAAATCCTTATGCATATTTCTAAATGTAATCAATAAAAACTTTTTAATCTTTAATGCTCACTATTTTCAACAACCATTTTTTAATTTTATAATCCTGACACTTCATCTGTTATAAATGCTCTTAGAAACAACAGTATACAGATTTTTAGAAAGAAGAAAAATTTCTCTAGAACATTATATTTCTTATGTCTGATTTGCTATTTTCCTAAATTAGGTTATGCTAAAAATAAATAAGAAGCGTATTGAAGTGCACACTTCAAGAAGTGATGACTTTTTTTTTAGTATTAATTTTGCATGGAGCAAGACTTTTGTCTAAAAAAAGGCTTTTTTATCCTACTGTGCATTGATATGCCTCATGCTCAAGTAGTCTCTGGTTTTGGCTTGCCTTAATAAGTTTAAAAATATTTAAATGATTGATATTAATGAACTTTAATCTAATCTTAAAGTTCGTGGCCTTTATTTTGCAGTTTGATACATAGTTTGTAGCTTGAAATACCATTAACGATTGAACATTTACATTTGATTTCAATCACACAAATAAACAAAATACATTAGATACAATAAGACAGTTGATTAAAAATTATTTGTATCATATCATGCTCTTAGTTAAGTAATTATAATGCTGTTTAGTTTTTTAACTTTTTTAAGTTTAAAGTGTCCTAACACTTAAATCTTTTTTTTTTAGAGCAATTTATTTTTCTCTTCAGATACAATTACATAAGGTTAATGCAAGCGCTAGCTTCTAAAGCAGAAAAATGTTAAGATTCCGATTGATTTGTCACCTAAATTAACGATAAACAATGGTACGGTAAGATTTTAGCTATTTATTACAAATTCAATGCTGGCATTCTAAAGGTACGCTAAAGTACCTTCTAATACGTTCATGAATAAAATTTATTTATGTTTTTCAAATTTAATAATGTTGGTGGAATGAGTCAGAAAATTTCAGGTGAGATGTGAAATTTTAAATTAAACATTATTTTTAAAACCAGATCTGAGAGCATCGGTCACAACATTGATTTTTAGCAGCAGACGCAAATTAACAGAAAGAAATCGATTAAAGCTGTGAATGTTTACTATGAGCAGAAAATAAGAGAGCTCAACCACTGCATGGTTATTCAAGCTGTTATAACTAGGCAGAAATTAGTTCCTTATCTTCCTTACAATGTTTTCTAAGAAGTTATAACTGTTACAAGATTCACTAAGCTACTGTCATTTGTACATACTTACAACAAACACTCTTTCTTTCTAGCTGAACGAAAATAGAAACATCAAAAATGTTATTTGTGACTATATTTACTATCAAAGCAATAGATGTAAACACGTCGCTGCTGTTATTTATTTTATTAACCACCATGACAGTTTATCAAAGACTGACAAACAACAGGTGTGGGGCAAGCCATTAACAAGACAGTTTGGAAAAGAAAAATATTCTGAAAGAAGATATTTTAAAAAAATGTTTCCTCCTCCAACTGTTTTAGTTTTAGGAATTTAACCTTACTGCATAGCTGTGAGAGATTTCAAGCAACCATAAGCTCTGCATAGAATTTTGAATAAAAAGCAATGAAACTATAAAAGAAAAAGACGAAAAAATTTGAAAAAAAAAATTTAGAAACAGTTGCAAAATTAAATGAGTGGGAGGCATGTAACATAAATTCGTTTATTTATTCTGATAATCATCAGTCATACAGAAGTTTAACTGCTATTGATAAGGAACTGCTGTTGTTTTTCAATGTAAATATTGAGATGCCTGAAAATAAACTGGTACAGTTGAGTTGTACTACTGTTGCTCAATCTGATAGTCAAGGGTGGAGGGCAGCAAAAAAAAATTTTAATTACTTCTAGGTAATCAGCTCATAATATTAAACCTATGAAGCACAACACTTTTCATTATTTTTTATTGGACATGTTGTATCCAAAAAAATGTATGAGCAATGCCACGCAATATGTAATTAATCATGAATGACAGGCAAAAAAAGAATATAAAAGAATTTGCCACTGTCAAGTTATTTAGATTGGTTTGGTTGTTAAAAAGACCAGTCATGGCTATGTGCTAGTATCGATGGACATTTTTGTAATGATTTTTGTGTTACAAGAATTATTGACATTAAGTGTCCTGTTTAATGCACTGCAAAACGGGTATTTAACAGAGTGTCACGAATGTGCAATGTACATGATTTATCCTTTAAAAATGATAAAATTGACTTTAAAAAAAATCATATGTATTTCACGCAGACTCAAGTATTGATGTATGTGTGTGGTTTAACTGTATGCAATTTCTTTATTTATTTACTAGTTCTTTTAGGTAGTTGTGTTGTGACAATTCATTGGGATGAGATTTTTTTGAAAAAAACGATACATTAATATAAAAAAATTTTTTTTGAACATTACCCACAAGCTTTGAAATATTTACCAAATACTGATACAATACAAACACCAGTAGTTCAAAACAAAATCGAAAAAAAAGTGTTTTCAATGGGTGTGATGTTAGTAATACAAATTAAACTAAAAATAAAGTTCTGATATTTCTGTAGATTAAAAAAAAATTTACTGTTAATAAATTCCCAAGTAATGTAACACAGCTGTAATTAAAAATATAGCCAATAAGTAATAATTAAAAATATTTGTGTTATACTTAAAAATATTTAAAGAATTGTTTTTTATTTATGACAATCAAGTATAAATTTTTATTGAATCTTGTAAAATATCATGTTCACTGACTAACTTTTGTTTTATCGTCTTTCATAATTGGTGGTTGCAAGTTCACCAAGACGCAGCAAATATGTACGATTTCATCAATAAAATTTGACTTAAAATACGAAATGACTGAAGTCGTTGCATAGTCGTTCAACGTTAATCCTCACCTTGGCAATACTGAAAGTTTGATGGGCTTTCTTTTAGTAAATTCTCTATTGTTTTTAAGGAATGGGGGCATAACAAGCATAACTTAGTTTCCACTTTAATTAATTGCTTCCTAAATATCTAGGAATCCTTTATGAGCAAAAACTACATAATTATCTTCTTGCATATCAAGCAATTTTGATTCAATCGTCATCCAGCAATCACTTCTATGACCTCCTGCTACCTTTTTGATTTATATGAAATAAAACCACATGGAGTTATTTTAATTAAAAGTCTTGCAGTGAAATCTTTCTTATAGTGTAAGTATTTTCAAACATAAATTGTGAATAGAAACACTCGGACACGGTTCACTAAACAGTATCCTTTTCAGGCCAAATACCAAATTCGATGCGAGAAAAAACTATTAATTCGCATAAACATAATACAGCTAAGTGATTTATCACTAATAAAAAAACTATTGGAACAGTTATTCTATGTATTGAAAAAATTACACTTATTGCATAGTAAGTCATTCTGGTTTTGTGTCTTATCAAAAAAATTAAAAATTTGTTTTTCATTGAAATTTTATATTTATTGGATACTACGATTAAATTAAAATTAATAAATGATACTCCTGTCAGCTCTGAAACTGATTTATTAGATTGTATAGAGTTGAAGCATCTAAAATAATTTGTTTTTATTTTATTTCTGTACTCTTGTAAAATAGTAAAATTTGGTTTGTCAATATGTATTTTTACTTCTGTACGACATAAGACATTTTTATACTGCTCTTGATTTGAAATATTAACTATTAAAAGTTGCTGTATATTAGCCTGAACTTCAGCATGATTAATTCTATTTTCAAGTATAAATCTGTTACACACAAAAGTGTTAACACTGTTCTGGAGTTAGTCAGTGAATACTTCAACTTGGAAGCTTTCATTCTGTGTGATTTCAGCTGGGTTTTCGTTTAATAGTTGGGAAGTACTATCTAACACTGAGATTGTTGCTTGGAGTTAACATGACTCCGAAATATTTGAAATTATTGTTTTTAAAAGCTCTTATGTCCAATAATAATGAATATTATTAAAAAATGTTTTGGTATTATACCTTAGCACTAATTAAAGGTCAGAAAATTAACCTACAAACTAAATTAAAATAACACGATACTGTACAAGCGTCTAAAAACGAGTGATGGTGCATAATTAGGACTTAGTTCCTTATCTGACTTTACAGTACCAACAGAGTAATTGCTATAAATAACTTGCATTGCTGTGGGATTCCATTCTATTGGATAGTTGCTACACAAAATATCAAATACTTATTTGTGCAAAGATCCGTCGTTTATTCTAAGAATTGGTTATGTATACATAATTACTTCGTTTTTTTAACAAAATCTATCTATTAATTTATTTGAAGTTACTTGTAACCTGCAGTAGAAAATGATAGAAGATAAAACTGCTGTTTGAACTTGTATTTTTGCAAGATGAAACACAACAACTGTATCTCTTCATTTTACTCAGTAACACAAAACTCCCAGTACTATATTGTACATGTTTGCTACATACAGATAATAACAGTACTGCAGCACTAATATTTTCCATATTCTAATAATTACTCAAAAGGCTTTGTCAAAAAAAAAATTTATATGGATGGTTTTTTTTGTTTTCTACAATTTGACATCCTTTTTTTTTAAAAATCTCATATTTTGCAAAATATTGTATAAAAATAAGATTTCGTACTCAGTTTGATGCTGTGGCGTACCTTTAGATTGCACCATTTCTCCAGCATGGGCGCTGGCATAGATTTTGTTATTCCCTCCAATTTCATTCTCGGTGCGAATATCAAACTTGATATAAAAAAAAAATAAAGTGTTTGGATAGATTCCTAATGTGAATCATCTCATATGGTAAAGCTAGCTTTAACGAAAGCTACGATTATTGGTATCACAAGATTTTGTCAAAGGCCTAGAGAATATGAACAGCGAAGAACGGTCCAGACGCTTAAGCACATCAACAATAGACCAAAACATTAAGTATCTGAAAAAAATAGTATTGGCCAACTTTTAAATAACATTTAAAAAATTTGCCATGAACTTAGAAATATAAGTTGGCTTCTGTCATTTAATTTACACATATAATTAAGACATGAGATGAGTCCCTGCAAAATAAGTGACGATATAGCATAAGTTTGGCTAAAAACAACAGACTGTTTATATTGCTCAGAAGATGTTAGATTTGATCTGCGAAGACCTAAGTTTGCTCCAGAAGATTCTTACTAGTGACAAATTATAAATTTTTGATTGTATTGTTAAATATAGAGCTGAACCATCCTATTGAAAGCTACTGCATAAATCAAGAGTAAGCAATGTCACATAATTATATAAATATAGTAATTTATAAAAACCAGTAATATGAAAAATAACTAAAAAATGAAATAAAAAAAAGGAAATGAAATCAAAAAACAAATTAAAGAATAAAACGAAAAAAAAAAATAAAAAAGGAAATGAAATAAAAATACAGGAAACACAATTTCAAAAAACGAAAAAAACGAAATGCATTAAAAAAAAAATATGAAAGAAAGAATAATAATGAAAAAAAGTATTAAAAAAACCATGAAATAAGATAAGAAAAAACATATAAAAGTACAATGTAATGAAAAAAAAATGAAATAAAATAAGGAAAGAATAAATGAAAATTAAATACAAACATTAAATAAAATGAAATAAAGGTAATACAAAGAAATGAAAAAAAAGTTATGAAATAAAATATAAAATAATAATGAAATGAATTATGAGAAAAAAGAATAAAAAAGAAAACAAAACTATAAATAAAAAAAAAATAAATAAAACAATAAATTAAAATAAAACAGATTAAAAAAAACAAATCAGGGGGTATAAATGGGTCATGGGACCCATGGTAAGAACAAAGTTCTTTAAACATAAGATGAGTATAAAGACATACGGTTTCTCAGGTAAGAAGGGGGTCGCCAGACCCATCGGAATAACGAAGCTCTATAAAAATAACTACTGCATTCATGTAGTTCACTAAAACAAGAACTTGAAAAACAAATTTAAAAAAAATAAGAAAATTTACTTCAGTACTCCTGGTAGTTGAGATTTAAGTTAGACAGTACTCATGAAAGTTCTTGTTTTAGTGAACTACATGAATGCAGTAGTTATTTTTAAAGAGCTTCGTTCTTACTTTGGGTCTGGCGACCCCCTTGTTACCTGAAAAACTGTGTGTTTTTATACTTATCTCATGTTTACAGAACTTCGTTCTTACCGTGGATCTCATGATCCATTTATACCCTTTAGTTTGTTTCTTTTAACTTTTTTTTTTTTTTTTTAATTTCTTTTTTCATTTTTTTTTCATTTTTTTTTTATATTTCATTTTATTATTATTTCATATTCTATTTTATTACTTTTTTTTCATTCTTTTTTATTTTCTTCATTTTATTTTATTTTGTGTTTCTATTTAATTCTCTTTCATTCTTTCCTTATTTTATTTCATTTTTTTTTCCATTACATGGTATTTTTTTTTTGTTTTTTCTCAGTTTCTTTCATGGATTTTTTAATACTTTCTTTTATTATTATTTATTCTTTAATATTTGTTTTTAATGCATTTCGTTTTTTTTGTTTTTTAAAATTGTATTTCCTGTATTTTTATTTCATTTCCTTTTTTATTTCTTTTTTTTGTTTCATTTTTTAATGTGTTTTCTGATTCCCTTTTCTTTTTTTGATTTTATTTTTCGTTTATTTTTCATATCATTGGTTTAATTAATTACTATATTTATATAGTTATGTGACATAGTAACATAATTTTTCTGTCGAATTTGAAATAAAAGCCCTTAAAAATTACTGGTACGTTCTGGAACTCTATTGTATATGTTGATATTAATAATTTATTTATAAAATAGTTTATTCATAACAGTAATTATTAGTATGATTTTAATGCTTAAAAGTCATAAGGTTTATAAAAAATTAGTCGGTATTTTATGCGACAAATGCATTTAATACTAATATTTAATGCGTAATAACGTGCCTTATTCGATTGAATCTACGTAATCATATTTATGCTAATTAACTAGTTTGTTTTTTCAAATTTATTATTAAGAAGAAAAATATATATTCTAAGAGAAAGAAACTTTTAGTAAGCAATTTCCATTTTATGGAAATCTGTTGCTTTTAAAATTCCAGCCCCCCCAAGCACGTGACATAAAAAACATCATTTTAAAAATAATTAAATAAAAAATTTTTCATTAGTTGAATGTACTATCAGTGAATATGAAAATGTAAAATAAGTTATGAACTACAGGATAAGTACAAGAAACCGATTTCTCATAGTCGGCAGCGCTTGTAGCAAAATGGGTAAGGTACTTGACTCATAAGCGGAAGGTCGCTTCAAATCTTTTTATTGGAAAGTGCTTTTTTTTTTTTTTTTTTTTCAAGAATTGTTAAAGAAAAAAATTCAACGTCAAAAAAAATTACTGTGGGAAAATAAAATTAAAGTTCGTTTGAACATTAATTGCTTGGGGGAATGGTGGGCAAAGGTGTGCAGGAGAGTAGCGTGGGACGGTTGGAAGATATGTGGTGGGGTGAGGGGAAGTGTGTAGGGAACTGATGGTGAGAGGGATGGGGTAAGGGGGTAACTAAGGAGGAAGAGACTTCTGGTACACCACTTACGTTTCAACAAATCTGTTGGTTTAAAAATTTAAGCCCCCCTAGTACGTGACATAAAGAACTTCGTTCTAAAAATATGCCAAGAAGTCAAACTTGAAGGTTTTAGTCATAGTTCTCTTTTTCTGCAGGGACGTCATGCATTATAAGTGCTCACCACAGGACACAACTATCAATGTTAAATGTAATAAGTAAATAATTAGCAATAAGTGTAAGAAAATACGTTAGAAATGTTTGAGTTTGTGGAAAATAAAAAATAGGCTTGCATTGTAACAACGACCGTGCTCACACATCACTGCTTGCGTGTGAATTTTTAATCAAACAAAAATATAGTAATGCTGCTTCAGACACCATAGTCTGCAAAACTGGCTTTTTGCAATTTTTTTAGTTCCCATTACTAAAGAGGATCCTAGAAGGAGGACACAAGGCCTAACTAAGGTGATATCGACGTCATTGAAGAAAGAGGTAAATAAGATCAGAAAAAATAATTCTTCAAAGTGCTTTAAGAATAAAACTGTCAAATTATATGGCTGACAATATAATTTCGTGTAAAAAAATACCGTTTTTTTAACAATATTGTGTTAAAAATAAGTTTATCAACATTAATTAGGTGTGGTTTTAGTAAATATTAAAATATTTATTAAATTAACGCTTATCACCAATATATTATGGCCTACACTGATTACATCTGTAACGTCAGGCTCATATTCGCTACATCCATTCACACACTTTTCCAGACTTCATATTAAATATCCAAAATATAATATCCAATAAATTAAGAAAAACCTTCCTGTATGCTATGTATGTATGTATGCTTTCTCCGATACTACTTGCTACTAAACGTTTCTTCAAGACGTTAATCAAACATAGATTTGTTCAACAGCTATTATTGAAAAATTAAACGTGTATTTGAAATTACATAAAAAAAACCTTTAACACATTGCAGATCAATTAACTGTACCTTTTTTTATAATTTTAATTTCTAAAAATCACAATTTAACATCTAATCCTATGGGAAAATGACGTAAAGTGGCATATATATGATCTGTAGAATTCTCCCAATTTTGTATGAAAGATCACTTTTTGATAAATATATAACATTTTTAAATAAATCCATAAGTTGCTTTTTTTGAAGAACACAACAAAGAAGGGGTCAAGTATGCGTCAAAGCATGTACATAAATACATTCATATGAGAAAAATAATTGCCGGGGATGCTTCATATATTTGCGCTGCTCTCACCCCTCTGGACTATTTTCCCGCTAACTATATGATTAAAGTCCTGAAGTATTAATAAATAAATATACTAAAAAGTAGTAAGTCAATAATATAACACTAGTTAACATTTGAATTATTATATTTAACAATATAAATAAAGATTAATAAAGATTACAAGATCTCCTCTCATAATACTGAGAGACTCTACGAGAGCGTGCGTGCATGGCAACGGCCATATTTTATCCTACCCATCTGCACCACTGTACAAACTACAAAGCACACGCACACATTATCTCGCACTTACAGTGCCCATGATGCATAACTGATGTCACTACTTACACATCGAACTCAATGTACTTATATGCAACACGCCTCCTTAAATTTATGTTGCAATCTAAACTTAAGTATCTTAAACTACTTTACATTCAATATATTTGTAAATCTTACTAACTTATTTCTGCCTAAAGCTTTAATAAAAATATCCACTACATTTTCTTCTGAAACAACTTTTACAACATCAATTTTGTGTTTCGCATAACTTTTATTCGCAAAGTGATAATAAGTTTTAATGTATTTCGACTTAATAGTAAAATTTCTAAGCCTTGGTATACTTATCATCCCAGGATTATATTTATACATTTTAATTAAATTGCAAACTTTCATATTTGAATCAAGCAATAAATCTTTTATAATTTCTTATTTACTCACACGTTCAGACAATGCTACGAACCCAGCTTCTGTTAATGATTTTGTAACACTATTCTGTTTTCTGGATTTTTAATAAATTACATTTCTATACATTTTCGTTACATTGCCTGTCATTAATTTTCTATCAAATAAATCACCAGCCTAATCAGCATCGACAAAGCAACCAATAATATTATAACTCTCTTTTTCATCAACTTATTATAAATCCTTTGTTAAAAACAAATATTTAAAAATCCTGAAAGCATATTTTAAATGTGTTGTTTTATAACTATTTTAAAATATACTTAAATAATTTACACTGAAGCAAATGCCAAATCTAGTTCCTACTATCAATCTCAATATCCATCTATTCCTTAGTAAAATTATTTTGACAACAATAAAAAAGTAACATTTTTGAGTTTTGCAGTTTTGCAACTGGTGAATGAATATCATAAATTAAATCATTTTGTTAGAATACCCTTACTACTAACCTAGCTTTAAAAGCATTGTAAGTCTTTTCAGTATGAACCCATTTTAAATTTAAGGTTTTTTATCACTTAGTTTATTCACGTTTTATTTTCGTTTCAACAATCTATTTTTCTATTCATTGCCTTTTTCTAATTTTCAGACTCATTACTATTTATCGCATTATTATAAGAAACAGATGTCTCAGTATTTATATAATGAACATGAATAATATGACTATATTTAAACTTTTCATCTCTGTACCTATCGGGCTCTTTTCTTTCTCTAGTTAACTGTCTTTTATTAAAATTTTTATTTTCATCATTGCCGTTAGTATTTAAATCGCCATTTGTTTTTTCAATTCTTTTTTCATTTAAGCCAATGTGTCATTTTCTGATTTTAAATTCATAAAATCTGTGCCATCTTCGATCATATCAACGTGTCTTGCAACTACTATTTTATTATTTATCAGAACTCTGTAACCAGCATTTTTATAACACAACAAAATTTCGAAATCTAAATGTTTGTCCTATTTTGAGTTTCTTTTTTTCTCTGGTATTCTTACAAAAACTCTACTTCTATAAATTTTTAAAATTTTCATACTAGGCTTTTCCCCAAACATAATTTTAAAAAGGACACTATTTTTTTTAACAGTAAGAGTAATAATTCTATTTTTTAAATAAGATGCTGTTTTAAATATTTCTGGCCTATATCTATTATGAGTCCTTGCTTTTTTAAATAAATACCTAGATACATCCATAGTATCTCTGTTACATTTCTCTGCCGTTCCATTTAATTCATGTACATAAGGTGGACATGGTTAAATAGATATACCTCTCTCACTTACAAAATTATTTACATCCCTATTTATTCTTTTTTCCATTATCATATTCTAATCTTTCTATTTTTTTTTTCTGTCTTACTTTCAATTGAATTTACATAGTCAACAAAACAGTTATATAATTAATCGTTTAATTTTATATAATACGCTTAAGCTTCTACACTGTAGTCATTAATAAAACTTAAAAAAGATTTCTCGCCAGTTAAGCCAGTACTACTATAAATTCTATTTAAATCAGTATGTACATTTTCTAAAATATCTTTGGCCCTCCATATGTCATTAATAAATAGCAAATTAAGCATTTTTTTTCTAAATGAATTCCACATTTGTAATAATCAGTTTCTAATTCCATGGGTATACCATCAAGCATTTGTTTATTACACATTATTTACAAATAATTTTAATTTATGTGACCTAGTGTCTCCTGCAATTTTTTCTTTTCTGTTAACTTATTCTTTATCATTAAATTTGCCTTGCTATACATAATTCCACTTTCAATATTATAAATATTATGATTTTCAATAGTCAACGCAATTAAATTTTCATTTTGATCAGAAATCTTTTAAATGCTTTTTACCAATATAATTTTATTTGCTTTTGTTACTTTACCGTTACTTATTTAGTTTCTATCCGTATCTTCAACGAGGAACACATTTTTCGTTACATTCATTTTACTTTGTCCATAAGTAATAAACTTAGGCCCAATTTTACCAACTTTTGTTGTTTTTAAAGATCAATTATTACTTACTTTTGAATTTAGTTCAACAAATTCATAAAAATTATGGTCATCCTTTACAACTTGATCTGAGCAACTGCAGTCGAGTATCTATTTAACCTTACTAGCGCAGCTGTTTACTTGAACACGCGACTCATTAAGTCTTTCCTCCAATCCCACATTAAAACTACTCCCATTATCGTCTTCAATCCAATGCCCTTGATTATTTTGCTGCCAACTGCCTCCTCAATGATGTTGACCAGACTCTCTACCAGCTCCACGACGTCTGCCTTCGTCACCACGATGAATCCACTTTTGTTGTTGTTGTCGCCCACTTCGTCACTGCTGCGCACCATCTTGCTCCAATGAATTATCGCTTTTTCTCGTTCTCGTACACTGGGCCTTGGAGAGCTCATATTTTCTACACTTAAAACATGCTTCATCCTTTTTCCTTTTAGTTTTAAATGCACTTGAGCTGATTTGGCTTCCATCTTACTTTTCTTTTAATTCAAATATTTTTATTTTACTGTTTACGTATTCAACTATTTGATCAGATTCCTTTAACACACCGATTAAATCACAAACGTAACCTTATGAGCAAGGAAGCATTTTATTATGTAGCTTAATTTTTTTCAGTCACATGTGCACCAGCTCTTTTGAATTCAGATATCACTGAAAAAAGTGCATGTATATCATGTTGCACACAAAGTGTTTTTGCTGCAAAATAGATGGCTTTCATTATTGACTAATGTAGACTATTTAATTAGCTTGTATTCTAACAAAAAAGTTCTTAACATTTGTTTTATCTGGAAATCATTATTTTCTTACACCTTTTCCTTATGCAAGCTATCTATCACCATTTTAAGCTATGTTTTTAACCTTAAAAATTTTTTAATTTTCTACACATAGTGAAGGTAACTAAATTT
Organism: Copidosoma floridanum; assembly: GCF_036245765.1. Taxonomy (NCBI): domain Eukaryota; kingdom Metazoa; phylum Arthropoda; class Insecta; order Hymenoptera; family Encyrtidae; genus Copidosoma; species Copidosoma floridanum. The sequence goes on from NW_028321881.1 coordinate 15,539,082, forward strand.
GTCTTTCATTTTTTAAAGCTTTTGATTTAAATATCTCAAGTTAAGGTGTCAATCAAATGAATTTTTGTATTTTAAAAACTTTTTAGTTTAAGACCTTTACCTAAAGTATAATTTAACTTTATATTTTGGTCTGTATGGCTGTTACTTAAAATACGGTAATGCTTTGGAAAAAAAGTCAAATAGTTCGACTACTTTTTGCTATTAAATAGAATAGGTGCATCACATCTTGGCTGGGGTCTGTACCTCCTCCTAAAATAATCAAAACCTTGTTTACAAAAATTTATTAATAAATCAAGCCTAAGCTTCGTCCCAGAGAAACCACAAGTAGAGCGCATACACAAACACAACAAATATGTGCCAACTATAGTAAGAGATGCAGTTGATAGCCCCAAACATGTTAACAATACATGCCTAAGGCTGCTTGCAACAACAGCGTTATTTTTGCACGTAAGGACACAAATTTTAAGGTAAATTATCGAAGAATGCCAAATTTTATGATTCATTGAAAATAAAACCATATTGTTTTCACGTGTTATAAGTATCTTCTGACGTTTGCCTCAATCTTCGTTTGTCTTTTAGCAATCATCGAATAGCATGCTCAGAACATTTGGACCAAAAAGTACGAGGGAATAAGCAAACAAAAGGTACTTTACTTTTATGTGTCCGCGTGTATGTGAAGGTAGTAGGTTCTTTGTGAGATTAGTACAGAAAGCAAGCGTAAAAATGTTCCAAGGAAAAAGATGTCCACATTGAATGTAATAGGCACAAAATAATGAAGAGAAAATGGCTAACTATCAAAATTTACTGCTTTACGCCCACCCTAAGTCACAACATCAGAATATACGTGCACCTAGCTGAATCTAATACAAGCCATAACCGTTGCACGTGCTTTCCTTTTTCGCCTCAAGATGCCCCCTCAAAGATAGTCGACTGCAGCAGCAACAATGGCTCTTTCCTGTAATAATGCCAGCTCACTCCAGGCGGAAACAAGTATTTGCTGGCTCTTATGTTCCACGTATGCCTGAAAGAAAGAAAATCTGGGATGTAAACAGTGGACAGTGAGTCCTTAGTTATCCAAGTATAAAGTTATATTCACATGAAATTGTATGACAGACAAATATAGTTTTAAATATGAATATATCTTCTATAAAACGGTATTGTATACAAGGGTGGTGCAATTGTCATTAAAATGAGTATACCTACATTCATTAAGTGTGGTTAAAATTGATATTTTAATATTGATTAAACATTCGATTTACTGTAATGTATTATATCACAATACAAAAAAAAATGTGTAAGCTAGTGAGTACAATACTGTGAGCTTTCATCAAATATTTCGCTGTTTCTAAAACAACTTTCTACCACTTACAGTATTGACATTTTTAAAGACACGCTCCCATCTGTCATATATGCTCAATTCTTACTTCAGACGTATTCCTAGTCCATGTTTAATACCTGAAATATATTTGTATCTCAAAAGTTAAGCAAAACCATTCTGTTGCACCACTTTATACAACAGCGTAGTATTACATGCCAGTGTATGTCCCTTTTAGAAAGTTATTACACATAGGTTTTTTTGACATATATTATTCAAACATCAAATGTTTATTTGGAGTAGCAAACTGGATAAGGCAAAATTAAAAATTAAAAATAAAGATTACGAATACAAGAGTTCGTATCAGAAAACAGATTGTGTGGGAAATAAACTATACATTTATAATAGTAAAGTGTTTTAATAATCCTATCCAACAATTTTTTTCTTATTTTTAATCATTAATATGTTCAAATATTATGATCGTTGTCTTGAAAAATATAACTCGATTGCATCTTTCCATAAATGTTAATAAGCTTACCTAATACTCCTTTTTTTTCTTTTCTATTTCAAAGTTTTTTTTAGATGCAAAGCACTTTTTCATATTTAACCATATGTCACATCATTACGATGAAAAAGCAAAACCAGAATGTATGTTTAAATTTAACTTAATAATAGTTAAAAAGAAAAATACTGTTCAACAAAACTTTTAACTTTAAAAAAAAGCTAAAGTTGATAAGTAACTTAATGAGAATAAAGTTATTTGTGTGTAGGTTATAAATTCTACGCAATGTTGCTATGTACTTTAATTAAATTTAAAGTTTTTTAACAAATATAAAAGATAATAATTAAAATTTGATTTTCTGACAAAATACTATGGATTTTCATAGTTATTTTACAGTAAACAAAATTCTTTTAACGTGTATTGAAACAAAAGTCATGTCATTTTTACTTTGTAAGATTACTTTCACGTAAGAGAGTTTTGTTTAATAACTTACAGTATTTTTCTTGAGAAAGTTTTTTTTTTCATTAATTTACTTTGAAAACCTTCACTTAGATTAAAAAAACTTGTGTCATGTTGATTTCTTAATCATAGTTTTTAATCATGCAAAATTTTTAATAACTCTTAATTTAGTGCGAAACAAATAACTGAAAAAATCTTGTCAGAGTTTAATTAAATCAAAAAACTCTTTTAAAAACATAGCTTTTAAAAAAAATTGACACACTTCCACGGGCTGCAAAAAGTTACACCTAATAAACCCCAGAAATAAGGATTTGAGATACCTTTCATGCATTGTTGACTAACAGGAATTTAAATCTCAATGAAAAAAAACAAGATGGGAAAGAAAGGTTACAAAAATAAAAAAAAATAAAAAAAACTTAAAAAACTTTTACCAAGATAGCATAAATGATTTCGTGGAAAAATCACATTTTATCTTATAATGGTAATAACAAAATTTTGTCAGCCGAAACTTAAAGACCAAAGTGGTTTTCTTAAAATAACTATAAACTGAAAAAAGACATGATTCTTTCATTCTATTTATTTTAAGTATTGTTAGTTTGACATAAGAATTGAAATGATTCTTGAAAAAATTTCTGTACTGCTTACGTTATTAAACATGTCAGCCATTTGCAAATAAAGATGACTCTATGAATAAATATCTAGAATCTTATGTTGTTAAGGTTGCTTGAAAAGTTAGTTAAAATATTTCAAATGGTATTGATATTACAAAGCAACAAGCAGTTTGTCACTTTCTCAGAGAGCCTGGGCACAATGATTTGCTGCAGCTTTCAACATTAATAATACAGTACGGCCCATCAAGTTGTAACCACCTTTACTGCTCCAGTTTATCTGGTGGCTACAGAATGACATCACAAAAAAAAATTTCGTATTAATTTAGATATCTAAACATAACTCAAAGTGAAGCTTCGACTAGTTAGTCAGCCAACCTGTGATTTGTTAAAAAGTGAAAATGATAAAATTATATATAAAAAATACAAAATAAATAATACTCTACCCTTCTTTGCTGCTATGTAACTCGCTATCATTCTTCGCAATAAATTATTCTATCATATCGTTTTCTGTTAGTTTTATAATCATACATTTTAAACCGTAAAAGAAGTAGAAAGCTTGTTTTGTCTTCTTAGTTGCTTTTGGGGGTACCTTCTTTATAAATTAATATTCGTTGTTATTTGTTTGATTAATAAACACATAAGTCATTATTCAACTTGTTGTACTTGTTGTAATTTGTTGTAATTTATTCAACAAAACTTTCTTGGTGAATGCGCAAATTACTGGTAAAATGACTCCTTAGCTCAGAGGTTCGTGCTGAGTTCACCATCTTAAAATGATTTCGTCTGTTTTCGTCCAAAGAGACGTATTCATCAATGGGTTGAAATGAATTTGAGAAAAATCTTATACTTTTTTAACCTCGGTACAAAATTACAGCTTAGCCTTAGTTATTTCAACCCACACTGATTGCCTGACAATCAATCTGTGAGCTTTTCGCATTTTAGCTAATACAAAACTGGGTCCTCTTTCTATCTTTGTTTTTCTCTTATCCCTCAGTTCTTTTTGATTTTTCCTTTTTCTTCCTCCGTACTTCCTTTAATCCTAGTTTTGCTTATCTATTCTCTCTTCTTTCTTCTCCTCTCCTCCCATGATTTTCCCAATCTTTTCTTATTGTCTCATAGCTCTCAATCTCTTGTTCTCTCTCTCCTAACTTTTGAACTTTTTTTATCTCTATCTGAGCGTAATATATTTTAAATGTATTATTCATGTTTCTGTGATCAATTGGTAACGAAGTGTCAAAAAAAAGCGCTTAAAGAAATTAACCAACTTGAAATAAATTGCACACTTTAAAAGGAAGACATTTTTATTATTATGAAAAATGGCTTGATGGATTAGGTAATGTTTCACGTCAACAATTTGTTTTAAAATATGAAAAAAATTAACAAGGAAGATACGTTAAGAGAAAAAGAAATTAATAGTCATTAGATATGTTTATTAGGAGATAAAAAGTAATCCTAATAAATATAACAGAGACACTTCTACTCTCCAAATACTATTTAGAAAGAAGGATAATAATGTTTTTGTTGAATTGCAATTAATTGAAATTCACAATGAAAATACAGACCTTATCCTAACTAGATTGAAAGATTTTAAATTAAATTAACATGTTGCTAATACAATAGTGACGTATTTGTAAGGTGTGCCAACAAATAAGGATTTGAATGAAGATGGCTTGCCAAACATGGCTAAAAACTTTATGGCACCTAATTAATTAAAAAAATTGTACATAAACACAAATGCAGCCTCAAATTTGAATTTTAGTATTATTACCTTAAAAAATGATGTTTTTTACAAATAAAGGAAATAATATTATGACACTTAATAACTTAGTCAATGAATTAGACTTCTTTATAAAAAAAAACGAATTAGTTGATGTACATTGCAAACCACATTTAAAAAGCTCATAATCGATCTTTATGAGTATTTTTCACTGGAACAGCTAGTGATAAAAACCTTTGTTATTAAACTTATCATTTAAATTTACGATGAAGTCGGTGACACAGATAATGCATACGTCAGATATGCACAAACAGAAGAAGCTGCTGTTAGCATTCATAGTAAAACTTTAGATACAACAATAACAACTTCTTTATCAGAACTTCTTCTACTAATAACAAATTTTAACAAATAATACAGTGCATTTTAATACTGCCAAGTACGTATTATGGTCAATAAATTTGCCACGCTTGTAGTCAAACAACGAAGTTTAATTAACAGTAGATTGAAACAAATTGCAGGTAACTTTAATGTGAAGTTTAGTACTCTCCACAATATTATAATCGGGGACTTATACCAGTAACCTCCAGTTTGAGCTATCTTTATACATCAACAGCTAAAACGAAATAAGGTTAGATCTGTTGTTAGTTGTGGATTAGAGTGTTATAAATTAACTAAAGTAATAATTCAAGTGAAGTGAGGGGGTTTTTTTTAATGCACTCAAATTTTCAGTAGTGAAATTCTTAATGACAATGACACTACGTTTATGAAAACAAAATTCTTTACACTAAAATTTGTGAGCAGATCTTATACTTATGGAAAACGTTTATTTTATGAGAATGATTCTTTTTTTTTTATGTTCAAGCCTTGCAAATATTTGAATACACAATTATGTTAACAGCCTGTGACGTACTCACTAGATGACATGACAATGAACAACAAAGTCTTCTTAGACAGAAAAACTTTACAAAATATCTACAGTTAATACAAGAGAGATGCCGTATGGTAAAAATCTCATGTCGAATAAATTTTACATTTCTATATATAATATTAACGTAACAGATAGTTAACAGATAGTTAAGATAATGGTGCAAATTTAATTATAATTAACTTAGAAAAAGTTATGAAGGAATGGTTACTAAATTTTTGCTACGATTTTTATATAAAATAAAAAGCCAGACGAATAGTGAGAAAAAAGTTGCTGCTTATAATTCTTAGAGATATTGTCTTCAACTATATGCGCTTTGCCCCCCCCCCCTTCAAGTGCACCCTTTTTTTTCACACCTTCTGGCTGATGGGTCCCTATTCCCAACCGTCCTTGTATACAGGAAACACACGGGAAACATACATACCATCGTAACCCGCGATAAAGAACTTTGTTCTAAAAGATAAAAGAATATGTTGAGTAAACGTGCAAGTGGTTGGGCAATTTTTTCATCGATATAAAAAACCAATATTTCACAGCATTTCGCAACTTTTGATAACAAAAGTTAACATCCAATGAAACTGCGTCGTACATTTTGTTTTGCATACCTAACAATATTATAAGCAATAAGAGCTGAATAGCAATAATATTAATGACGTATGACGATGCAGATTATTTAAAGACTTAATGTATGTGGAGCGCATTCTTACACCAAACTTAAGTTGAGTTGGATAAATTTATGCAATAAAGCTACCATTCATAGCTCATACAAAAAAATTCTACTCTCTGTCCACCCCTATTGGCAATACCTAAGAGGTAAGAAAATTTTTTTCTCTTTTTGGCTGTCAGGGGTACCTAAGTATTGTTCCATATGCAGCGTATATAATACATTTCATTTCGTGCAACCCAATTATGTGATTCTGTAAAGAAATCTTACACAAACAGTATTTTCTAACGTTATGAAAAAGGTAAAACAGCAAGAAATACTTAAATTTTTTTAATAATGAGACAGTATACAAAGTGGTAATTTGAGTTCAACTTTATTAAGACACGACTTCGTATACTGTCTCATTATTAATTATACGACTATGGAGCAAGTGTCGTGATAATTATTTACCTTTACATTACTTGAATGTCTTGTTTTCAAAATATCAAATCTAATGTTAAACGAATTTTATTTTGTTTAAAGAGCATTTATAGTGCAAAAATATATAATTGTCTTATGATATTAGAAGATTTTAATTTTCCTTTTAAGAAAACATTTCATTTTTCAGCAGTACGAAAGAGTTCTGAACATTAATATTTGTGGTATTCAGATTTTTTAAATTGTTATATATGTATGTATAGAACACGAAACCCAGCTCAAATTCTCATAAAATATTTTGCATGCCTATAAACCGTATATTTTTATTTCTTCTGCAAGCCCTGACTCACATAAAAAGGTTTTTGCAGTTAACCGTTAAAAATGTTAGTATCAATTCCTGAAATAATTGATATAATATTTATATTTTTAAGCTTATCTGTGTATTAAAACCAATTATTTTGGTAACATTTTGAGAACCAGGTCTTTCAGATCAAATGAAAAAAGTAGAACAGTAGCTACACTATTATATTGAAGCGTTACTTACTTCACGTATTTGACAGTAAGTTTGTTTCATCCCAAGTTTTTGCAACTGGTTAGAAAGAAACGATGAGTTATAGCTCTAGCTGAAATAATTCATATATGTGCCATATCTGAGTCAATGTTACCGCTACATACACTTCAGATTTTTAAGGTAAAAGAACCTTTTTCCAACGTCTTTAAATATTTGTTTACAAGATTTTTAGAGCTAGGAGAGAAATGTGTTATCCCATCAGTCTCTTTTTTCTTAATTTGCTACTTATATCGTATTATTTAAAGAGAATCTCTCAAGTTTTTTTTGTTTCATCTTATTTCTAAATTTTATAACTTTTATTTACAAGAATAAATTATGAGGCAAAAGTATAATATTTATATTATGACTATATTCTCATACAGAAGAGTCTATAAATTACTTTACACATATATATTTTACTCAAGCAATGACTTACCTTTAAATGGTGGTAGCCAGTTAGATAGCTCAGTCAGTGGTTTTATTTTATAGTATAAAGTCCAAAAAGATGCATTGGAAGTTCTGAAGTATGATCCTATAACTGATATAGCTCGATATTCTGGTATTTCTTGAAATTCTGGTGTTTGATTCAAGGCGTGCCATGACATTGGAAGCTTTTGTTCTAAGCATATAAGGCCATGACTTGGATCATATAAAAAATAAGTTTTGGCTTTTCGGTATCTACTTTCAGCTTCTAATGCGGTTTGACTTATATACATTATTTCCGAATGAACAAGTCGAAGTGTATTCTCTACTTTTGTCTTGATTTCTAAGTAGTCACAAGCATAAACAATATTGTAATGTATTTTTTTAACTTTTTCTAAAGCACATTTAACTGAAGGGAGCTTCTGTAGCTCTTCCAATTCATCTGTTATTTCGTTAATTAAATTTTTTATTTCCTTACTAAATGGAACAAATAGAAAATATCGATCTTTTATAAATTGGAAAATTGAAGTAAAGTATCTTTCTAAATTTTTCATAATGTTGTTAGCTTTGATTTCCTTATAAAACTTATCAATATCTTGTGTAAAATTGGCAAATTGGTCATAGTACGGAGAAGTCATCAGTTCAATCTCTCGATCGTACAAAAAATTAAAAAATTCTTGAACAGCCTTCCATCCGACAGTTTCTGCATAATGTGCAAGTTGAATAAAAATTGGTTCTATTTGCATAAGAAATCGGTACCACTGAAATGTTAAAATTTTTATTTAATATAATAATTTCGTTAAAAAATTTCTATAACACGTCATTTTACTTATACTTTCTAAAAATATATAGTAGCTGAGATAGGAAAGCTGATAAGCCGTGTAGCTTTTAGACTTATGAGTTAGCTTTCTTTATACGGCATTAAGGCCCACTATATAACTTTTGACTCTATGGGCTTTCTAAGTCTCTTCATAATATTTGAGTATAATATTAGAAAATTGCATACAAGAAAAACTACGCTTTAAGTTAAAGCATGCGTTGCTGCAGCAGATTGACAGTAGCTGACTATGTATTGTAAACTGTACACCATATAGAAGCCGTTAGTGTAATGATGGTATATGATGGTTAGACTTATTACGAGTTAAGCTTTGATACCTTTTTCTTCTAATTACTGCTGTAAGGTAGTATGGATCCCATCAGCTATACTTCGAATCCAGGAGCATAACGTTAATTTATGGGGTTTATCGGTAATCAGCTCGAGTTTTATTATATGACGGGACTTAAACACAAAATAACAAGAGATTATGGAATCCGTGCTGCACTGTTGACTAAATTAAATAAGAGAGTAATTAAAAAAAAGAAAAAAAAAATATTTGAATAAAATTAAACAACAGCTGGCTTTTACAGACAAAAAACATAAATGTATATGGACCATTTGTGATAAGCCTTATGTAGATATATGCATTGATTAAGGACAAAGTGGTATAGGGAAAAAACAATTTTTAACGGACGATCATTATGTTACATTAAATTTTTTATGTAAGATTTAAGATAAGTCTAACACACTAGTTACAATGAAAGTAAAATTTGTAGGATAAGCTATACGTACTAAAATTTAGTGCATCTATCTTTGAATTCCATTGATGGGCATGTTGTGACCGGACTTGTTTAAAGTATGGTCTGAACCGTTTTATTTTAATGTCTTAGGATTCAGTTCGTGAGCTTTAATTGTTCTTTTTAGTTAAGTAAAAATAATTATTTAAATAATATGGATGATTTAATCAAAGTTTAATTTTAAATTCTTTTATTAAAACAATTTAAAACAGGTATTCTCTTAAATACAGTCGATGCAGATCACTTCGCAGATTTCGATATTAATTATATTACAGAAAAAAAAACTTACATGTATCACTGACTGTTGTTACTGCTGCTTTGAATTTCCTTAATGATTCGTGCAGTAGTTTCCAGTGATTACTCAAACTACACGAATTTATCGTAGGTATGCAGAAAAGCATTTCTATTGTGGGTCAATGGGTCGTTAAAACTGATGTATTTTGTTTGGTGGTCGAACTGAGAAGAAACAGGAACAGAAATCTTGGTAACGCTCGGTACTGAAGATTGAGGAGTCATAGAAGTAGAGGTCATGGGTACGGCCTTGTAAACATACTTGGCCTGATTGTGTACTCGGGGCAAGTGCGTTCAGTGAGTAAAGCAGCTTCTAAGGCTTCGTGGATATCTTTGGGTTTCGAAAGTGCTATAGTTAATTTCCACGAGTCAAGTAAACCATTAATAAACGTTTGTAGTGCTAATTTTTCAAGTTGTCGTTTTTGTGTTGTCTTGAATTTGTTGTCATTTAATATAGTCAAAAGGGGTGTTAATGTAGATTCTGTAAGGAAAATTTTTCTATCATAAAAATTTCAAACTGCTTCAATTTGTTTCATTGTAGTATTTAAAAGTTCTGCCATGTACTCACGATACAATTTGGTTGGTGAAAATTCTTGTTTTAGATGTTTTTTAAACTGATCCATTGATGCAAAAGTAGAACCTACTAAACTCTCTCGAGCTTTACCTTTGAGTCTAGAAACAACTGTGCAAAGGTACATAGGTTCTTGAGCAGCTGTTCTAATAGTTTGTCCATCTTCTACATCTTGTGAAAAGTTTTTTAAGGGATTCTAGTATTTGTCATAAAAAGGTATGTGTTAAGATGCTTGATTTCTGCACATTAATGAATGAGTCGTACTTAATGCTTGTAAAAAAATAAAAAAACCGTTGTACAAAAGTTTTTTCCACTATTTTCGGGAATTTTTTGTTTTCCTAGTCATTCATTTATAATTAATGAAACTCATAATAGTAATTTTTTTTTTTTTATAACAAAACTAAGATTTAAAGAACACAGAAGGGATGCCAATTTGTTCTGACCGGACTTGTTTAAAGTAAGGTCTTAACCGTTTCATTTTAATGTTATTCATGGGTTTCTTAGGATTTAGCTCGTGAGCTTTATTTGCTTTTTTTAGTCAATTAAAAATAATAATTTGGATAATATAGATGATTTAATCAATATTTAATTCCTAATTCTTTTATTAAAACAATTTAAAACGGGTATTCTCTTGGATACAGTCCATTCAGATCACTTTGCAGAATTTATTATTAATTATATTACTGATGAAAAACTTACATCTATCACTGCCTGTTGTTACTGCTGCTTCGGAGTTCCTTAATGCTTTGTACAATAATTCCCCGTGATAACTTAAACTATACAAATGAGTTTGTGGCCTATAAAGGGGAGGGGCTTCTGCCTTCTCTGCTATCGCTGGAACCACTTTCAGCGGGCCTTTATCGTTGTACCTCGCTTCTTAGCATAGTCTGATATTATTGATACTCTCGAACTGTACCTTAGTCGCCTTAGCCAACACGTTATGCCTCACGTGTATAAGGTACTCACGAGTCGCGGGAATTAAAAGTAGACTAAAACCTTAGAGGACAGGTGATAGACGTAAAAAGAGCCATTTTCCCTTTTGATGGTAAGTTTTTATAGACTCAGAGTGAGTAAAAGAGGCCTTTGGTTAAGTTAAGTCATCCAATGAATGATGTTCTTGCAGATTGCGTTGATAGCAAAACAGTAGGCTTGCATGATGATGTTACATATTACAATTTTATATATTAGGAAATAACAACACAGCAGTAGCAACTGCATTTTTCTGACAAGTACGATTAAGTTTTTTGGGTCAGTGATGATTAAAGCTCGCATCAGCAATATAAGAACGCCAAGTACAAGTTCAATTGTGATAGTGAGTTTAAAAATTTTGAAATTTATCGTTTAAGGGATTTTACAATGAATTTTGAATATAATAAGACACTGTGTTAATAACAAATTTCAAAATCGGTGTTATTAGAAGTGGACAATCAATGCGCAAGTAAATTATTTATTCATACATACAATCCGGTTTATTTATTCATACATATAATACGATTTTAATCCATACATGCATTCTTATAAAGAGGTTGGCTGTACCAAATGTCAGCATATTATTGAACATTTACCTGAAAGTTATTACACACACAAATAAATGACGTATGAGCTCCTCTGGTCATATGATCTTGCTTTATATTCACAATACGTCTTATCTGAATTTGACGGATGGAGATGCGTTTAGTTGTAATATGATTCGTATCAACTCGGGATGTAACAGGCAGAAAATAGAAATTATCGTCAGCTATACCTAATGAATGGGTGATATTAAAAATTGAATAGTTATCCAGTATTACCGAGTTGACTGTAGTAAAGCATAAGAAAACATTTTTTTAATTTTTACTTAAAACATATTTTAGATGTGAGCTCCTCATTTTTAGCAAAAAATATCTTACCCAAGTGCAGCAAATTCAAAAATGTCAAAAACTGCTTAAATTACCGGCTTCGATTATCGTGATCGTAAAAGAGTCATACATACCTACTTACCTATCAGGATTAGTAAGAAACTAATAAGAAATTGACTCCACTACCTTACAGAGTCTATCAAAGCTCCACCCTCCACTTAACATAAAATTTTTAACACTCCTACTTATTGAGCCCTCCTTATCATTAATATCATCTTTAGTTAAGACCTTTGCTGATATCTGTTTTAACATTTGATAAACTAAACATCTTAAATTTAATGTGATAAGAACCTCCTCATATTTTTATTACATAAAAAGTACTATGGTCAGATTAGTACAATGTGTTCCAACAATATTTTAAAAGAAATTTTTTTTACAGTATTTCAATATACCGTTAGAACTGCAAAGTTCCAAAGTCAGATTCTGAAAACGACCAAGTTTTGTTTCTTATTATGGCACAACTTGTTTTTCGTATAATACTCGAAGTACTATACTATCTTGTACCCACATTATAACAAAATAAAACCATGCGAAGTAAATAGTATAAAGTACACCTTAAGATGATTTTAGAGTTATAAGAGGCTAACAATTCGTTGAAAAAGGTAAATGTATGTAATTTATTGCCACTCTAAAGAAGCTATAATGATGTGTTAAGAAATTTTAATCAAATATGTTAAATGTACCTGACCATTTTTTCTTATAGAGAGATGAATTTTTCGGGTATCTTGTAATTTTTAAAGTGCTTAATGGTATTTTTGCTGCATTTTCCAACTATTTCTTTTTTATTTGCACACATTCACGTATTCGTTGAACTTTATTTACTGTTTTTTGAGTGCAGGTGGGTACGATACGTGTCCGTTAGATTAGCCAATATTATTAGTCATTCTTCCAGTTTTATAGTTGTAAGTCCTGGGATAAGCCAAATGTTGCAAGGGTGATCTTCTTCTTCTTCTTGTGTTAGTTTGATAAGTGTATATACTTTTACTCTCTTAAGTTTATTGTACTGACTCACTGCTTTTTTTGATATTGGTGTAAACATTTTTTCGTTGATATTGCATGCTACGTATTTCTATGTTGGTATTTAATACGCTACCATGCCCACTGCATTTAATTCTTCTTTTTTCACTGGTAGTAATTTTTCTGCTGAATGCTATTGTTGCTATTACCGCGACCTGTCGTATTACCACTTTTGTCATACTTTCATTTACATGGAGTTTAAGGTCTCAACTAAGTTTCTCTACTAAGAATTTTGCTTGAAATGTAGCCTTTAGTACTGCTTCTGGTAGATAAAATACACCTCAGCTTGATAGATTTCTTATATCCACTTCTAGTCCGAATTCCACCATCTCTTTTTGGCCACTTTTTTGATATTTCTTACCATTTCTAAGACTCTTTTATATTTACTAAATAAATCCATACATACTTTTACCTTGTTTTCTATTTCACCTTCAAATTATTTAATGTCTTCAAGCTTCTTTGGGTAGTTTCTAAACGATACAACTCTGATTTGTTACATTAAGTATTTAGCTATATCGTTCATGTTGGTAACGTTAACTTTTATTAATGCTTGTATTTTCTCATTTTTCAAATTTTTTCTGTGAAGTGCTTGGGCTGTTTTGTCTTAAATACATTTATTTTATCTAACTACAGCTTCATACACCTTTTCAATGACTTCTTGCGTTTGAAACCTTGTAAGTGGCTTGAAGTACTTGCGTAAGACCTTTGTTTTTTTTTATGTTATCCTGTACTTTCATTTCACTTATCTACTTGCGCTTCAGTATGAATCTTATCTTTTGGCTTACTGATTCCAGGGGACTTACCATGTCATTCGTTATGCTTACGCAACTGATTATACTGAACCTAAATTCTCTACTAATACTCCAGGATTTTTCTCAATTCGCTCTACTTCTTTAGGCTGACTTTTAAGTGGGTCAGCCCAAGCCTTAGAACAGAAATGGGCATATTTTTTGGAAAAAAATGTTTGTAATAAGACTCAAAATTTTCTTTTTTTCTTTTTATATACATGTACATATGACGCCATCTAAAAGTGTTATTTACCGCTCAAATTTTTGATGCTACATGCAAGCCATTTTCTGATTTTGTTCTTTAGCCCTGTCTGACCTGCGTCTTTTCTTGTGTGTATGATTTTCGTTTTATATATTCTTAAAAAGTGCATTAAGGAAAAAACAAAGAAAGAAGGAAAAAAAGATATTTGTGATCTACCTATCCACCATTCTCTGATTTGTGTTTAGTTGACTTTTTTTCTTATTATTATACACAAATAAAAATGTACATGTGTATGTAGACATATGTGTATACTTACATGTATATAAATAAGGTAGTTTAGTTATTTACTATGTGACTTGATGTGTCTCATAGTTAAATAACCACGTGCGTTTTCCAAGCCACAAGTGTGGCACTTTTCTTACGGCATTTCTTCATTTCTTAACTTAAATTAAAGTTAATCGTCATGCTTAACACGTACATCTCTTTCTTAATTATTATTATTAAAACAGTTATTTTCTACCACTTAATAAATAATTTTTTCGTGTGAGATAGCAAGACTTTTGCTTGAAGGTCCCTATAGCACTATATTTCCCTTTATTTTTCCAAGTTTTACCGTTTAAAGAGCTTCGGATTTTAGTATAGCTCAAAAGAGTCTTTATCTCAGTTCCCCTATTCCTACTTCCCTTTTTCATCCAATATATGTATGGTTTATCCAAGCCCGCTTCAGAGCTTGTATATTGCATTTGTACTTCTGCTTGTACACTACGCCGTAGCTGAGCAGGTAAAATTATTTTTGTTTTTGTTTGTTATACTTTCAAATCCCATCTACTGTATTTTTTATTACTACCGTTTTAAATTTTTTATAAAAGTCAGTTAATGCTTACAAAAAATCCTTTGATAATTGATGTTTAACAAGATCTTATAAATCGACAGCTCCAAAGAAAAAAATTACATAAGTTTATTGCGGCAGTAAAACAAATACTAGTCACTAAGTTCTAACTATCACTAGTAACACCTTCTAATGAAGAATAATAACACTTACTAAGCTTTAATAAATAATAACAAGAGTTGTTATTTTTCTTTTGTTTCCTACTAATAATATTAATTGATAAACAAACACCTTTAACCCAGCAAGATCAAGTTTATTCGTTATGAATGAAAAACAACAAATCAATAGTAGTAATAATTATAATAATAATAATAATAACAATAATAATAATAGTAACAATAATAATAATAATGATAATAATAATGATAAGAATACTAATAATAATAATAATAATAATAAAGACAATAATTATAATAATTCCAAAAAAAAGCACTTTCGTTGAAAAAACTCAATTCATTTAAATCTTTCCGTTTGTAACCAACAAAAGCGTTAATTTAATAAGCATCTTAGACAAAATAGTCTGGTATGCTCTGATATTTTTATAAAAAGCTAAATAAATCGTTACTAAGCGACCACTTTTGATGAAACAATCTTGTACGTCTAAGACTTCTTAATTTACATTTGTTATAATGGTAATTAGTAAACAAGTGCAAATAATAAAAATGACCCAGTATTATCTTGTCTTTTCATATCGTTAATAAAAAGAAGTGTCAATTAATAATTAAGCACCGTAAATGTTATAATCTAATGCACTCTAGTCTTTTCATTTTGAATTACTCCATTGTTAATCAATAACAAAGTGCATTTGACGAAAAAATCGAGTAGGCCCAAGTCTTTTCTATTTGCATTTATTATTACCTTTAATAATAAGCAGGTGCTTATAAATAAATGACTGAATACGCACTAGTCTACTCATTCGTTAAGAATGAGATTTTAACTATTAGGCAAGCACGTTAACAAAATAATCCAGTGCGTTGGAGTTTTTGAGTTCATCACTAATAATAGTGCTAATTAAGTTTTTTTTCAAAGCTATGTTGCATTCACTGGGGCATCAACCAATTTAGACTTTATTCATAAAGTCCTCAATAAATTAATGAAGAAACTAACAAATTATGAATACAATTGAGGCTCACAGATTTGACCCTAGCTAGTTGAGGTCAATGGATTAAAAGTAATAAATGTGGTCAGTAACGTATACATTGGAAAAATTTAATAATAGTGTGACTCAATGTGTGTAGGTTTTCTGTCTTATTTATATATTTATCGTCCAGAGTTACATGTACATACAGCATTTCGGAAATTAATTGTTTCTTGTAATTTGGCTATCTATCGAAAATTATAGTATTCTCGCATTTAAAAATATGATTGTTTGAAATTTGACGTACAGATATCACAGACTTGGTTTTGTTACTATTTTCATGTTCTCTTCTTTTAACTTTAAGTACTCTTTTTATTTCACCTGTATATTTTGGAGAGTAGTTGTTTCACAAAATTGTATGTGCCACGTTGGTGTTGTCTATCTTTTTTGTGTTATGTTTTCCTGTTCATGCAATGTAATATAATTTTTTGGTTATTTCAGGAATAGCAATGATTATGTAATTTTTTTAAAATGTCTTATATTTTCGACTATGTAAAAAAAAATGGCAAACTAAGAACATTGTTCTTTTCACATATTTTGGATGCATGATTTGAAAATTTTTTAGTCTTAATTTTCCTGAATCTTTTCTTTATCTATTTATGAATGAAATATGAAAGATATTTTTTTTCTGGCAACATCTATCTTATAATCTTAATGTTATCACTATAAAATGAATAATCGGACAATGTTATAGCTCTATCTACTAGATTATGTATAACATTTATCTTCTGGTATTCCGTACGGGCTGACATAAAACTTGAAAGTCTATTATTAGATGCTTGTTTGCAGAACTAATTTGTATGTATATTATTATCTACTTTAATCAATGAGACCTCGAAAAAAATTAATACGGAAATAAGTTCATATGTCATAAGTAAATTTTGAATGTTCACCATAATCTTTAACAATTTCAAAAACAATATTGATAATATCATTTTTATGTGAGTTATTAGATCATTAACATATGTACATTAAAAGAGCAACTCCATAACGTACATGTTTTACAAACTTTTTCCATGAAAATTCACACATTCATCAAGCACGAAATTCACAAAAAAACGAGAGATTACTGACTCCATGCGTGTATCAAATATTTAATGTTAAGTGCTACTGATAAATGTGAAAACTTATTTTTAAATAAGAACTTCGTTACATTGATAAAAATCTGTAAAATAAATTTTTTGCGCTTAAACAATACAGCGTACACGTCTCTTAAACTCTTGAGAACAAGATAGTATGGAGCATTCTTAAATAGTGACAGAACCTGTAACGAGATTGATACACCATCATGAGGAGTTCTTTTGTTTTTCATTCTGTTACTAAAATCTTAACTGTTGATTGCATCATATTTTGATTTTGGGATACAATCAACTTGAGTTTATTAAAAAGAGCGTGAACTATAACGTATTGAAATTTTAGCAAATTTTTTTAAGAACAACAATTTTATTTGATTTGTATGAGGTCCTTTATTATTATAATATTGTAATCTTACGTTGATCAAACTCACACTTAATTAGTACGTTTTCATAGATTTTCTTCTTTCTTCCAGTTTCGTATGGCTAGTTTATTAATATATCAACTAGGTAAGACATAGAAAAGTACAAACTAAGATTAAGAATATGAATCTTCTCACATATGTATTCCATTTCTGGTATTCTAAAAAATTAAAGTATTTTATTTCTAACATAAATTATTAATGATGAAAATTTTTTATCACTTAATTGACATAGTGCGTTAAATGCATACGAAATATCTGCTGAACACTGTCAAAAAATTTACAAAACAAACTACCACAATATAAATAATTATAAAAAAAATTATGAGGAGTGGAAAGAATAGGTGAGTTAAGAAGTTTCATACTATTATGAATTAAAATCCTTAATGAAAATTAATTAACATTTAATAATTCATACAACACAATCTTTCTTCTAATATGTTTATTTTTTAAGTTTGAATTGTACTTTGATGAGATTTTTTTTAAATCCCTAATTGTAATTTAGGTTTTAATATTTTGTAGTAAGTCCAGCAGTTAAATTTTTTATTCGAAAGTGCTAGTAACGTGACTTACAAATAGCAGCTGAGTTTTACTGATATAAATAAGCAGACATAAGTAACAGCAATGTTCGTACAGTTGTCAAAACAGACTTAGTAGAACCAAGTCACAATGTATGGGTGGTAACACCAGAGCTCCTTACTCTAAAATTAACTGTTCTAAGCGTTTTTTACACAATAAAACTATTTCTGGAAATAAAATATAATGGAATGTTAGCAAGTTTCACAATTGTCAATATAGTAAGAACCCTTGCAATTTTTTTATCTGCATAAACCTTCTGTTATTTTTATATTTAATTTTCACGCACTCTGTGCACTTATCCTTCTGTACCTAAGCCATTTTCTTCGATTGAAAAATGAGTTTGTTAATTATTCTAATAATCTGAGAGTTACATAAAATTATTTACCACTCGCAAGTAACTTAAAAATAGCAATGTGTATTGTGTGTAACGGTGAACAGCACTTTTCACATGATTTATTCTCTATGTGCACGTTTTAGCAATACCGTTTTTCTAAATATGATTGTGGAAATACATAGCCTTTTAAAAAGGGTGAGGGGGTGTGAAAACTGTGAGGGGGAATGATGGTTGGTGAGAAAGGTGAGGAGGGGGCTGTCCAAAGTTACACTGGATCAATTTTACAGAGTAACAAAATGATTTTTAACTAATTCTAAGAAAGGTTGAGGGGTAAAAGAAAAATAAAAAGGTTCGAGTGGAGCAAGGATAATACTAAAGTAAAATAAAAAGAAATATATTTTATAGAGGAGCAAAAGAAGCTTCACCTTGTTTTGAGGGGTGGCTTAAGAGAAGTTGGGAGGGGCTAGAAGTTAGTAGAGTAGAAGAGTGTTAGAAAACCCTCCAAAATATCTATTTAACATTGAAAAACCATTTTACACAAGGGCTACTTCGTTATTTTATGTGCTCCACGCGTCAACTCTTTACTTACAGATAATAATAGAACTATAATCTTTTCTGAAATTATTTTGCATTTCCATTCAACTACCAGAGAGATCAGATTTAAAAGACTACAGCATTTGTTAAAAAAAACTATTTTGGTAAATGGTATTTTAAAATTCTGATCTTATGTGACGAAGACTCGGAAAATATAACAAGCTGCCTTTAGAGAAACATAAAAAATAGGGTTCAGCTTGAACGTTATATTAGTTGCACTACATTCACATCAACGTTTTCTCTCTTACAATGGTAACGCTTTTCTTATCTCTACAATCTTTTAACGAACAGAAGCAAAATAAAGACTTTCACCTGTATCAATCTTATAATTATCTTTTCTGAAGCACCAGCTGTTTTAACTCTATAAATTCAATCCTTAAACTAAAAATGTTTAAAACATTTCAATTCAACTGTTCTACGCAACAGTTAGTCAGCTCACGGCCACTATTGAGAATGCTTTCCTCATATCCAGCATTTACAATCAATTTTTTCTAATAAATTGGTACATAGTTATAAGTAACGTAATAATTTATTCACTCGCTGACCCCCATTCCTACTCGCGACAATTGCCATCCTGGCACTATTTTCCGCTACAACCAAATAGATTGCTTACTCTATACAGATATGAACGAAATATTTACCGTTAACTTCTTATCTTTTTTAGATAAATTCAGGTATTACTTTACAAGGCTCCCTTCTTAGAACAAGCAGTGTGTCATGTCTAATATATTTCTAAATATTGCTATAATCATTTGGTTAATTGAGCACTCCTTCTTTCTTTCACCAGGGTCTACGCAATATCAGTAGATGAAATTTGGTTTTTTATATAACCGCGTCAAAGCTGCCTCTTTGTATAAAGTGTACAGTAATTCTTGCACATTTTTCACAAAAAATAAAATAAATAAACACATCAAACACTTAGTTTCGCATTATTTAATATGATAAAGATAAAATTATGTAAAAAGTTTTCTTAAGTGAATTTATTTCTATTATCCATAGTTTTTTCTGTCTGGGGTTTTAAGGGCCTATTAGCTTTTGAAAATACAAAAAAAAAATTTTTTTCGATGGAAACATCCGATGTAGTTGAAGAGAAATTAATTTAAAATTATAATGCTCATTTCATATCCGTTCTTATACATACGTATATCTACCTTTCTATGTTATACAGTTAACTAAACAAAGCATTCAAGACAACCTTCAAAGATCTTCGTCGACCCTCGATAGATCCACACTTAACTCCCATTGATCCCCCAAAAAATAAAGGAAAAATTTTGTCATTTTTTGCTTATTATGTCACATTACGATTTTTGTCCAAACCACCCACCGTTCCCCCCCCCCCAAAGACCCTACACAGATCCAACACAGAGCTTTCACTGACCTTCACGCATTATTGCTTGACCCTCCATAGCCCCACTGCCATTACCGCTTTCCGGCAATCTGACCGAAACCCTACCGGTCTTTATGAACCATAATATGTAAACAGACACGTGTGGGAAGTATATTTATATATAATTTTCATTCACACATGTGTAGTTTTTTGAATTTTTAATCGACAAATATATACAAACATGTATACTTACCTATATTGTATAGTTGTTTACGTGAGGCATTCATATATAAACCTCCTAAAATATAACACAGTCACATTATAAGATACATAAAGTAGATTGATTATTAAAAAAAAACTATAATTCAATTAAAGAGAGTATCAAAATTTTTACAACGATTACATAAAAAAAAAAAACAAAAAAAAAAAAATATCCAAAAAGTGCAAAAATCAACATGACATTACACACCTTGACAAAACTACCAAGTTATAAAATAATTTTTTTTACTAAAATTTGGTCACCAAAACATACCTTCAATTAACCATTAACACCACGATGTGTTGCTATTATAGTTTTAAATTCAAAGTGTGAGAAAACTAGATGAAAACTACCCCTGTGTGGTGAAAATCCGGAACTGGCCCAAAAAAATATTTTTGTATAGATCTCGAGCCCGATAACAAACGTAATCACTGTCGGACACAAAAAAATGTCAGCAAACGGCCCAAAAGATGGTACAAATGGCTAAAACAAGTTTTTTGCTTCTACCGTAGAAGCTGTAATATAGACAAAAAAACGTTTCACATGAAAACAATGCGCTATTTCAAGACAAACAAAATTAGCAATGGTAGATCTAAATTGTGCGTGCCATTTTTCTACAAACTAGCAAAAAGTGCCAATTTCGCCCTGTTTTTTGGCAGCTTTTAACTAGCGTTTTCATTAATATTTTTACATAAAATTTTAACTGAACGAGATACTAAAATTTTACCGATGTTTGATTAAGATCTCATTAAGATAGAACATTTTAAAAAATGGCTCTATGTGGTCTGACAACTTTTTTAGAGCCGTTTATCGCATGGACCTTTTTTTAGTTTATTTGACGGTTTGCAAAAAGTTTGCATCCGATGGTCTTAAAATTGTATAGGGTTATTAAGAGTCACAAAACATATATTTAGTTAAAATTTGATGCAAAAATATTAATTAAAACGCTAACTACAAGGTGCTGAAAAACAGGGAAAAATTGCTACTTTTTGGCAATGTCTGAAAAAACGGAACGTCCAATTAAGATTTACCGTGGCTTATTTTGTTCATCTTGAAATTGCGCATTTTCTTATGTGAAACGTTTTTTTTTTTCAGAACTACAGCTTCTACGGTAAAAGCAAAAAACTTGTTTTAGCCATTTTTACCATTTTTTTTGTGCTGTTCGCTAACATTTTTTTGTCCGAAAGTGATTACGTTTGTTACCAGGCTCGAGATCTATACAAAAATATTTTGTTAAGCCAGGTCTGGATTGAGCAGTCAAAAATCTAGTTTGCTCACACTATCAGGACTTTCAGAAAATTTGGATTTACTCGTATGTCTGTACCCTCAAAAAATACAAGATAACTATACTAAGAGAATATTTTTTAATGAGCTTGTTTATTTTATTGATCAGACGGTAAGTCTATTTCATTTTTTTTCTAGAGTATTGTTAACATGGTACTAGCTACATTAAAAATAACTTCAATAACAGTAGGGTACTTACTATGTTTTAATATTATGGAAACAGACTGTCTTACATATTAAATCACCAGAACTTAAGTCTATTATGATATGGGGAGAGATTGACTCAAAAATTACTTATTAATTTTTTTAACGTAATATTAGACACATCGATTCTTATTATTTAAGATATGATCAGATAAGTTTTCAAACTGAATATCATAAAGGGATCATTCGATGCAATCACTTATAAAGCATTTAATTTTTCTAAAAATCTTGATACAAAGGGAAAAAATTGTAAATCTTTTCAGACTCCTATTTACATCTATTGAAAGTCTATAATATATATAGAAGCACTATCAGGACAAAACAGCCATAATGAAAAAATTGTACTAGATCAGAACTATTTATATTGGTAACGGGTTGTTATAAATGGGAGAAAATTGAAGTAAGTTTTATACAAATTTCTAAAAACACGACAAAAATGATATTCCCAATAAAAAAGTTAGACTATTTTATTTTTAATCATTATCGATTAAGATAATATTAAAAGTATTTGTCGTAAAGTGATGCCATCCGTCTATATAATGAAATCTCAGAAAAGTTGTCGACATTATGGAAATGTTTCAATACTCTCTTAAGAAAATAATACACCTGTGAAAATTTGATTTTTGCATCAATTTCTTTGAGTGCCGCAGAACGTACAAAACTAGTCCTTAAACACATTTTTTATGGTCCTCTTGTAAGAACTCGTCCTCGTATACTTTACTTTAATCAGGAGTTTACCAAAGGTCCCGACAACCTATTACAAACGTACTATTTTTCAAAATACATTCCAAACAAACCTTTACCTGCAATATGGAAAAACAAACTACATATTTGTTAAACATCTCACGAAACTTACACGAATGAAAATGTTTTAGAAGATAATAAAATGGTTGTACCTTATAGAAAATGTATAGATATAATATGTTAATATAATACTAACGTTAAACGCTATGCATCAGACAAAAGTACAAAATAAGTTTATGACTACATTCATAGAGGTAGTGTCATAGCATACATTGACATTTAAAAGTAAAAAGACGAACGAACATACTTGGGGGCTCTTTTTAATACGTTTGATTGAAATAGCTAGATAACATTTAATCAAGAACAATCTTAGAAAACAGAAAAGCCAGGGACGTAGAAGTTACAGATAAAAAACTAAATACCCTTAAGTGGTTCTGGAAACGCTGACGTCTTTGTCTGTTTAAAAAAGAACTTTAACCTTAAGACAGACTACACAGCTTCTTGTTTGTAGTATGAAAGTAATGTTATGTCAATTAATTTTATTATCTTTTTATGTTTTAGTATGTCTTTAAACTACACTGAGACTAAAGTTTTGGTGGTATAATATCCTTACCATACAACGTACAAAATAAGAAAAACATCATTTGTTTCTTGAAATTTGTTCAGTGAATCTGATATTCCTAACGAATTATTTATCTTTTGGTTTTTTAACTACCTTTTACGTAGACAAAAAACACAAACTATAATTTTTAATATATCATTTTTCAATAGCAAGTTTGTTTGCCACGACCTAGCACGTGATTGTGCAATCTCCTCACCTTTACGATGGGAATACTTGAAAGGGGCTGACATAATCTATGCAAGTGGAACAGAAGGCTAAGATAAGGGTAGGTGTAAATTAAAACGCAGAAAACAATGTCATTAGCTGAGTGGTCCTTTGTGCTTTGTAGTCTTTTGTAGGTTACGAATTATCAAGTAAAATTCTTGATTTGTCTGGTGCTGCTAACGATTCAGGCCCATTTGTCTAAGTAGGTACTGGTGATTTGATAATTGCCCTGTAGTGTCCGAGTGTAAGCCGCAGGAATCCGTCAGCAATGATGAATGCAGCAAGATTAGTTAGTGGATTTCTTCGTACAATATCTGGTAGGCCATATGGAGTTTGCTAAGAAGTGGTTGAGAAGGTCTCTCAGAGCTGAGCACTGAATGACTAGGGCCGCAAACATGGCATATTTGGTGGATTGTTAGCAATAGCTGACAAGAGTATTAAAAAGCTGTCTAAGCCTAGGTCTCAGCTAACTCCAAGTTTGCTAAGAGGTTGTCTGCACTAAACTGGTGCCAAGTAGTGTGTACACGCTCGTCTTCAACAAACTTGTCAAGTAGCTTGGGGGTATGAACCACCCATTTCTAGAGTGAAAATGTACCAGAGCTTAAAAGTCTGATTGTGTGGTTATCGAACTGTCACAATATCGTAAGGGCTAAAAACAGACCAGAGGTCGGACAAAGGTACTCCGAGTACCAGCTTGCAAGAAAAACGATGCGAGCTGCTATTAAGAACAGCAAAAAGCAGTGCTGGCAGACTCTGCACCAGGAAGTAAATAACGACCCCTGGAACAGAGCATACCAGATAGTGATGGAAAAACTGGGAAGACTTGCACCAACTGCAAACAAAGAAGTGGATACCATAAGACATATCGTGGATAAGCTATTCCCGACGTATCCAGAACTTGAGAATCAAGCAGACTTGGAGCTCATAGAAGATGTACCTTTATTTACCCAGAAGGAACTGGAGCTAGCAGCCGGATCGCTTGGAAACGGGAAAGCTCCTGGACCAGATGGTATACCGGCAAAAGTCATTAAGATAGTGGTGGCAAAATATTCACAGCTGCTCTTAAAATTATCCAATGCATGTTTGCGGAAGGACTTGTACTCAACCCCCCGAAAAAACACACGGTTGGTACTGATTGATAAAGGCAAGGGGGAGCCTAACTCTTCGTCATCTTTTAGGCCATTATGCATGCTGAATACGCCTAAAAAGTTATACAAAAAGCTGCTTAAGGCCCGTCGTCTACAGGCTATACAAAACGCAGGAAAGTTATCCAACAAGCAGTAGGCATTTAGAAAAGGAAGGTTTACCATAGGACAGTACAAGAAGTAGTAAAAGCAGTTCTGAACACTCGAGACCTCGTGTTCTTCTAGTGATCTTGGATGTAAAGAACGCTCTCAACCCAGTAAGATGGTAGGACATGCTTTACGCTTTGAAATACACATTCAGAAAACCAGACTATCTCTTGAAAGTACTGAGAGATTATCTGAAGGATCGCTTTTTGACCTATACGACAACACAAGATGAAACAAAGAAAAAAATAGCTGCAGGGGCATTCCAGCGATCCATACTTGGACCCGATTTCTTGAACGTGTCATACGACGGACTACGCTGTCAGGAAGTGCCAGAAAGGACAATCTTTCTGAGATATGCTGACGATTCTGCTGTAGTGATCGTTGAACGCACGATGGAATTTGTCCAGATACGTCTTAACCAGGTAATGTTAAGAGTGCTCCATGGATGGAGAATCACGGACTCTAAGTTGCAGGAGGGAAGACGGAGATGGTACTGTTGACAAAAGAAGATACCATCATCCCCCTTGAGGTACAAGAAGAAGGATGACGAAGGATGCCGTAAAATACCTAGGGATGACGCTGGATAGAAAGCTAACGTTTTGGAGCCACCTTATGCAAACAGCAGACAAAGCGGCGGCAAGAGTAGTGGCATCAAGCCGAATCATGCCGAGCGTTAAAGGTCTAGAGCCTGCAAAATGCAGGCTCCTGATGTTTACGGCCTCGTCTATTATTTGGTACGGATCTGAAATACGGGGAGATGAAATGACTGTCAAAAAAAGAGAGTGAAAATCGGCCAAGTTCGAAGAATAGGAGTTCGAAGAATTATATTGAGGATGACAATAAAGACAAATGTGATAATGATAATAATGATACAAATGATAATAATGTTGATTATGATAGCGATAAAAATGACGATAAGAATAACAATGATAATGATATTGATTATGATAATGAAAATAATAATAAGAATGATGATAATGATAAGATGATATTAAGTATGTAAATAAAAACGATAATGATATAGATAGTAGAAAGTATGATGCGGATAATTTTAATAATGACGATCAAAATAACAATGATAATTATGATAATAATAGTGATAATAACACTATTTAAAATGATTACATGAATGTTAGTGTTAAATGACGAATCGTTTCTATTTAACTTTATTATTTACTCAAAGCTGAATGTTCGTGGACTTGAGTCTTATGCTCTTTGACTTCCCACGGGTCCAGCAGTATGTCTATTTATTCGGTGGTTTACTTCACTTAGTTTTACTTTACTTTACTTAGTTTACTTTACTTACTTAACCTTTAATTCTTTCATATGTATGTGTGTGTATTGAAACAATAAAATATTAAGAACCTAGTTCTATTTTTCTTGCTTGTATTATACTTTATTGATGTCAATTAATCGTCCGTAGTTATTCACTCTATTCATTTATAGCCACTGCAAGTAAATCACTTCGATAATTGAAATTGCTTTCTGTTCACTTGGATTGTTGTTAAGTATTTTATTTTTATTGAATTTGTTTACAAACTGATCATACAAAGTGATAAGGAAAAAAAAACAGTTAGTCCCATTTTAACAAAAATGTGTAACAAGCTATCTGTTTAGTGAAGTACTGCACTCGATGAGCGGCAGCAGGCTACTAACTAAAACGCCGCCCAAAAAGTGCACCTAATACGAAGTTTAAGTCCAAATATCTCTGTCTTATTTTCTATCAAGCCGTTACTTCTTGACGTCATGTGTTTAGGTTTAGCGGCTCTCTGTAGTTGTCAGTTAACACTTCTGAGAGCCTCGAACTACGCAATCAGCTTTGCAAGGCGACGACTGTCGTTAAGGATGACTTTTTATAGAGTCTTAAGACTTTATTATGTTAATCAAAACATTATTAAATAATATAAGAATAAAAAAATTTATTTATTTACGCTAGTCGTCACTTAACATATGATAATAATAACAAAGATGTTACTAATGAAAATTATGATAACAACAATAGTTATGATAATAATAATAATTATTATGATAGTAATAATATTTATAATAATAATTATAGTACAAAAATTAATGATAATAATTATAAACACAATTATTATGATACGAACAGTAAAAAAAATTATAATAATGAAAGTAATGCTAATGGCGGTAATAATAATAATTCATTATGAGGATGATAATAGTTGTGGTGATAACAATAATATTAAAAAAATTAAAAATAAAAAAAAATAAAAATTCATAATAATAATAATAATAATAATAACAATAATAATAATAATAATCATGACAATAAAGATAATAATAAGGATGATACTGACGTACATGATAATAATGATGATGATAACAATAAAAATTCTTATAATGATAAAGATAACAGTAATAATAATAATGAAAATACTAATAATAATAGTGTCAGTGATGATAATAATAATAATAACAATAAAGTCTGTTAATAGGATAATAATGTTAATATAAATGATGATGCTTATGCTTACAATTACAATGATAGTAACGACGATGATAATAAACGAAAATGATAATGATAAGAATGTTAAAAGTAATGGTGATATAAATTATAATGATAAGAATGATAGTAAAAAGGATGATAATGATTATGATAATGATGTTGATGATAATGATAACAATTATAATGATGATGATAATAATGATGATGATAATAATGACGATGATATTGATGATGATGATGATTATTATTATTATTATTATTATTATTATGATGTTGGTGGTTGTTGTAGTTATGATAAAGATGTTGATGGTGGTAATGTAGATAATAATAAAGAAAATGATGATGAAGACAATGACAATACTATTAATAGTGATAGTAGTGAAGATATAATGATAATATTAATGGTAATTGGAATTATACAAAATGTCAATGATAATGAAGATAATAGTGTTGATCATGATCATTATGCTACTGATAATAATAATATCGATGATAATATTGGTAATATAGATAATACCAACAATGATGGTAAGAATAATTATTATAATAATAATGTTAATGATGGTTATAAAAATGATGACAAAGATTATGAAAATTATGAGGATGATGACGTTGATGATTATAATGATGTTGATGCTGATGATGTAATGATAATGGTGATAATAATAATGATTTTACTATGCTGATAATGCGTTAAGGGTAGGCTATATTGATAATTAACACCATGTTGCCTTTGCTTTAATTCATTTGCAAAAGTGATTTTTCAAAGGGGTTGTATAAAAGATAGGTCTTTAAGGTTTTGTGGAAGTACAAGTTATTTTTATTATACTTCTGTAATATAAATCCTGACGTTTAGATTAAATGTAAATTTCTAATAGTGAAAAAGAATTTTTTTATTAAGCTAACAGGGGTTTGAGAGGTTTTTGGAACAGGAACAATGCTGTCGATGTTATTTCTTATAATATAACGATACTAGTAATATTAATACTTTTAATTGTAATAATCGGTTTTATATGTGTCATTACATTATTGATAGTTATTATAGTAATTTACCAAAATATCTCATAATAATGATGTTGCTTATAATTGTTGTCGTACATATAATAATTAGAACGAATGCGATAATTATAACATCGATATTCACAACGCTAAGAATAAAAATCAATACCAATAGTGATAATGATAGACATTAAAGTTATGACATGGATTACTATGATGTTGATGTGAATGATGACATTGATTTTATGAATTTTATTATAATATTCGTAGTAATAACGATGATCGTAATAATGGTTATCAAAATTGTATTTTTTAGTATAATAATAATAATACGTATGACACTTATATAATAATAATAATATGTAAGATTTATAATAATTTTTTATATTAATGATAATAATGATAATACTAAGATTTATGAGAACATAGCTTCTATTGACCGTTGCCAAATACTGATTGAAATTATGTTAATATTATATATTGAGTCTTAATAGTAACGTTTATAATGATAATAACCACAATAATAGTAGCGATTTTGATAGGTTAAAATTCGATATTGTTAATGAAAATACTGTTGCGATACCGACATTATCTGATGACAACGACTATGATATAGATGATGATGATTATACTAAGAATGATCATTATACAGTTGGTCATGAGTAATATAAAGGTGATGATTATGGTTTTATCAGTTATTAAAAATAATAACAAAACCAAAGACAGTATACATGAGAGTTATTTCAACTTTTTTTATAACGATAATAATAATAGTGATGATTAAAGACCATTTAGGATTGCTATGATAACTAGTGAATTTAAGTAATTTTTAGAATATTTACCAAAATACTAATCATTATTATTATATCAATAATAATTAAAAAAAAAAATACCAATCACAAGAATGAGAACAGTACTGATAATAATAAAGTCATATAATATTGATTATATCCAATCTTATATACCTTTTTTGTTCTTACTTTAATATAGAGTGAGTACGGATAACTAGTACTTGTTGGTTTTAATTTTTTTACCACATAAATTGTACAGTGGGTTGTGTTTAATTTTTCATGTTAATATCAGTGTTCAAATTTTCAAGTAAAATGTCCTCTTTTTAGAATAATAGAGCTATGACTTAAACATCCACTTATTAATTGCGAAAAAAATGTTCGTAAGTAGCTATTCAAAATTTATACTAGACAAATAATCTATAAGCTTTGCTGACTGTTAATCAATATGTGTTAAAGTGTTAACTTAGTCATTCAAAGTGGTACTTTTAAAATCATGCTGCAAGTTTTCATAATAAAGTAGAATTCTTACACATACTATATAATAAATATCTTACTGCGGACAGTATACTTAACTTTGACTGATGTTGAGTCCTGATAAGAGTGCGTTTTTTACAAAAACAGATTTTTCGATCGAGATTCCGGGTCACAGCCTCTTATGAGTAGGAAACATTTAGATTGATCTTTAATTATAAGAAGTTTTTTTTATGCAAGTACTTTTATGGCAGAGGTGTATACTTGGTTGGTAAAAATAAGAAATAACTTTAACAATCAGCAAATGATGAATGATACGCTTGTCATATTCTTATTGTTCTTTCTGTTACTTTAATTAAAAAAAAAAGAAGTAATAATGATATTTGAAAAAATTCTTACAATTTCTGCTCGAAATTTTTTTTTTAATGAGAAATTTAGACGAGTTTTGTAACGTAAAAGATTTTATAGCATTACACTTTATAGATAAAAAATACTACGTCTCTTCGAGAGTTCAAACTAAGGTAAGATTAGTTATACTTTCTTATTGTTTCTCCATGTGACGCAAATTATTTCGTTTCAATAAAATTATTCTCCTGGCTAGCCAGCAGTCTTGAAAACGTGGGGCATCTTGTTCACATTAACTTATTTTTTACGTTGATTCCTAGTAAATAACTAACGAGTTCTTATTAGTAAGAGAAAAAACCATTTTATTATTAAAAGTTTTTTTTGCGATATAACAGTTCTTTAATTGGTTTTTTAATTATAATATACATGTCACTTTGAATAACATTCAATAACATTAGTTTCTAAAAGTCACTTGACTTCTGGAGTCTTACTTGCTGCACAAAATATTCATTAAACTTTTAACTTCTACTAAGTCTTATCTCTTCTTTAAAAGTTAAGCATCAACCATTTAATAGCCCTCCATTAGAGGGCTGCTACTATCTAACGATTGAATTTATGTACTATACATGTTTTTTGAACACAGATGTGGGTTATAAATGTGAGACCTCATTTAAATATTATAAATTTAATTATTTTTATGCTTACTAAAAATTATTACACTTTCATGCACAAATTATGTACTTGAATTCTATAAGTGTAGCATAAGCACAACTGATAATAAATGTAAAATCTCCTTATACAATTCAAATGACATGCATACATGCTAACAACATGGAATCATATTATTTCAAAAATTCCAGCTCATCTGATTCGTATTAGGATGCATAAATACGTTAGTTAATCAAATTATGTGAGCTGTTAAGAAAAAATAGTTTTAAAAGTAATTTTTCTAAATCTTACCTGTAGTAATAGTGATTGATATATTTTACTGTACATCCATTCAATATTTTTTATTAAAGATACATGTAACTCCTTTATTAGCATATCATATTTTATGATCAATCTTTCAACAATACTAGAAATTCGATTTATCAAGCCACCTTTTAGAATTTCCGTTATCAATTCTGATAAATTTTTATGTACATTTTTTATTATTTCTACTATCCAAAGTAAAGAGTTTCGAACTGCATCTCCAGACTCACCCATCACTTCCCAAATTTCTCTTACAATGTTAGGCAACGATTGAAAATGATCACGTAGAGACAATTCATCTATTATTTGCATTCCAATTGTAACAATATCATTGATGTAAAAATCATTAGCATTAAATGAACTATTTAAGTATTCCTTAAGTGTATTTAGGTCCTTCTCAATTTCCTTTAAGTCACTGCAAACATTTGACATATTTTAGTTAAGACTAAAGATTATACAAAAATAGTAGTATGAGTTGTAATAGTAATAGTTGTAATAGTTGTAATAGTAGTAGTAGAAGTAGTAGTAGTAGTAGTAGTAGTAGTAGTAGAAGTAGTAGTAGTAGTAGTAGTAGTAGTAGTAGTAGTAGCAGTAGTAGTAGTAGTAGTGATAGTAGTAGTAGTTGTAGTAGTAGAAGTAGTAGTAGTAGTAGTAGTAGTTGTAGTACTAGAAGTAGTAGTAGTAGTAGTAGTAGTAGTTTTTTTAGTAGTAGTAATAGTATTAGTAGTAGTGTAGCAGTAGTAGTAAAAGCAGTAGTAGCAGTTACAGTAGTCTTAGTAGCAGTAGTATCAGTAAAAGTAGTCGTGGTCGTAGTAGTAATAAAATAAAAATATTTTCATAACGTTTGAAAGGCACAGAAAAAAATTGAGCTTAGACACTGGATGTATTTAGAAATGTTTTATATAAAATTCATGTAATGTTTCTTAAATTTGTACAATCTTTATTAATTCTTATTTTTAAAAACTCAGCTTGACTATTATACCATAAAATAAAAGACACATGAATAAAGAGTAAATAAACTTTTATCTATAAATGTACGTCTAAAATATGTTAGCTTTTTATTTTTACTAATGCATTATAACAAAGCTTGACTTGTTTTTCAGCTAGAAATTCTGCTTTTAATACTTCTGTCCTACCAAATGGTGTTTTTTGTGTTAACACGTGTGTAAAATGAACTTCTATCTTGTTTATTGAATGTCACTGCTTCCTAACATTGTAATGTTTTCAAAGGTTCATTAAATAATGTTAATTTTTATATTCGTAACGATACTAATATTTGATATTATTAAAGATCTCTTTAGGCCATGGACTTTAGCTCTTGTATCCATATTAAAAGTGTCTTTATTTTATTTAGTTATAAAAATTTTTGTCTAATTGTAATGCATTGCTAATATTTTTTGTGACGTCTACTCAAGTGGTTAAACAAATTGATGCATCAGTAAACGCAAATTTAGGTCCTTACTTGCCGGTGTATCTAAGTGATGAATAATGCTTTCGTTTAAAGGGTGCTTTAATTTTCACTAGAAAACTGAATGGGTTGCCAAATACACACTTCAGTGAGTTTGTGTTTAAAGGGCAATTGACATAGGCTTGTAGTTAATTTTAGTGTTGTATTGGTGGTTTAGGGACAAAATTTTAAAAACTTTTTCACGAGTCGTTAAAAGGTTGATGAGATACCGTTCCTTTTGTTTTTCTTAACTATTCACAAGAATCATCAGTAGAGTAATTGTTTTTATTTCAGGAAGCTGTGTGTAGTACTATTTTTCTGTCTAAATTAGACTTAGTAGCGGAAAATTTTGTGTTATTAGGATTATAATAGTAAGATGTATTATTGTGATTATTCAGGTTGACACCATCACATTTTACTTTTGTGTGTGCTAAAAATTCAAAAAATATTATGTCTTGTTAATAGCATGATTTTCCAAAATTCAATTTATTACGTCTGCACTTATAAGTAAAGAGTGAAACTCGTATATCCATTCTACAAACATATAAATGCAGGTTTGATTTTTCGGAAACCAGCCATCAACTCAATGGCCTTATTTGCTCTTACTTATTGTATGTTCATCTTTTAAATCGTTGATTTGGCGTTGCTATTTCTTATCAAGTAATATGTATGAAGTGACTCTGGCCTGTCATACTTGAACTGATGTTAAGTTTAACTGTATAAATTTTTGTTTAAGCAATGCAGTAGTTGCGTATTACAATTTGTCTTCTTATCTCATGTCCATGTAAAGACTTTTCACATACGTCAGTCTATTTATTTTTGTTTTAAAGGAAATTGACTAATTACAGTTAAAAGTTTGTTTTTATCAATTATAATTCTTAATTTCTAAACATGTGAATTGAGAAAAGAAATTTGAGTGATAAGTAAGTTAGGAAGTAGTATAAGTTATTCTTGTACCTTACAATGAATTTATTAGTAAGATGGTCAAGCCAAAAAAAATTGACTAATGATTACATATTTACATCGTTGCGTCTAGCAATACAATTCACAACATGCCAAACTAACCTCAGATATGCAAGAGCTCGCGAGTAGTAAGACTCATTTGTCACTAGTCGAACAATAAACTGCATTAGATGATAAGACTTTGCGGTGCTTGTATAGTTTGTGCAACAAATGTAGACAAACGAGGGCATTACCCACAATTGGGACATTTAAACCGTCGTAATAATGGAAGGTATGACTTGTGGTAGTGTGGTACGTTATCTATTTCGTTGATGTTCTTACTGTCTTATTTTGTATCGGACATATCAGAAAAAGTTTGTTTGTTTAGTTAGTTTCTTCATCGAAAATTCTCACATTATCCCAATCAATCTCATGGTTGTATGTAATTTGATATGCATCAGGGACAGAATCAGGTTTTTTGTTTTGCCTGTGCTTATTTGTGTGAATTTGAGTTGCTTGCTTTGTTTCACCGATGTAAGACACCAGACAATTTTACAGTAAAGTTTTAAAATTATGTTGATCTCTTTCAGATTGTCCATTTTATCTTTTTCCAAATAAATGACGCCGTTAAGCTTATCATACATAAGAGATTATGTGTAAATGCAGTAACATTTTTAAATCAAAAATCTGTTATTGAAATTGCTGGTACATGGTGTACGAGTTTTGCATATAGTAAAAACATTCAGGGTCTTAATATAGTTGATAAATTTGTCTCTTTTTGATCTCACTTTAACATTTTCAATGATAGTTGATAAATTACAAATAATAGTTGTTACTGAAAGACTTTTTTTAACCTCTGCAACATTATAACTATGATATCTCTTACTGATTTTAGATCATCTAACTAGTTATAAAAAAAATATTGTATTAAATTTGACTGATCGAACCACTTTTGCTTGCCAATAAGAGATATCTGGTTGTAAATTTTGTAAAGGTAAAAACCTTTCGATAAGTAACAATTTTTTTTTTATAATTCATGAACGAAAACTCACTAACTATAGTAAGATTATCCTAAATATTAATCCTGATATAAAATCACTATACCATATACTGCTAGAAATTTTATTAAAACACCTACCATATTAAGACCTTATAACATTCACACATACCCTTTTCTGAATAATCGGCTCAATGGCGTCATTCATTGAAAGGAAACTAAAACGGACAATCTCAACGAGATCAACGGTGTATATAAATTTTACTATAAAAACTGTTTAAGATCTTATGTCATTAAAATAAATAGAGCAACTAAAATACCCACAAATAAACACAGAAAGAACAAAAAACCTGACTCTGTCGATTATACATACCAAATTACGTACAACCATGAGTTTGATTGAGGTCATATCTTCGCTTAGTAGAGTAATGATTTTGTATGTCTACCTTGGTTGCACAAACTATATGAGCACTGTGAAGCCTCATCATATAATGTTGTCTACCATTTGACCAGTGATATATAAGTCGTAATACTGATAAACTCTTGTATACCTATAAGGTAATTTTAGCGTATGGTGAATTGTATTGTTAAACGTATCGTTGTGCATATTTAGCTGTATTGAATTGTCTTTTAGCCTGATGAGGCTGACTCAAATAGTCAGCAAGACGTTGCTGTATTAAACTGAGAATTACAAATACTGTAGATGTTTTTATCTTTTAATTTTTGCATCTAACTGATCACTAATTAACTTCCGTCTTGAATAAGTTATGTTTTATCTAATAATTTAATGAATCAAGTAAAGTCAGAAATAATCAAGTTCTACGGATAATATAAGTTATATATTTTTAAATTATAATTGACAACATATCCACAAGTTTAAATTTATCATGTCTCAACATATTTCTAAGATAGATGGTTAGCCACTACTTGCACCCACACAGTCACAAGATCTTACAAAGTTGACTACACTGATGGTTGTAATATAAGATGAGAGCACTTGTAGTGATGATAATGATTAGGCTGCTACTTTTGCAGTCGAAACTGAGGTCAACGGCCCTTTTTCTTGTTCTTCTTTCAGTCACTTTCAAGGTAAGTCTACAGTGGCCTGGTTTCCTCGAGCTTTTTTCTTACAGCTGAGTCACTGAACTAAGTCTTAATTGGTTCTTAATCAAAATGAATGTAAATTGAGAATCTCTTTTTCGTTGCATGAGCAGACGATGCGCAGACACATAAGAAACGTGGCGACACTGCAACATATCGCCACCGATCTTACTATGTATATGTACTCTGACCATTAGGGTTAGGTGCCACGAGGTAAGTATAAAGACTTTCTGCTTGTGTTCACATTTACAATCAGGTTATGTATACGACAACAGAAGTGCTGAATAAAGTAACAAATTTAAAAAATCTTAGATTTGTGAAGAAAAAAGTAGCAATTAAAAACACTAAAGCTTATATCAAACTATGATAGAAGCGTAAATACAATACTTAAACAAATTATTTAAAATAATTTTTGCTATTAATGCTGCTACTAATGTCGTTCTTGAACTTTTAAAAGTTAAAGAATTTCACCAAAATTACTTTGATAATTTTATTATATGCATACTGTTCTATTAAACTATTTAATTTTCAAACATATAGCAAAAACTATCGTATATGCATATTGATTCATCATAGAAGTCGATGACCCCTACAAACAAAATACCAACACGATTTTTTTGCCATATTT
This sequence comes from Copidosoma floridanum, assembly GCF_036245765.1. NCBI lineage: Eukaryota > Metazoa > Arthropoda > Insecta > Hymenoptera > Encyrtidae > Copidosoma > Copidosoma floridanum. The sequence goes on from NW_028321881.1 coordinate 15,575,171, forward strand.
TTATTTATTTATTAGCATGTATTTATTATTTTATTTATTTACTTATAAATGCAAGTTTATTTAGGCAAATTTGAGTTAGGCTCTTTTTCGTGACCGTCGTCTGACTGTTCTGTACTCAGTAAGTAACAGGATGTTGCAGTGTTGCCAAGTTGCTTGGGGCGTCTGCTTCTCTCTCGGCGGAGGCCAGATGAGGTGTTATTAAAATTATTGTTACTCAATAATCAATATGAAAAGACCTATAAGACTTGTACTTATTTTTTTCCTCAGAAGTTAGTTTATTACACAAGATTTTTTGGGGAAAATACTGCGAAAATTCGTTAAGTTATGCTCGAAAGTGTGCATTTTTTTGCCAAGATTAAAGCTATAGACATACTGCACTGTTAAATCGACAATCTTTAAAACTAAATAGTTCGCAATTAAGTAAGGAAACACCTGTTGCAATTTTGCACACGTGTAAATAACACTTTCATTTCACATATACTTCAATTTCAGCGAATTTTTACGAAAACTACTATACCTGGAGATCGTTTTTAAATTTGCTCGAAATACACGTTCTAACATGCAGCTTAATCACTAAATAGACTCTTTCATTTTCTTAAAAGACACAACAACACTAACTTCTTAACCTTTATATGCTCACCATTTTATACTCAGTTAAAAGTACTGGATTAAAGATAAAAGACGAATATTAGTATGCGCAAGGAGTTTTTATACTCCTGCACTTATTAAGAATACGTCAGGGTAAGGATCTAAGCTTTTAATCAGAGCTTAACCTTCTCATTCTATATTTACAGCAGTACAATCTTGATGCAATAATTATACAGAGATTGATGGTAAAAATAGCTAATCTCTTAGATTTTACATAAAGTTTAAGGTACTTTAAAAATCGTGAATGATATTTGTTGTGGATCATACGCAGTAATGTATGTTACAACTGTTGATTATTTACACACTTGGGTATGGTAATATAAAATAATCTTCTAAGATAAGTGCTTTATAAGATTGTTAAGAGATTGCAAGCATTGTTTAAGTTCTGGGTCAGTAGTTTCTTTCAAAAGAAATAAGCTGTATGCCGTACGATTGTAGCAGAAGGTATGAAAATTGCTCAACACTTACTTTTTAAGATTTTAAATTGAAGTTAGATATTTTGAAGTAATAAATATTATTTGTATGACATGGGATCTTTCTCAGTTTATTAAAAACCTGTAACTGTTACTCTTGCTTCAAATGCATTTGTATCTTTTTTTTTGAACTGCTATTTCTCGTGTAAAATCTTTTCATGTTTTAGCTTCTCAACTACATCCCACGTCTTATTAATGGTAAGATCTTTTTTTCTCATGACTTCTTACCATTTTTCACTTTCTTTTTAACTTAGCACCTTTTTGAAGACTTGCGTGTATTTTCATTCATATTATCAACGTGTATCTAATGTGTAACTTGACATGTATATTTTTTAAAAGGAGTTTTTTCTTTCTTAATTTTCTAGTTTTTAATTTTTGCTCTTTATTCTGAATTGCAATTTCTTATATCAAATTACTGTCTAATTTTTCCCATTATTATTTTTATAAAGTATCTCTCAAGCAAATTACTTTAATTTTATCTTCTTATACTTGGACAAATCCAGTTGCTATTACTTTTATGTTAACTTGTATTCTTAAACCATACTCAGCATAATTGACTGATGTTTCTAATTTAGTTAGTGTCCTTTTTTTTCTTTTTTTTTTTTTTTGAACATCTGGTTTACGTACAAAAATCCTACTTCGACGCTGCTTCTCCTTTACTAAATCTGCCAAGTGCCTAGTAGGTACCTGCAAAAAACACGGCAGGTAGCCACTAAGTCCTCGGCAGATACATGGAGAGTGTCCAGCATGTATCAACCAAGTATCTGGAAGGTAGTCACCAAATGCCTGGCAAGTTCTTGAAAAGCTCTCAGCAAGTGTCCACTAAGCATGTACTAAATGTCTGTCAAATATTCACCAGGTATCCACTGAGTGCCAAGCAGGTACCCACTATGTACCCCAAAGGTACCTATCATGTGCCTGCTTAGTACCCGCCAAGTACCCTTTAAGTATCCTTGCATCTGTCATGTATTAGTCAAGTATTGTAACTTACTATAACTGTACGAATACATTTTCTTATTGTTATTTATTTAACAGTTACTCCTTGAGAACTGTCTCTCATGTGTTGTGTTACTATGCATATATAAATATATACATAAATATATACAGCATGATATGTAACGGTGGCATTTCCCGAGAACCGCGTGTAGAGCGATTTTTTCTGACGCGAACCCCGTTGGAATTAATTTTTTAGGGCAAATAGCTTTTAAATGGAAGCCGATTGAAAATACGTTCCAAACTACCCCTAAATGGGGTTGGAAAGCTGTAGCGCGCCCGCATAAACTCGCGACGTTGCCACATTGTTATTGGAGCTTAGTCGGTAAGCAGTGAGAACTATATCCATGTGCGCACGCAAGAGCGTCAGCTACTGCTGGTAACTTGAAGGTTGAATGTAAAAATTTTTACCTTAAGGTAAATATTGTCTGCTCCTTATGTTGTCAGTTGTTTATCCATCACGCGCTTACTGTCTTTCTCACTCTCATGTTGGACAAAAACATCTTTAAATTTTATACTTAAGTAATGTTACCTCGAATGAAAGTAAAATACCATATCAGTAGGGATTTGTCCACTCTACATGATAGTATTTTTGCAAAAATAGTCGAGCTCTTTGTCAAAAATATTGTTGTTAGGTATGTCTTGCTTACGTTCCCGGGTATGTCGTCTGTACACGATTTAGAACGAGTCCATTCATAAATTGCAATAATCAAGTACCCGGGAAGTACCCGGCAAGTGCCCGGGAAGTACCCACCAAGTATCCGAGGAAGTGCCCGGGAAGTACCCGCCAAGTGCCCGCCAAGTACCTGGGAAGTGCCCGAGAAAGTGCCCGCCAAGTCCCCGCCAAGTGCCCGGGAAGTACCCGCCAAGTGCCCCGGAAGTCCCCGCCTAGTACAATACAGTCGGGTACTTCCCGGGTACTTGGCGGGCACTTCCTCGGGTACTTCCTGGGCACTTCCTCGGGTACTTCCCGTGCTCTTCCCGGGTACTTGGCGGGTACTTCCCGGGCACTTTGCAGGTACTTCCTCGGGTACTTCCCGGGCACTTGGCGGGTACTTCCTCGGGTACTTCCCGGGTACTTGGTGGGTACTTCCCGGGCACTTGGCGGGTACTTCCCGGGCACTTCCTCGGGTACTTCCCGGATAATTCCCGGGCACTTGGCGGGCACTTGGCGGGTACTTCCCGGGCACTTCCCGGGTACTTCCCGGGCACTTGGCGGGTACTTCACGGGCACTTCCCGGGTACTTCCGAGGCACTTGGCGGGTACTTCCTGGGCACTTCCCGGGTACTTCCCGGGCACTTCCTCGGGTACTTCCCGGGTACTTCACGGGCACTTGGCGGGTACTTCCCGGGCACTTGGCGGGGACTTGGCGGGCACTTTCTCGGGCACTTCCCAGGTACTTGGCGGGCACTTGGCGGGTACTTCCCGGGCACTTCCTTGGATACTTGGTGGGTACTTCCCGGGCACTTGCTGGGTACTTCCCGGGTACTTGATTATTGCAATTTATGAATGGACTCGTTCTAAATCGTGTACAGACGACATACCCGGGAACGTAAGCAAGACATACCTAACAACAATATTTTTGACAAAGAGCTCGACTATTTTTGCAAAAATACTATCGTGTAGAGTGGACAAATCCCTACTGATATGGTATTTTACTTTCATTCGAGGTAACATTACTTAAGTATAAAATTTAAAGATGTTTTTGTCCAACATGAGAGTGAGAAAGACAGTAAGCGCGTGATGGATAAACAACTGACAACATAAGGAGCAGACAATATTTACCTTAAGGTAAAAATTTTTACATTCAACCTTCAAGTTACCAGCAGTAGCTGACGCTCTTGCGTGCGCACATGGATATAGTTCTCACTGCTTACCGACTAAGCTCCAATAACAATGTGGCAACGTCGCGAGTTTATGCGGGCGCGCTACAGCTTTCCAACCCCATTTAGGGGTAGTTTGGAACGTATTTTCAATCGGCTTCCATTTAAAAGCTATTTGCCCTAAAAAATTAATTCCAACGGGGTTCGCGTCAGAAAAAATCGCTCTACACGCGGTTCTCGGGAAATGCCACCGTTACATATCATGCTGTATATATATATATATACATATATATATTATCATAATTGGCATAGTGAAAAACAGCCTCAGATTTCATTAATATATATATTACTTACAGAGTAAGAATGTAATTGCTGACAATATAGCAGACTTTTAAACAAAAAAAAGTAAGACGATACTAACTCTGAGAGAATTTATAAAAAAAATATGATTCGATTTTTTAGATCAGAGCAAATTTTATTTTTAAAGCTATTTGCTCCAAAAATAAGGTTGAAAGGGATCAAAAAGTATATGCCAGTGCTCTTAGTAGTGTTATCTAAAGGTATGCTACTAAATCAAAGATGATATCATTTACGGTTTTCATGATTTATCTAAGAAAATAGTAATCATAGAGGGAAAAATATAATAATAATTATTATAGAAGTCAGAAGTCATTCATACGAGTTTTTCATATCAAGAGATTTTGTCAGCAATTGTCAACTAATAGACATAAGAAGTACCAAAGCAATGATATTGTCTGCTCTACACACATCGTACTTGTATGTCAGCTGCAGTGGCTAGGAATAAGCAATGAATAAATTTACGTGATCATACGACAAAACAAAATATACTCAAACAAAAACATTATGATACACTTTTCAAGATATGACCTTAATCGGATGATTTGAGTTTCACTTGCATTCATTGCAACTATATAACTCTGACAAGAGATCCATATTAATGGACGCTAATCATAAGATTATATGATTAGGTATCAATGTACAAACAACTAAACTTCAATTAAGGAGTTATCTTGTCACTATATTTTTTTACGTTATAGTTGAAAGACTCAAAAGACTAAATACCCTATGACTCCACACTCAAAAATCAAGTAATTAGTATACAGATACTTGCATAATGTATGTTATCACATAAAAGTTTGCAAAGTTTCACTATTTCTGAAGCAATATTTGGACATCGTTGATATTGTATGGAAAAACATAAAAGTTGTGCCACATAGTTGCGTAACAGAACAAAGATGAAAACCGCCGGTAGTCAAAAAGCACATATAACCGTCCACTGCACTTGATGACATGTCAGGGGTTATCCTACATTTCTCGAAAACGATGTTCATGCTATTTATCTTGTGCTCTAGATACCTTAGGGATGCTTGCTGATGTGGGATTTATAATTGGCTCCCTTAAAGACCCCCAAGAAAGTACCACCATCAGTCATTTTTCTGCAGAAGACTGTGTTTATTTTGTCCTAACTGGGCTTCAGGTATCTTATTTTAATTGTATGAATTGATTAAAAATGTGCAGATCAAGATCAAATGTGCTAATGATACAACTACAACCAGTCTATCATTATAATACGATATTTTGGGCATGATAAGCTTTTTCAATGACTTCCTAAAGCCTTTCATTATGAGCAAGTATATTTAAGTGTATTTTGCCTTTAAATCTGACAAAAAACGTGATAAAAATATCTTATTTACGATTCAGTCTACATTCTTAAAAATAAGCTTACTATTTTTAAAATAAGGCTTTTCACATTTTGTTTATTAGGGCTATTATAAAAATCTTCCAATTACTTTAATACAAAGAATATTATTAGCTGCAATCAGCAATTTATAAAAGTACTATGTCTACCGAGTCAATGTAACCTTCTGATATCTGCATGGTGGTCTTATATTAATTATTTTAAATCTCTATAACCTCCTTTAATCTAAGTCTCATTTTTCACATCAATTATATTTGTCAAAAATTCTTTTTTCTCTTGTATAATATCCAGACGTAGATATTCTGAAGTGGCTACTCGCCCAATAGCCAAATATTGATTAATTTGTATACATTTTTTAATGAATACACATGGTTTTATCACCCAGTATTCCCTGTTACGTCATACATTAAAAATTTCAAAACTTGCACTGTGTAAATACAAAATTGATTTGATGTGTTTTCAGTTGAAAGATAAAAAAAATATTTTTTGGACAATCTGTAAAAAAACTAAGAGATTTTATCGTTTATAGCCCTAGAGATTTAGAAAACCTTTTTCATGAGTATTAAATTTACCATTATCATTAAACAGGACTTGAAAGTCTTATTTCTAAAGGTTAGAAAGGAATATCAATGTCCTGAATTGGTATTATGTATTACTTCAAAAGCCGACAAGCCATCATACAACCTACCGTTTATCTTTGGATTTACACAACATAAAAAAAACTTTTTTGTTTGGTTCCAAAAAAAAAGTTACTAAAGAAGACTTTTTTATTCAAGATTATGCTTTTCTAATAAAAAAGCTTCAGAAGTAATACTTGTTCATAAATTTTTAGTAAAAATATTAACTGCTTAAGAACTAGCATGATATTATTTTCTTACAACACGTACACTCACTTTTTTAATAATAACATTTTTAACTATCTAAGACTATTCTTGAAAGGCTTTCACACAGTAATTTAAATTAAAAAATTAAAGCAATCGTTACGTTTACAAGAAACTAAGGTATAGCTATTGTTGTATACAACGATATAAGGTTTCAAGAAAATAAGTTATCAAAACATGTTATTAAAGCAGAAGTTATAAGGAAAGAAAGAATTAGACATGAAGTTCTTATTCCAAAATCAATTCTCAGTACAAAAATTCATTGTAATTTTGAATTCATGTATGCAAAAAACAATTTTACTTTGGTTTTATCATTTTCAACGACATTTGAGAAATCCTTATGTCAAAGTTTCGACAACGTTAATTGAAAAAACCTTCATTTTCTCATGTTTACCCGTTATGTGGCTTTATCTTAATGCAAAAAAGAAAATTGATACTTTTTATTCAATCTCAACGTAGCAGTAATTAGACGATCGGAAACATAGTTGAAGAAAAATTTCTAATTCTTCATTCAGTTGAAATTAATTTCTGAGACTATAATTAAAATATATACTGAATCAGCTTAGTCATTGTACTACCTTTACAAATGTATAAAAAAAAGTTTCAATCCATGTACATAAAAATAAATATCTATGTGTATGTATATTTCCTATGCAATGAAAAACTGCTTGATCGATCGGAATGAAACTTTGAGAATACGTTGTGTAAACATCGGCAAAAGTTTCTGACACAGTACTATTTTTTTTTTTTTTTTTGGACGCTATATCAGAACATTTGAAAAATAGACAACGCTTGTATTTCACAATGGCAAATTTACGTGAAGGAGCAACATCACCACCAGCAACAACTTTGTCTGCATTTTTCTCGTTGTGCGCAAGAAATCTGTTTGTAAGGACATTAGTTTATTTAAAATTGCCACAATATTGCGCATAAAATGTATGTGCTAAAAAGTTTTAACGTTACAAGCAAAGCAAACCAGCTGAAGAACAATGGAATTCATAATTATCTGACGCTTTGGTAGGTTTGGACACTCTTCATCGAAATAACCAAGAATGGTTATACCAAGTTTTCTTAAAATTATATTGTTCATAAAATCGCATTAACGCGTGACGAATAAGCTAGATAGACTTACATATACAGGTATAAATATATTTCTACATATACTTGTATTGATCAAAGTCATGTGTTTGGCAATCGTTAACAAGAGATTGATTTAATTGGGTATGTGTGCACCAAATTGGCCTGAAAATGAAGCTTTCGATTAGGATTTATAACGGACAATTGATTTTGATGTCGATTATTTGAATGCAATCATTTAAACAAAGCTTGCAAAATTGTTTTCGGAATAGCACATTGTGTATGATACAATAATGCAAAAAAATTGCAAATTAACACAGTAAATTGTACTTTTTACAAGTGTTAGATAGCACAGAAAAAAACTATTTTATTTTACTCATTCTAGTAATAATTGGGCAGCAAAACTACATCGTATGGCAATTTCATTATCTGGAATTGTAGCAACTCTTCTGGATGGCAATCGAAAAGCAATCGCGAAATTAATGCATGTATAAAAATTCAGTTCTATGGTGACATACTATAAAGTTTATATTATCAACGAATTTGCGTGTTCAACTAGGAAATGATGCATCCACCGGTCATTTTGCAGAACAATTTGTACATATTGGAAGTGATAAAATCGCAATTAATCAGTCCACACCCTATGTAATTGCCAACCGACTTCTCCAAGTTAACAGTAAACAAAGATAAATCAACTGAGAAAGTCTTCCCAAACATCGCTCGGAATTACAAAATCATCGTTGGCTCAGTGAAACTGATTATTAAGCTGCTAAAAACATCGATGTAAGTGACATCAATTTCATTATTGAAAATAAAATACCAGTTGACGCGATGACTAACATGTGCATTGATACTGTCATGAATTCTGACAAAGCTCTGAATAGTTTAACGGAATTCGGTAATTCACTGGATTTATTAGGCACGTCGCTGCACATTTTTAAAATAAAAATTCGTGTACCAATAATTCTTCTTCGTAATATAAATTCTCTGTGACTGTGCAATGGTAGCCGACTTTCAGTGAAGAAGTTAAAGAACTATATTATCGAAGCCATAATTTTGAATGAAAAATTTAAAGGTCAAGATGTGCTGTTGCCACGCATTCCAATGATTCCAAAAGATATGACATTCAAATTTAAGTGGTACTAGTTTTTAGTACAACTCGTATTCGCGATGACCATCAATAAAGCATAATCCTTGCAAGTGTGCGGAGTGGAGCTAAAAAATCTTTGCTTCCCACATAGACAACTATATGTGGCTCGTTCATGCGTTGGAAGACTGTCTGATTTGTTTGTAAACGCACTAGAAGGAAATATAAGAAATATCGTTCATCCACTAGCACTCGAATCAATAAAAAAAATTAAAAACATAATTGAAATAAATATATTGTCAATAAAACTAATTTAAATATTATTTATTGTATCCAGTTTTCTTCAAGTTCAATCGTTCTTAAAATCACAGATGGATAAGCTTGTATTGAATAGATCATAAATTACCGTTAATATTATGCTACTGATATGGTTCTTTACTTGATGGATGATTTTCATATACTTATAAGTTCTTATACTTTTAATCAGGTGAAAAATATAAGTAAGAGAAAAATACGTACTTTAAAAAAAATATTAATAATATTCCTTCCTCACAACATGTTAAATACTTTGTAAAGAAAAGACATCACATAGAAAACTGTCCATTCTGACAAATTTAATCGGACGGGTAATTTTTCTTGCCTGATGATTTTACCAATAGTTGGCTTATACGAAGTTACCGTCTAAAGCAGGGGAAATACTTAAGATTTTTGCGTAATTGATGTTTACGGTACGTATAAAAATAAGTATGCAGTGAGTGCACAAAATAAGCGACATAAGAATAGTGAAAAAAATCAAGTTGTTTCATCCGTTATCTTGACATGTATTAGTATTCATCTAGAGACCCCACTACTCCCATTAACTTAACTCATAATCAAATATTCATTTGTAAATACTTATTTTTTAATATTTTTTTTTTATTCCTTGAAGGCAAATGTAAATTAAGCAAAGTATAATCTGCTTTTCAATTTTTATACAATACAAATTTCGTCATAGGTAAGAGATGTTTTCATCCAGGGTATGTCATGAATTGTGAAAGAATGTCAATGGCAATGCAGAACTTAACATTATACAATCACACTTTTAAACGAGTGTAATTAAACGTTGCTTCTAGTATAACAAGAATATCATGACAAAAGTAGTGTATGGAAAAGACAAAGTTGTAAAAATGGAAGATTCATACAGTCAGTACGTTATAACTGTACGCTTTTCAGGCCACAATTTTCTTATGGAGCACCAATACACTTTTAATGAAAATATCTTTCTATTACCTGGAAAAGCATGGACTGACATATAATTGTAGAAAATGGACTGGTACATTAAGCTAGCTCGCCAGGGCCTGCCTTACTACTACACACACATCCAAGTAGGGGCTCACCTTCATGCTTGCTCTGCCCTAATCTTGAATACTCTTTTTTTTTAAATAAGAGTCGTGGGACTTCTTACAACGAAAAGTTATGTGCACAGCATATAAATATTTTGTATCACGATGTAACTCGAACTTGCAGCCAATAAGTTTACATAAATCTATATAAGTAAATAAACAAAAAAAAAAATTAAAAATTTCTGATAACATCTCTTAACACAGATCGGATAGTTTTCTTGAGGAGTCTTGTCAGGCATGACTTTTATAAAAATTTTTTTTAAGATAATAACTTTCTTACTTTATTTTTCATCCCGTTAGTCTTACTGCAAAACTATTGATGTTTTAGGAATTAGTGAAACAATTTCTGTTTGTGTCATGCATCATGACAATATGGATGTTAGAAAAATATGTTTATAAAATGTAGATCTTTACATACCGTGAAACAAAAGTTTGGATTAGGACCATATCAATTAAAAATAATGTTAGATCTTAAACATAACTATAGTTGCATTCAATTATTGGCTACTTCTAACTTTCATTAAATATTCGTTGGGTTCATTCATTTTGTTTATTTATTTTGTACACTTCTTTTCTATTTACTTAGTTATTATATGAGAGTCTCCTTATGTCATTCATTTTTTAGTAACATCTAAGGTAATAGTAGCCACGAAGGCTTAAATAGTCGCTTCTACTTTCTTCACTAGAGGTTATATAAAATCTAAAAGATTTTGTCGTATTCTACCTTTTTACACTTAACTTTTTGAATTATTTTGTACCCCGTGTTAATCCATTAAGGATTTTATTTTTATGTATGAAACGTGTCATAAACATATGCGATTAATAAAGGTTAAGACTAAAATAATAATATATCTTACTGCTGTTTATAAGTTTTGTCATACAATCTGATATTTTTTAATTGATTATTGGTTGGCATGTAAATAAGTGTGCTACCTCTTTCTGCACGCTTTGTGCACCAACCTGTTACTATTTTCGCAAAAGTTAAGTGTTGCATATTTTAAAGAATTAAATAGCTATGTAAATCACTTTTAAACTCCTTATCAAACTATGAGCTTCTAAAACTCTTAACAATCTATTTTAATCAATCAAACTCTTTCAACATGTTATGTAAAGAGGCTGTAAAGAAGCAGTAAATTATGAAGATGAGGATGAGGATGAATTTTTACTTCAAAATTGCTTTTTTTACTAGTAATGAAATTCAACAGTAACTAAAATTTTGTATAATGATATATTTCGCATGACTTCTTAAGCGACTAAAATTTTTGCATAAAACTAGGACATGATAAAAGAAATATTTATCACATCATATTTTTGTTTCGTTACTAAGTAATCCATCATACGATTGTTTTAAACTTATCAATCTAAAAATTTATCATCCCTCAATTATAAGTTTTAATTAAAGATTTTTTTTGAATCAGATGATAGTCAGTAGGGAAGTGGGTAGGGAGAAGGGGCAAAAAAATCGTGAAGGTGGGCAGTAAAGGTCGGCAGAAAAGCAGAAGGCAACAGTGGGTAGGCTTCACTTCATTTTAATTCGTTTAAAATAACAGACAAAAAAAAAATTTTTTTTAATTTGTGGGTGTTATAGAGGGAGTAGGGAGACAGCCGCATAATATGTATTTTGTGGCAAAATATAGATCCTTCTACCCAAAAAAAAGTTTTAAGAAAGTCAGTCGAAACCACTAACATCCACGTATCTCAGATCTCTTATAACTATTAAGAAGGTGCGATTCTGTGAACTTTTTCGTTTTTCTTCTAGTTTATAATCCTCATCCACCTTCTTCTTAACCCTTTTTCACCCATTTGCAGCCTTACTTGATAATTTTTTTGTCCCCGAGTTTTTCTCCACCTCAGCTCATTCATTCCCGTTGCCTTGCTTAAAATAAGGTTAGTGACTAGAATTAAATAAATAGGTTTATAGTTTGTAATAAACGATTGTAATTCAAACTTAAAGAACAAAATAAATTAATCAGTATTTAAATGTAACTTTCAAATATAAAGTATCATTTCTTGTTTGTTATAGTTATAGGTTAATTATATGGAAATTGCTTTAATCAAAACAATCAACTTATGATATTCTTCATTTCTTACTTCACGGACTCTATTTTATCTGCTAAAGTTATGCTCTGACTCCAATTGAATTTAAATATTGTTTGGATTCTTACATCTAAAAAAGGCAACATTAAATTGTCTATATCAGAATTAGGCTTTTTTCTTAGAAGAAAGAGAATTGTAAAGACGTACAATTTTATTTCATATATATTATCAAATATGTTAGGAATATAGACTCTTTTCAGGTTTTCATTAGTTATTGTTTTAGCTGAAATATTACAATTTACACATCCTAATAATGAAAAGTAAACAAAAAATTAACAATAATTAAGTCAACATATTTCTTTGTAAATTCATCTATACTATAATAAGTGACAGTTTATCCCTGAAGGAAATGCAAGATTTTATTATTTCAAAAAATGCATACTTCTTACGTGTTGTGAAAGTTTCTCTCTTTGCACGTCAATCAAACTTCTCATTTAATATTTACGGCCTTACAATAATTCATTATCATTTTTTTTTAAGTCTTTAGGAAACTTTGCAATTTTATATTTAGTATCAATAATTATCAAACCATAGTGTAATTTAAGCCAATAATATTCCTGCGTTCAACTATTTTAAATGATGTTTACAAATGCTTAAAACATATCGTTGCCAACATGATTTTACTTTTTTCTCATTTTTTAATGGCAGACTAAATTTTTTATAAACAAAATAAAAAAACACCATAAATCCAGACAAAAATCAGAATTTTGGCGCGTTGGTTATAAAACCATAAAATAAAGTAGGTTTTAATATCTTCTAATGTCATTAGATTAGAATCAGTACTCAAAAGAACATATAAAAAGCAATTTAATAAACACAAATCTTGAAAAATTGTTTTTACTGCAGGTTATAGGGCTACAAGGTTGTATAGATCAGTTGATCTCTGTAGCAAAGATAAGCTAAAGATAGAGTTTTAAAAGCGTTGAAAAATATCAAAGCATTTTCTTATATTTTTCGGATGGCATGAATAATCTGGATGCTAAAAAACTACTGATGCAATTAATATGGCTAAATAGTACGGAAAAAACGGGTGACATTAGAATATTTTTTGACTAGCATATTTAGTTACACCTCTTGACATGAAAGTTCACAGAACTAATAATGATTGCATCTTATGACTACATACAAGATACTTGAGTTCTAGGCAGGTTTTAGAGGTTTTTCCACTAACCAACAGTTTGAGACTATGAATTTTTGTACTAAGGGAGCTTTCTTATGGAGTTAAGAGAATTTATATTTCTATGTGACAACGCTTGTCCTAGATCCTATGTGAAAATATTTATGCCTTCGTATGTTATAGGTATTGAGGTAGAGTTTTCCATGCAACCATGCACCACACAATGTCTGCAGTCACCACATCACTAAGTTTACTCTCATGCTGCTTTGTTGCAAAAAAACAATTGAGTTGCTTTTTTTGCTATCTCATCCAGATAGAATCATATGTGGATTGTACCAAACTATAAACCAAAATTTCCTAAAAATCTTAAGTGTAAAAATATAGTAGTACCACATGTGGCTTATGGCTTATAATATATATGTTTTTGTGATAGTTTTTCGTAAAATATTTATTTTATAATTTAGTAGTTTTGTCTACATATTAACTTGATATAAATGTTTGTCCATTTTGGCCACTGTATTTCTCTTCATAAGCTTCATTGAAGTTTCAATATGCTATATAACAATACAACAATTAAAAAAAAATTTAATCTTTAATTACTAGCAATAGCTGCATATGTATACCCCCGTACATTAAATAGTAGTTTGTGTTAGGGATTCCACGCAAATCTTGCTATAAATCCACACCACTCCCACTAGCCTTTCACCTTTGGAATCTCCCACAAACTCGCGTTGGTTCTCAATGCCTGCCCACGAACAAGGTAAAATTTCGTAGATTGCTTACTTTTTGTTCAGACCTTCCACTATTAAAAAATTTCTTCCCTGACATAAAATTTTATTGAGGATCCATGAACACCTTTATTTAACCTACTGCTTTAAACTCTATTGGCCAGGTGCAAGTGATGGGGGGGGGGGGGGATAAATGAGTCGACGCCAGCGTGCGTAGTGGTGAAAACAGAAAGTCTTGGGTATCAAATTACTGTCATTTTTGCTTAACTAAGAAAAGAATAACAGCAAGAATAGAATTTACGGATGTTATCATCACGTATGCATAAATAGTATCAATATTATGAATTTGCATTTACACAAATGTAAAAAAATAAACTATGTGGTACCGAGAACGGTTGTAAAATGTTTAAATGTAACAATATATTAATGAAGCCTCATTATTTTTCGATCCAGAGCATACTCTTATAAGCAAACAGCAAAAAAATATAAATACGCAAAATAAGATATGATCATTGTGACTTCTATTATATAAACGTTTATGAAATATGGGTGTAAGAAAGTGCTGTGTTGTTCAGTGTTACAGTAGCGCAAAGATACATGGAGTAAAATTACATAAATTTCGATGATTATTCAACTGTAAGTAAGGGTAGTTTTCATGTGCATTGCCACTTAGACAATTTTTTTAATAATTTGAATAAAACATTCATGCAGGTTAACTTTTTAGGAAGCTGAAGTTACCGAGCTCTGCCTTATTACAACGGCACACGTCAAATTGCTAACTCTATCACTTTAAAATTCTGTAACATCACACACATGACTACTTTCAACCAACTGTTTACGTCTTTATAAGGCTTCAGAGTTAAAACAAATCGAGTGTGTGTTATTCCTAAAGCCTTTTTTTTATGATACCATCCATTATCAGATAAATAAATATACTAATTTTTTGGTGTACAATTGATTATTACTAAAAGTGTGCATCGGTGTATGCTATTGACGTATAATGTGGGTACCCACGGTTGCATGATTTTAACACAAAAAGTGGCGCTGCATGACATGCACCTGGCCAATGTACACATTTTTAATTTTTCAACCCTTAAAAGAGAAGACCACTTTATTTAAAAAAAATTATTTTTGAAATTACAAATAATTACAAAACATTCTGTTAAACACGTATACATACAGCAGCACAAAAAATGATAATTGAGTTACTTAAGTGGTTCTGTAAGTTGCCTCATAATAATTAGCCTGCCTAATAGGGCAATATTTTCGTGGCTTACATTGTTGTTTAATTAGGTGTTATTACAACTTATGTATGTATTAGTATCAGATCATATGAAGACAAATAAAAAATAACAATTTCTTACATATAAATGTGTATATTTAGTGTGAAAAAAATCTTTGAAGACATGTCTGGTTAGTGTGGCCATTACATTTAATAAACAAATATGTAAGTTGAAGTTTAGATGCCAATTTCCAACTGCAGGAAGTTCTTGAGGCACCTACACAGGAGGGGCCATTAATATATCTTGAGGAGACCTTATTGAGGAGTGAAGTGTCGAAAATTTTGTATTAAAAAAAAAACCATTCTTTTCACACACAGCTTTTTAATTATTTTATTAATTTAATTTTTGACATGATTTATTACCAATATAACCAAAAAAAAGCTTAGTGCAAAGAAAACTTTGAAATATATACGAATAAGAATAAATTTATTAGAATTAAATTTATTATTTTACTATCAAATATACAAATTAAAAAAAATACATTCCTTTTTTCATGTATTGAGTTTGTTTTTTTGCGTCCTAAGCAATGTGAAAAAATGTATAAAAACACATTTTAAAAATTAAATATTTAGGAATTTATAAGTTCGGCAAGGCTGGTAGGGTTATTTGGTAAAAAAATATAAGCCAGAATAACGAAACTGACAAGTACATACACTTACATAGTTATATATATATATATATATATATATATATATATATATATATATATATATATATATACACCATTAGAATATTATTATATTAAATTTACAGCATTATATTTACTTTATATTATCATACAATTTTATTCACTCGTATGCATACATGTTTGTATTATTGCGTTATGGTATTATAGATACATGTATGTATTAGTTTATTTTGAATGATTATGTCTCATTTAAGTTTGTTGATAAAATATGAATTCATGCATGTGTACGAGTAGGCGTTCGGGTCCACGAAAGTAAGTAGACTGTCAGTAAGATTTCACAAAAATAGTGTAGTAGAATGTAAGGAAGGGTGGTGAAGGTTAAGAAAAATTTGGGGTGGGGCGGTGGGTAGTATATGGGGGGGATACTGTAGGGCTTAGGGGTTATGGGAGTTGTAAGAGAGTTAAAAAAAAAGTCAGTTTAGTTAAAATATTATTAATAATAAACATAATAAAATAAAATTAAGGAAAAAAATGTCTGTAAATTAAAAATATAATGAAATGCATATAATTATAAATAAATGTGTTTAACACAAATTTATTTAAACGATACTTACATATATATATATATATATATATATATATATATATATATGTAGGTATGTATACATGTTGGAAGCCGTGAAGATCACTAGGTTCTCTGTCAGGCTCTCTTATAACGATGTGGGGGGTAACGGGAGTAGTGGGGGGTTTGGACAAAACTCATAGCGATTAAATTATAAGATTGATTAAATTTACCTAATTTATTTGTTTTTAAATTTTGTACGTCAGTTACGCGTAGTAAATTTTATTCAATTTAGCGATAAGAAAATTGTTTGTCGTTTCGAAGTTTGTAATTAAAGTTAGTTAAAAATAATCAAACAATCAACTTAAGACCTACTTAATCTGGGAGAATTAAAATTTTTTTTATGAAACCACTCATTATCTTTTAAATAAATAATTTCTCATTCAACTGAAAGAGTAGTTTCAATTTTATATATAAAATTCTATCATAACAATATTGAAAGAGCCAAATATTTACTAAATTATTACAGCTATTCACTAGAGTTTCCCAATCTACTTATGAAAAAATGATTATACAAATGTAAAAACTGTATTCTACGTAGTACCATGAATAAAATAGCGTCCAGTACTATTAATGCCAATCTAATATAATACACTTTGTAACTTTCCCACTTTTTGTCCACAATTTTTTCAAATAAAATAATGAACAGTTAAAACAAATAGATCAACTACCTATACCAAAAATTAACAATACACTTAGTAGCTTGGCACGTCAGAATGAGGATAGAATTAATTTGTTATACCAAATCAATACAGTCTATAAGTTAAGGTGTAATGATTGTGCTGTTGAGTATAGAGGGCAATCAAAACGTCCAGTAAAGACTAGACATAAGGAGCACACTTGCACTTATAGTAAATGAGTTGTCACAGTCACAGCATATATGAAGGAATTTAAACACTTATTTTACATAGTAAAAGTATATCAAAAACATACAGAATATTTTAAGCCCATAAATAATTTACGTAACTAAAAAATACACCAGCAGAGCACCAGAGAAATAGTAAGAGAGAGGCATCTAAGGGAGAGAAGAAGTTAATGGAGCCAGATAAAACATGCATCGAAGATAAATTTTGCAAAATATCACATTAAAAAAGTATATGAAAAAAAATAAATAAAAGTGCCACTAGAAACATACTGAAGCAGGCTCTGCAAGGGGCTAAGGATAATTATGGAGAAAAAATATGCAAATTCAAGCTTATGGCTACGAGCCCCTAGCTAATAAAAAACTGTGACTACATGATACTAGTGGTAAATACAAAGTTTGCAGTTACGGTTAGCACGAAATAAAATAAATTAACTAATGTTTAAGTTTTAACGAAACTGTATGTTGCAATTTAATAGTGATGCATGCACAAAACATCTATGAAAACTTATACAACCTCTACGATACATTAATTAATAGAAAAGAATCAAGGGCTCTAAATAACAAAGCAATTTATGATTCCACTGAATACTATAACTTTTTTGGTATCTATGAGGAAGCAGTAGCGAAAAAAAAAGTAAATGAGTGTATAAGTAAAAATATCAGTGAAAATAACGTTAAACTGACGTATAAATACAAGTCTTACTTCTGGGATTTCTCAAGTAACTATTTCACTTCCACAAAATTTGCCAGACATATGGCATTCTTTTACATTCATCTTAGATGCTCTTTTGGTATTCTCCGAGAAATTTTTTGTCAGTACCAGTAAGTCGAGTCCCTTTATCTTTCATTTTGACAGGTGAACCTAAAGTTCTTTTTCATAAAGTTGAAAATTAGGTACGACTCCTTCGTAGTAATAAACGAGTAAGGGGAGACTGGGTACGGTTGTGCCAAAGGACGGTTGTGACAGTGATCATATTAGCGAAACTGTTAAAGAGAACCACCAAATACAAGAAGGTGAAGGAGGGGAGAGCTGGGCCACTTGTGCTTCACAGTATAGCATCAGCTGTTGTATGATATCAACGACAGCAGAGGTCTACATTACTTTTGGGGAGTGAAATGTACGTGTTTTCTTTAAACTTTTTTTTGCAATTGTCGCTGCATATGTACAGATCGAGCAATGAGTATTTTTCCTCGTTGTGAGAAACACATTAGTACATAAAAGGCAGTAATTACTTTTTATATAAGCTATGTTGTGTTAACATGATAACTTTTTTTTTCAAATGAGTACCATCGGTATGGTTGTGACATACCGCCTGGGTACGGTTGTGATACAAGTGAAATTAGTTTTTTTCTTTTCAGATGCCTCGTGAATATTCCAGGTGAACGGAAAGAGGTACGTCTAAAGTTAAAAGGCATAGAATGACCCAAAGCAGGGGATTTTTGTACAAAAAGCTGCAGAAATGCACCAAGTAAATCACATGACATTATTGCGATACGCTCGTAAACGTAATGCAGCCAATGCCAACGGCAATAACGGAGGTAGTGTCAGTATAGGTTGTGTTGTTCGCAACAAAGTCTTTTCTAAAGAGCATGAACAGCGGTTTTCAAAATACCTACTACGTTGCGCGGATACATACTTTGGGTATGTAATATCTATAATAATAAATCATACTGTTCAAAAGTAGATATAAGACATAAAGTGCTCCAAATTTAATGCCTTTAATTAAAAATTAATGTTACGTTTTTTAAAAAGATGGTGCTGTTACATTATGTTAAACATAACATACAATAAATGTGATTTAAAACGGTTTTAATGTATTTTTTTAACCTGTCACAACCGTCCCCAGGCATCGTCACAACTGCCCCTAGGGTGTGGTCGGTTGTGACATATATTTTTTTCTTTTTTTTCTAACAACTTGTACGTGTAAACTTAGTTACCTAACTTAGTCCTAGTGAACCTTATAAGAGTCTTTTGGAACTTTGCTCAGAAGTTCAAGTTTTATAATCATTCGAGTTTATTATTAATTTAATCAATAAAAAAGCAACATTACCAAATGTTGGAACACAAAATATGTAGCGCAATAGATAACCTTATATGGAAAATTAAAACGCTCATCTTAATTGGAGATAGAGGTTAAGGTTAGAAAGAGGATTATCTTTTTAGTATAGAGGACTGGTAGGTTCTGATATAATTCATGTCAACGTGGTTACACTCACTTGTGATGCAAATAAAAAATGCATGGAAGTAATAAGGAAAACTCGGGTCCAAAACGATGACGATGTTGTTGACTCAAAAGTTGTGCTTTTGAGTGGGCCATTCTGGCCACTGTTGAAACGTTTTCAAATACTCCTGACTCCAACGAGACCAGAACTGGTCACGTATACCGCGGACGAACTGCCAATGCATCAGTTGGTCGATTCAGTCAGTCGAAGTCTCGAGACGATGATAGAACGGAGAGGGCCTTCGCCATGAAAATGACCAGGGGTGAAGACTTTAAAATCATCAGTGGTGCCAGTTGAAGGAGTAAGTGCCTGATTATTAAGTATCATCTCTATGATGGCCAGGACCGTGGAAAGTTCTTTAAACGTCAAGTTCCTAGAGCCGATGGTACGTCAGAGATGACTTTTGATCGATTTTACTACAGCCTCTCCAAAATGTGGAGCAGGGAGGGGGGAAATTCCGTGTGATTCCTTGTTCAGCAAGACGGCTAGTCATAAGGTCCTAGCGTAGCTCTATCTATTTGATTTTTTCGTGCAGTTCACGGTCCGCACCACGAAAAAAAATACCATTGTTGCTCCATATCTCAACCAGTTGACCATGGCGGCTGCAGAATCTAGTAAGTACTCCCAGGAATGAGTCCGTTGTTAGGTGGCCATCAGACTCCAGATGAAGTGCTTTTGTACCCATGCATACAAAGACAGCGATGTATCGTTTTCTCGTTTTAATACCACGTCCTTTGGCTGCCAGCAAGTTGAAAGGTTCAACGTAGTCAACACCAACGTGAAAGAAAGCTCACGCCAGGATGGTTCGGTTAGTTGATAATGGGGCCGTAAGTTAAGTGATTCCTCAGGCATGACATTTCACGCTGATGGGTCATTATCATTGATGAGTCATGACAAGACAAGAGCCGCCAATGATTCAGGACCATTTAGTGACGTAGATGTTTGTCACCCAAACTTTTCTATAGAGTGGACACTGGTGTACCCATGAGACTATGTGGTGGGCTAAATCCGACGTGCAGTTAAAAATTTGTGGGTGTTGCTAGTCTTAACTGAAACATGATCTGTGAAGACGACGTTCTACATGGAGAACTCCATCAGCTAAGAAGACCGGAGCCAACAGTGTCAGTGATTGGTTGGCAGAGAGTGGAGAGCCAGTTTGTTGACATTCAATCTCAGTTCAAAAAGTCTCTTTTGAAAAAGGGCCAGCTCTCAGGATGGTATCAAGGGCTACTTTAGCATTACCTTGTATGTGTGCCTTGAGATAATATAACCTCTCGACAAGAATTAGCTGCTGATTACCGGTTATTAAGGCTTGAGTAAGTTCACGAAATGGCTCCCAATCCTCTTGGCACCCTGAAAAAACGGAAATATTGATGTTAGGCAGGCGAAGTTAGCCCTCCTGTGTCATCTGATATCTGAGACCCGTCATAATCTAAAGGGGGGAGTTTGAGATCGTCCTCAGCGTTAAAAAAATCGTGTTAACATCGAGGTACTGTTGTTCTCCAAGTGCGTGCAACTCATCACACTTTTAGCTGTCTTCTCCCTCAGGTGCGTCACGTAACAATTCTAAGAAATTGGCTTAAAAGCTCACCCAGTAATTCTCAAGAAGTCTCATTCTGGCTTCTATTACACCAACAGTTCACAGCTCAATGCTGATGATCATTTTGTTGAGGTAGTCCAGCGACTCGCCAAGATCTTATTGAGTCGAAAAAACGACTTTCCATTCTTGGTTGACCCTGAAAGCAAGAGTTGAACGCTTGCTCATCAAACACAGCAGTACTCGTCTTGCTGCAATTTGCTGGAGGACTTGGTCTTAAAGTAAGAGGAGGATTACGCCTTAGATTGCCTGTGCACTTGGTGAGGAAGTCACTGTAAAATGCAATCACTCGTGTGATTAGTATTGAACCATCTCCTGAGATTTTTAAATTTCGATGGGCTGAGAACGGAACTTTCTAACCTTAATGAAACCAATATAGTTAACGGAGCCAGTTCAGGTCCATGAAAGAACTATGTGTGCTTGCATAGGACCGTGGTTCATTTCTCAATTGGGAGTTAATTAACGGTAGAAAAACTCGTAACAGAGATATGTACGTCTGTCAGACTTGCATAGTGACATGTCCCAGACATTGCTGGCAGCTCGGCTCTTTTTTCTAATGCGCGTTGTACCCACACCATTCACTAGTACTACTGGCTGCTCAGCCAGTCTTTGCCCTGATGCACTGTGGCCACATTGCAAGGATGTGTCCAGCATCGCTAGTAGCTTGGTGAACTCTCCCTTTCGTGTGCTACATCGACAGTGGGCAAAAACGCGTTTTTAGATTTATAAAATTGCGCCAGCTATGGTAAGACAATCGAGATGATTTTTTTAGAAAGCTGAAGGTAAGACATTGTAGAATAGCAGAAAACTGGTTCAAACGCATAAAAAACTTTTTTAGGGGGTGCAAACTATCCCTACAGGGACCCTTTTCGACTGGTAATTGAATATTTTCATTGACTAGTAAGCCAACAGATTATTCTATTTCTCTGAAAATCAGTAAAATTATGTTCTTTAGGTATAGTACAGTCAATAAGCCGGAATACGTGGAAAAGTTGCGGAACAGCACCAATTTTGATAAAACTTTTTGTAATGTGTTCGTAGGACCCTAAGGAACATTCAGCCAACTCAACGTCGTCATGGGGGGGCAAAGGGACCCAGCGGGGGGCATATGTACCCCAAAAAACCGCTCCAACCGCGGAGGTGACTAAACAATATTTGAAAACGCTTATTTTGGCCCAAAATTCTAATCTAGTAAGTATTTTCGATCGCTAGTTACGAATCTGATGTCAGATTACACGAATTGTGGTACGTACACAGTGAATCGTGCCATTTTTGGCCGAAATTTCAATAAACATTCATATTATTTATATTCCCGAATATATTACAAATTTTTGCAGAAAATATAATAATCCCTTTTCTAATACTCCCTCTGCCATTGTTGTGTAGAAAAAATTAAAATTTCGTCCAAAAATGATCCGATTTGGGGCGTAGGTAGCATAATTCGTGTAATCTGACATCAGATTCGTAACTAGCGATGAAAAATACCTACTAGATGAGAGTTTTGGGCCAAAATAAGCGTTTTCAAAAAATTGCTTAGTCACCTCCGTGGTTGGGGCAGTTTTTCGGGGTACATATGCCCCCACTGGGTCCCTTTGCCACTCCATGACAAGGTTGAGTTGGCTGAATTTTCTTTAGGGTCCTACGAACACATTACAAAAAGTTTTATCAAAATCGGTGCTGTTCCGCAACTTTTCCACTATCGACACTAAATCCCAGCCTATTAACTGTACTATAGCTGAATAAGAATTTTATATAAAAAATTCAAAGTTCCTAATGGTGGATTCAATATGGCAGCAGGAAAAATAAAAAACTCTACAAAATTTGTAAAAATATTTTTTCAGGGGTGTTCTGGGATGCTCATTACGAATCAAGCATTAGAATTTCAAAACTTAAAATGGCAGATTTAAGATGAAGGCTGAAATAATAAAAAATTCTCTAAAATATAGAGAGGAATGGAGAAAATTAAAAAAATGACAAATGCTGCAAATAGAAGGGAACATTTGCTTTTCTCGTGGTTACTAGGTTTAAATGGTTGGATTTGAGGTTATGTTGTTACTTAGTTAATTAATTACTTATTTGCTTTTTTTAATTGCTTTCTCCTGGATTACTAGGGTTTTAGGTTATGTTGTTATTTATATTACTATTTGTTAAGCTAATATTTTTAACTTGCTTTTCCCCACGTTACAGAGCTAAAATGCTTGAGATTTAAGCTATGTGGTGATTTAGTTAAATATTTATTTTATTATAATTTTTTTTACTTTTTTTCCCCCAAGTTCCAAGGTTGAAATAATTGGGTCTTATGTTATATTGTTTCTTTGTTTTATCATTAATTTAATTAATATATTTTAAACTTGCTTTCCCCCGAATTACTAGGCTTCAAAAATTGGGTATAAGTTATGTCGTTATCAAGTTAACTATTTATTTAACTAATAAATTTTTTTTTTTAGGCCACCATCTTAAATCTACTATTTCGAATTTTAAAATTCTAATGCTTGATTCGTATTGAGCACCCCAAACAACCTCTGAAAAAATATTTTCATAAATTTTTTAGCACTTTTCATTTTTTTGGCCACCACATTGACACCACCATTTTGAATTTTGAATTTCTGATGTTAGATTTTTATTCAGCGATCTGAAAAACATAAGTACACTAATTTTTAGAAGAACAAATAATCTGCTAGCTTGCTAGACAATGATATATTCGATTACCAGTCTAGAAGGGTGCCTTCAGGGGTAGTTTGCACCCCCTAAAAAAGTTTTTTATGTGTTCGGACTAGATTTCTTATATTCTGGGATGTCTAACCTTCAACGTCCGAAAAAATTAATCTTAATTGGCTTACCATAGTGGGTGCAATTTTATTAATTGAAAAAAAAATGCGTTTTTGCCCACTGGGCGTCGTTTGAAGGCATCCCTCAGGCTCTATAACGTTGCGCGCAACTCAGCAGCTCTTTAGGAGAGAGACATCTTCTGCTTTCTTACAGCATGTACTTACATAATAATGTATCACAGGTTCCGTATTCAGCTCGAAGGACCAATGCTTAATCAAGTACATTTTTAATTGAATTGTACACAGTTAAGAAAAAATTATATTCAAAGCGCTAAACAGAGTGCTTCTTTTTTCATTACACTAGATGAGTCACCACCTTCTCTTATTTCTTGACTGCTAGCAGCACAATATCTTTACCGTGTGTGTATGCTGCTGCCGCCACTAGCTGTTCGGCTAATGACAATGCTCGTGCTGTGAGGCGCAAGATTAACATTGAACAAGCAATGTGTGAGGCATTCTGACTGTCGGCTGGAAAAAATTTGATTAACTAATTGATTGGCTTACAAAACTTAAATCTAAATCAGTGGATATCAAACAAACAGTAGGAACGAATTGGAAAAGAGCAAGACCAAACAATTAGTGAATTGCAAGCAGATTAAAATAAAAAATCCGAGCTCTTCTGAAAGTTAATTTAATTTGAAAATAAAAAACGGTGCTGGATGAACTCACAAGAAACATTACTGTTCGCTACAGTGACATAGTGTATCATACTTGACTAGTTTATTATAATGATCTTTATTAAAGGGGACTATGGATACTTCCGATAGCAATTTATAGACAAAAGCTATTAATGACAAGCTAAACTTCATAAATTAAAATGCAGTATGGAACATCGTAAACCGTCTAACTATAAAAAATGATGGCAAGCAGCCAGATATTTCAGACTCGAGATGAGCGATGAAAAAATTGTTAATCTAAATTGTAGAATCAAATACGGATCTCGATAAGTCATCAGGAAATTTAAAAAATTGTAATTTTTATGATTCACAAGAAATCTATGCTCTGGTTACTTTTTTAATCATGGTTGGACAGTTGTATATTTTATATGTATTTAATTTAATTCGATACCTGTCAACTTAACGAGGAAACAGCTTAACTAAACGGCCGAATTGAAGAGAAAATATATTTATAGAATCTAGAATGGTTCACTGAAGTAGCAATTAAATGAAGACTTACGATTCATTCATTCAAGTCTTGCTTATTTAGTTGGTGAGATGGTCACATACTATTAATTTTTCTACTTTCTGTGGACAATATAATCTTTCTAAAGTTGCAAAATGAGTTCGTGCAGCAGATCTGAGTAAAGCCAAAACTTTTTTTGGTACAAAAATTATTGGAAACAGAAGAAAAATTAGTTTGGTCGCAAGGTAATTAAATAACCAAGATGCTTCAAAAAATTTGGTCTAAATAGTGTAAATCCGCAAAGATCAGCCATGATAAAAAGTCAAATAACTTACTGCCAAAGGATAAATAGAAGCATTATTACAAATGAAAATACATTAGCTCAAACTAAATTAAAACTAAACAAATCTAACAAAATAGCTATAGTAGTTTACATTATATTGTGCTTTTTATCCTGACATTGCATATGCAGTAAATGTAGTCAGTAGATACCAGGTATATTCAATGTACAATGACTGGCATATAGTTAAAAGGACATTCAGATAGTTCAAAAGTATGAAAAGCTTAGGTTCAACGTATCGAGCAGAATCATATTACTTTAAGGCTTTTGAAAACCTACTTAACGCACTTGCTAGCTTTAAACTAAGCCAATTGTAAAGATTAGTTAACGACTCGACAATCCGTTGTAAAAATATTTGGAGGCACTACTGCATGACATACTCATAAATATACTTACAACGATAAAACAACCTTTTTTTTAAATACAATCAACGTATAACATCACTATACAACTTAAAAAATTGAAAAAGCTTGTAAATATTGCTCTTCTACAAAATTGTCTACATTAAAATTAATTAGATCAAGTTAATCAAACTACTCACTTATCTACGCAAAGAAAACACGTAATGTAAATGTACATCGTATAAATTCCGTAAGAACGTTATTATTCAATAGTAAAATCTTTACGAGAAAAGTTACTCCTGAACAGGCGTCTTCAAATGTTAATCCCATTCAGCAGAACCTTGTTGCAAGCTCTCTCTTTTAATACCCATATAAAAGGTGTTCACACAGAAATCATGAACTTCGTTTTTGACGTTCATGATATTAAATTGAGAATAGCATCACTTCATTTCTTGTGTTTTGCTTCATTAATTATTTTATCTGTCACTCAAATCACAAGGATTCCTAGCTGCCAACATAAGTTGCCATTTTGTTTCCTCTATTCTGTTTGTTTTTTAATAGTTACCATCCTTTCCTCCAAGTATGATAGTTTTTTGTGCAAGCCTTTTGCAAATTCTTCCTCAGACAAATTGGTCAAATATCTTACTAGGTACTCTTTATGGGGCCTAGCCATTATTTAAAGCCCACTTTATTGATTATCAAGTTTGATGAAATAATCTTTTCATCTAAATTATTTTACTCACTGTACCAACTTTCCTTAAAATTGATGGTGACTTTATTCGATAAGGTGGTCAGGTGTTGGCTTATCTTCCTAAAGAAATCCCATAAAGATACAGACATCACTATAAAAATTTACGATTCATCTTTTAAAATTGAATAAATGGTTTTGTGGGATCCTGAATACGCATCCCATCAAAAAAGCCCGAGACAAATATTTTGATAGTTTTTGACGGAATTTGAACTAATGACCTCTTGAGTTTTTCCTGCTAAAAGACTAGCATGCTCAGCACTAAGCCATTAGAACTTTTTTGTACGTTTGTATTATAATAATAGTTTAGTATCTCAATTATTACATTTTTTTTCGTCTTTACATTTATGAAGCTCTCAGCTAAGAAATTTTCTTACACGTTCTTAATGTTTGTATGAAAGATTTTATTTCTTCAATCAATAAATGACAGTTTTCTAACTTCTACAGAGAAAAGTTATATACTTGTACATCATAAAGAGGAACTCTTCAAACGTATTTTTTTCGTAACCAACAAAACTAGACATGAATTATATAAATGAAAATAACACCTGAGTTATATTTAAAGATTATTCACGTTACATCATTTAAGAAACTATATCAAATTATGTTTTATTAGAAAAATATAAGCAATTACAAATGAATGTACGTAAAGTCTAATGGTAAGTCTGATTTAATTGTTATGACCAGACTTGTTTAAAGTATGGTATCAACCGTTTAATTTCAATGTTATTTGTAGGTCTCTTAGGATTCAGCTCGTGATCTTTATTTGTTCTTGTAAGTTAAGTTAAAATAATTATTTAAATAATATGGATGATTTAAATCAATGTTTAATTTTTAATTCTTTCATTAAAACAATTAAAAACAGGTATTCTTTTTGATACAGTCCATCCAGACTACTTCACAGGTTTTTATATTAGTTTTATTACAGACAAAAAACTAACATCTACCACAGACTATTGTTACTGCTACTTTGGAGTTTCCTAATGCTTCATGCAGTAATTTTCAGTGATTACTTAAACTACACAAACGAGTTCATGGCCTTTAAGGGGTCTTGGTTTCTGCTTTCTCTGCTATCGCCGGAACCACTTTCGGTGGGCCTCTTTCAGAGCGAGTAAAAAAGGCCTATGTTTAAATCAGATCAACCAATGTGCGATGTTTTTGCAGACTAAATTGACAGCAAAACAGTAGGCTTGCACGATGATGTTACATGTTTTGATTTCATGTATTAGAAAATAACAGTACAACAGTACCAATCTCATTTTTCCGACAAGTGCGATTGAGCGATGATAAAAGCTCGCATCAGTAATAAAAGAACGCTAAATGCAAGTTCTGGTGTGACAAATATGTTTACAGATTTTGCAATGAATCCTTTTAGAGATCTTACAATTAATTTTAAGGATAATGAAATAATGTGTTAATTGCAGTTTTCAAATTGGTATAAATTATTAGAAATGGACAATTAATGCGTAACTAAACTATTCATTCATACATACAATTTGACGTATGCATTCATACATATTATGTACAATATCAATACGTACATGTATTCCTACAATGAGGCTGACCGTATTACATGTCAGCATATTATGATACATTCAACTTAAAATTCATACACACACACACGCATACAAGTAAAGTATAAGCTTCTCTTGTTGTATGAGCTTGCTGTATGTACACAATTCGTCTTATCTGAATATGAAAAATGGATGGCGTTCTCACTTATAGTAAGATTCCTTTGTATTAACATGGGATGTAATATAATAAGCGATAAGTAGCGGTATTGTCATAAGTCTTATGCTTTTAGTTTGTGACAAAATCAGATTGTTATAAGATAAATACATTATTTTATGTATTGTTATCACATGATAAATAATCTTTTAATAAAACGACTTAAGTTGTATTGTTGTCTTACTTAAGTATTTCATAGTTATTTATTATTTTATCATGATAAATTTCGTTTTAATATTAACGCTCACACAACATTTTTTTAATTTCTTGACTATTACCTCTTTTTAACAACAAAAACGAAGCTAAATAGAAGTAACAAGGAGCAAATGAGAAATTTAATATTAATGTTCTTACATTATCAAAATTTTTTGTTTTAAGACATGCTCACAGTCATAAAAAGTGCCACCAGTAAGCAATATTATATTTTAGTAGAAATTAAAGGTAAAAATACAGTATTCCAAGTAAAGGTTGCTCATCTTAGTATCAATTATTTACTTCTAATTTGTTTTTTCTGCAATAATTTCACCTTACTTGTTATACTCTAACAAGTTAAGGGTTCCTGATTGCATACCATTACAGAAACCATGTAATGCATTTCCATTTAGAATGAACATATGCATCACTATTATTTATGTTCTAACGCCCTGGAAAAAAATATGCTCTGCTTTAAAGCCTGAACGAATACTGTTTCTTTTATCCTAGTCTGGACAAAAACTATACATTTTTTTTTTTTTGATCACGGACAAAGACTATGTTATTGTCTACAGTTTGGAGAAAGATTATGCCTTTTTCAAGTTCAAATGGAGCACACGTGTAACTTTGTCTTATGAATGTGGTATCTTAAATAAAAGTGTTAGTCATTCTCGCGACGCACCTCCTTACTGATCTCTTTTCCACGTAACAGTTTCAGTGCTAAGAGTGGGTGCAGTAAAAGTTAGAATTATTTTTTGTTATTTGACTGCTCTCAAAAACTTTGCCAAGAAGCACTCATAGTCCAGTGCTGTGAGAGTACGACGATTAAAAATCAAGAGGCCAAGGATCTGATCAAAAATGATTGTTCCGGTCATATTCTACAAGCAGTGGTAACAACAGCCTAGAAGCCAACTGGACTAGAATACCAATTGCAGATTACCACAATATCAATCAGACAATCGGTGACCGCTAAAGGAGGGTTGTCTTTAAAATTTTATATCTACTGGTGTGTATATTGACTAGCAACTGAGTACGTATGTAATAAAATTAATTTAATCCCTTACACTCGAGGCAAGATAGAAGAGGCACTTATTGGGTGAAGATAAGGTTGTGGGAATTTTCTCCATTTTTGATTTAAATTCATCATTTTATCTGCTACTCTTTTTAGTGTCTTCTTCATTTCTCAAATCCCAAGATAGTAATTTTGCGAAATAACACACTCAGATACGCAGTGAACTAGAAAGATTTTTGTTGGAAAAACGATTCACAAGATTAAAGAATTCTAGACGTGGGAAAAAAATTAATAAAACTCAGCATAATAGACGTTAAATGTAGAGATTTCATTAGTAGGCTTTGAACAGATACAGGACACATCTGAAAATTATAACTCATACCCGTGTTGGCTGAAAAATACAGTGTAAAATTAAAAGAACCAAGTGAAAAATGAATGCCACTCTTTTATTTTGTTTCCTTACATCTTACTATTTTTTTTGTCCGATTATTACTAAGCCGCATCATAGGAAATTAGACGTAGTCCCAAAACTTGTAGAATACAAAGGCTTTGTCATAATAAAAGAAGAATATACATCTCATGATATATATACGAAAAAAATATTTATTTCGGCGACATTACCTATGAGTTAGAAAGTGGAAACGAGGATCTGGGTTACATGATAATCAAGATGTGCAGGGGCCCAGTAAACAGCAGCAAAAAAAAAATAAAATGGAAATGATGTTTGAATTAGAACGCAAACCAAGGATGTGAGAATCTTGACACCCTGAACGGAAAAGCTGAGGCGATAGTTATAAGTTTGTTTTCAAAGACCAGAGTAAAGTTGAAGAAAACAAAGAAAGTGGACGCGTCGCACAATGTGGTCACGGAGACCATCCGAAATTGGTCAATGACAACTAAAGATACCAGGGATATATCTTGTGACGCAGAAGTAAATATAGGACTTATGAACGAAGTAGTGGGTCTTCTCTTCGGTGAACAAGTCAGTGAGAAAAATGTGAGAAGAGCTAAAGAAATACGTGGAGCTTATACAGACAATTTGAAGTCACTATCTACACAGTTAAAGATGCAAGGGATACCAGAGAGGCCAATTTCCGTTCCATCCTGTTACAAATGTAAAGAGTTAAGAAACCTCGGGAAAAGAGACTAATATAATCAACAGCTATAGAATAGAATAAGAGATATGAGTGAGAAACCTTAGAAAATAAAGAAAGCCACGTTTATGGTTACGATACTACTGCCAACTAATAACTACAAAAATTTAGCCAATTCTGATGTAAATAAGAATAAACTATAGAGTGATATAGCACAAACCATGGCCCAATATACAGAAAATACACAAGCTATACGCAACTTTAACCACCTACGCAGACCGCAGAACATGCAACAAAACATTCTGCTCGCGCTCAGCCATATGGCGGGCACCATCTCATACTTGGACGGGGACCCAGTCAATTTTCCACTACTTACAATAATGGTAAGGATGACTGTTCAAATGATGGGTCCATAAAATGAATTACTTTTTCTTAGTACCATTGCAAGCAGACTTAAATAAAGAGTGGCTGAGTATTTCACGTCCAAGTTAGCTTAACTCGGTACAGTTCAAGAATTTCTTCGGGAACTTTTAAACAGATATGGTAGTATAAAAAATTCAGACACATTGACGGCAAATAAAAATAATATAATCAGATATTAACATCAGGAATCAATAAAGGACTACGGTGGAAGGGTACAACGACTACACAACAGGCTGACGGAAAACGCATGATTCAAACGCAAGCCTAATATCTTTTTATAAGCAACTTCTAAAAAAAAGTGTGGAGGCAGAAGCAGGTTAAATAATTAACATATGGCTTGCACCTAGCATTCAGGTACAACATTACAGGTTTAAGCCCGAGAACCCTCTGTGAAGCGATTATAGAAACACTAAAAATCGAGAGTAAGTTTATGGCACGAAATACTAGCAAGTACACTGCCTGCATTCGTCTTGTTACATGTTGCCCAGCGCCGCATAGTGGTCAAACTTGGTACTGAGGTAACCAGCTGGGAAAAAATTTGAAGGGGGAAAAATGCAAAGTGTTTATTATTTACTCGATTTTGATGATGTTTTAAGCTATGTTGGAGTGAGAAGAAGGCCGTATAAAGAGGGGTAGAAAGTTTTTAAAGTAAACCACGTAATGTTTTGTGGCAGACTGACAATAAATTAAAATAATATTGAAATATTTGCCCTGTGTCTGAAAATATCAGCACTGGCTGACAGCCTGCACGAGATACACGTCAAAATATAGCAAGAATGAAGTTGCAAGAGCATGGAATGTTTATGTTCTTGCGTTGCGGGCCAGTCAGGAAAGTGCAAACACTCTGTTGCTGTGCTAATGTACACAAATAAGTAAGTATACATTTAGGTAAATTGAGTAAAATTACTAACCTATAAATCAAGTTGCAAATTGTTTTTTTGAAAAAACTGTACGACCCCAACAGCTTCAGTCGAAGTAGCAACATGCACAGATCAGAAACAGTACTAGGGCAAACTAAAGAATACAGCCAAGGATATGTGTACTGTTCACCCTATAGATTAATTTTGTCATTAAAAAAATGAAATTGTTAATAAGCTGATACGTTATGATTTGACTTCTACGGAAATTGATTTCATTAAAATCGTGACGAAAGGTGAGCATTTTTATTTAAAATAATTCAATAAAAAATAACTCTCGAAAATGTTATATTTTTTTTATCGTGCAGATCTAAATCATAATTGTGAATTGGTTAAGGTCATCAATCCATCTAAAAGCCTTCTCACAGATTTTGAAGACTGTGAAACGAAAGATCATAACAATCATTTATTATCTCTTGTAAAAGATATTCTCCAATGTGATCTATCCATAAAATCATTAGTATCACCTGATCTTTTGGGCAACGCACTGGTGTTCTATGAAACAAGGGTTACGATAAATTTGGAGAGTGCTGTCGAGTTATATATCAAAACAAAGTTTTTAAATGACACTGTATGGAAACAGAAAAGTTCTATAAGAATAACGGCAAGTTATTCATACAGCTTGCTTACTTGTACTAGGAAGAAATCAGCTGATTGGGTCAGCAAACTAAGTAAATACATAAATACTGGTTTTCAAGGCAATGATAATACTAGACATGGTGTATAAATGGAAAAAAAGCCCTCAAGTGTCATAAAAATATGTTAGATGTGCAAACCATACGTATAGGTCTTGTGGTAAATCCAACGCTTCCTTGGCTGGGCTACAGTCCAGATTCAAAGATTCAATTGTACAGGATCTCTGCATTGTTGAGATAAAATATCTCAAAATTAGTCAAAGTAAGACAGTGAGTGAAGCAGTTATGAAATCATCTTACCTGTACGCCAATTTTTCAGGGGACACGAGATTAAAACAAAAATACCAATACTTCTGCCAGGTGCAGATCGGGATGTATCTTACCAATTTGGCATTCTGCCACTTAGCAGTCTACAGCTTGTTTGATGATACTTATTTCATTGTTAAGATCTGCTACGATAAAGAAGTAGTCATTTAAGAGCACTTACCTGCATGGAATACTGTATTTTTTGAATTTTTTACACGTGTTCTTGTTCAAAATGAATCCAGAGAAAATATCAATGACGTTTCTGTAGTAGCTGTTTCTTCGAAGAAAGATACAAGAGTCAACAGTAATGTACAAAAATAGTGTTAAAGTCGAGAATTGTTGAAGAAAAACTGATCATATGGAAAGATTGATTGTGATGGTCTAATTAGGAAAAGTTAATTCATTGTATGAATTCAAGTAATACGAAGTTTAATACATGTTAACTGGTGATAACAATGAGACCTTCAAACATAATGAATATTACAGTGTACATGTTCTATTTATGTAAAAAATTGATACGACAAAAACTTATTTATGAAATGTTAAATGTAATTTTTCAAAAAAAATAATCACATTAAGTCACATGCGAGCGATAAAATCAGCTTTTAGTTTTTGATGATTTTAATATTGATTGTTCGAGATTAGAAATTTTATAAGTCACTTGTAAAATTTCATGCATGTATGGCAAAATTTTAAATGGAATTTAATTTTTTAATATATTAAAAAGTTTCATTCTTTGGATGGCTCGTTTAACGTGTACTCAAGTTCGGGCAATTGCTATGGTATTTTGTGCTTCAGCAGTGTTAAGCTGGTTTTTTTTTTAAATTTAGGGAACATGTATAGGTCAATATGAGCAAACGCAGACTCTTCTTCGATGAAAAATTCTTTATCTACTATTATGTCGTCCCTAGTAGGCTTTAATTTTCGCAAAATCTCTGACTGGTTAAATATTGTCTTGTCAGAAGCACGCCCACCATAGGGCCTGCTTATTTACATGATAAGACCCGAAGGAGAAATTCCTACCAACACTTTTATGGTATCTCATCCTTTGTAATGAGAGTACGTGCGAAGTCTACATCGTAAACACTTTGGCTTCTTGACTGGAATTTCAGTGCAGTTTAACATTATGTATGTCTCTTTAAAATTATTAAAGCATTTTGGCATACTCTGTATTATCTCAGTTTTTGATGGCCAATATATTGCATGATAAAGAATGTATGCCAATGAATGAAGTGAAGTAAGAAAATTACGGCTGCAGACTTGTCTTGATACAAAAAATAGAATGGATAAGCACTTGAATGTCAAATTTAATTTTAATTTGCTGAAGCACAATACAATTCTTGACTGAATTGAAAACCAAAATTGTTTATTTTTTTTCCCATATTGCTTGACAGCCTCACTCAAATTGTTCAACAACTTGAAAGTTATTTCTGCGAAACTGTTTAATTGATCATCTGTTTTAAAAAGATGCATAATTAATAAATCATCAGCACCAATGCATTTATCTATTTCCTCAGCTTTTGCAGGACTTACAGCACTTTGTACTGGTGAAGGCTGACAATACTTTCTCAAGTCAAGCAGTATTTCTGCTGCTTACTGATCACTTAACAGGGCACTGTTTTCTTCGATTTCAGTTGATTCTTTAACACCATCGTTCTTTTAATCAACATTGTCACAACGAAAGAGCGTGGACTCATTGAAAATAGCATCATTTACTTCACTCAACTCTTCATTATTCACTAGGGCCTCATATTCAGCTGACTGATATACACTAATCAATGCTAGTTTTTGTATGTTTTTTTCTACTCTATTTTTCCTTTAAATAGTATTTTTTTGTTCACTGGTAACTATTTTATCCGAAGGTCTTACAGGT
Source organism: Copidosoma floridanum (assembly GCF_036245765.1). Classification (NCBI taxonomy): domain Eukaryota; kingdom Metazoa; phylum Arthropoda; class Insecta; order Hymenoptera; family Encyrtidae; genus Copidosoma; species Copidosoma floridanum. The sequence goes on from NW_028321881.1 coordinate 15,609,975, forward strand.
AAATTAACTGTTAATATAAATTTTTTAAACTTTGCTAGCTTCTTATTGATATTTTTACTGACTTCAAATAAAATCACTTTTTTTTAAATGAGCATAACAGATCAAACTGTTATTGGAAATATGACCCAACTTGCATGCATGAATCCATATTTTTCTTGTTTTTTGGCACTTTGGAAATAAATGAAGGGAGCTGTTGATTTTCTGTTCACACTAAGGAATACTGCAACGGCTTTTACTCTTGCAAGAAAGTATTTTTTATTTTGCAACATTCATTTTTATTACTTTGATAACGTTAACTTGTCAATTTCACCTGGTTACCTCAGTATCGAGCTTAACTACTATACAGCGCTGGGCAACACGTAACAAGTTAAATACAATAATTCAACAACCTAGTAGGGGCCGCTACTGAACTTGGCAAGAAAAGAAGACTTTTAGTCGAGGAATCCCCAAAACTACAAGCAGTGATAAATGACAAAAAAGCTTTAAGAGACAATGGAAGAGAACTTAAAAAAATGGTAACTATTGTCAGAGACCAGGACACTATGTGAGAGTCTGTCACTCACGCAAGCAAGACAAGGAGACAGAGGAGAGACAGCAGAGCGAGGAGTATAACCTAACCGTGAATAATACCCCTGTAACCGTGTGTAATACCCCTACCAACAGAAGCATCTATAATTATAGGGGCCGTAATGATAGTCTTAATAACATTAATTGCAATAGTAATTTCAGGAGATATAACAATGGCTGAACGGAGCCGTATAACAGAAATAATAATTACAATGACAGGTATAACAACTACAAACCTGAAGGTTATAATGATTATGGCAACTGCGGCAACGGTGACTTATACATAGTAACAGCTAGGATACATTAAACCGTTATAAAATCGGCTGTTAAAATCTAGATAGCAGGGAAGGCTTTAATAGAGAATTAGTTAAAAAGAGGCTGCCACAAGATAGGGGCTAACAAGAGCGAAAAAACAGTGTATACGCCCCTGACAGCAGAAGAGACCCACCCGTAGCTTTAAATTCGCAAGATTTTCGGCATGGTTCTCGAACGTTAAACACGAACTAGAGAAAAGACTGAGGAAAGTGTGTCCAAGCCAGAGCAAAAAGTAGTGAGGGCGAAAATGCACACCACTTGCCTGAGTTCTTACGCAGTACTAGGAAAAAAAGAACGTAATATAGTGTTGTACAAAGACACAGTTTCTCGAAATGACTATATAGATGTGGATAATAGGGCATATACTACCATCGCTTCTGCTACGGGGACTACAGTTAAAGAATGGAAAAGAAACTTTTTATACGGATACAGGTGCAGAAATTTTGATTATAAGAGAAAACTTTCTCAGCACAGACATGCTAATAGACAGTAGGTGTTGAGTAGCTGTTTTCCACGTGACTCACAAAGCATGCAAAATACATGGACTGGAGTGCACACTACATGACGTCCCCCAGAACTCTCCAATTGACATTGAAATAATCATAGGGTCAATACTTTAAATCAATACCAGGGCCAAATAAACACTGCTGACGGTATGATTAGTTTAGATGACGTACAGTTACTACTGTTAAGGCCAGAGTGTTTTAAAATACCTGAAAAATCGAGTCAAACAATTGACTTGTGAAGAAAAAAAAACAGAAATTAATTAAAAAATGGATGGATACCTCACCAAAAAATAAAGAAATCAATAATGTTCAGAAATTTTATAGCCAGAAATATCAACGGAGAAATTATCACAGAATGTATTTATATCAGTAGCGAGATAAAATACGTGCCTGTTCTGGAAATGGAGCTGCTAGAATACGAAGAAATTTATTGGAAGCACTCATAAAATGGTGAGGGGATGATGTTGAAAGCTTGGGGGAAGCAGTGATAAGGTTATTTCATAAAGGAACAAGTTATGATAAAAAAAAAAAAAAAACGAAAAATTTTACAAAAGATAAAGAGGAGCTAGAGGAATAAGAATGAGTGAGCAAGATAATGCAATTCATAGACATGCTGGTTGCAATTATGGAGAAAAAAAACATAAGAGAAGACTGATCAAGTCAAACCCTTTCGTATTTGGCCTTATTGAAGCGAATAATAAGGACGTCAGATAAACTCATCGTAGCTAAAACATACAGATATCCACCAGCTATGAAGAATCAAATGAAGATCAAAATAATCATAATGCTTAAACAAGGAATAATTGAACCCCTTACCTCCCCAGATAACTCAAACACCTAGATGGTGGCAAAACAACCGGGGCCAAACAATGAAACAAAAGTGAGAGTTATCACAAATTTTCGACTACTCAATAAAGCTACTGTAGGTTTTTGTTATTCACTACTGTTTCAGAGTGACATCTTAGGGAACCTAGCCTTAGCACGTTACATCACGGTAGTGGACCTCCAATCAGAATTTTTTCGAGAGGAAATACACAATAATGATGTATATAAGATATTTTTTTTGGGCTGAGACAGGCATTACCAATACAAAAGGATGCCAATGGGATACAAGGACTCGCCAAACATATTTCTTAGGGCTATCGCACCAGCACCCACAGGATTACAAGGCCATGAAATAAAAGTGTACCTCGGCAACATAATGGTCTTTTCTCCTTACCGTGATAAACATAAGAGACGGTTCTTAAAACTGTTAAAAATGCTGGAAGCTGCAAATCTTGCGATGTAACCTCAAAAATGTTAATTTTTGAAAAAAGAAGTGAAAGTGCGTGGCCACATTGTAGGTAATGGGCAGATGAAACTGACCTAAAGAAGCTTGAAGCGGCCAGTAATCACCCTGAACTGAAAAACGTGAAGAAAAAAGGAAAACAGTTTTTAGAATTTGTAGGCTACTACAGGCAATTTATCAAATATTATGCACAAATTGCCCAACCACTATCGAGACTCTTAAAAGCGGGCACGGCATTTAAATGAGGCGATCAAGAGAAACCGGCGTTTAAGTTCTTGTAGATACACTGTGCAGTAGACCTGTATTCATCAATCCAGATTTGAAAAAACCCTTTATCGTCAAGACGGACACATCAGATAACGCAATTGGAGTGATCATTAGTCAGGGAGAGATCGAAAAAGATAGACCATGCGAGTACCCGTCTCGTTGCCTTAAAGAGAGCCAGCTCCACTGCCCAACATACGACACCAAATTATTGGTGATTGTATTTGCAAAAGAGCAATTTAGACCATTCCTGTACTGATGCAAGTTTACAGTGGTTACAGACAACGAGCCGCTTAAGCACTTTCTATATCTAAGAAGCCAGATATTCGTTTTAACAGGCTCAAAGCAAAGCTGAGCAGGTATAAGTTCAAAGTTTTTTACTGCCTGGGCGTAAACAACAGACCACCCGACGCATTATCACGAAATTCAAAGTACAATAACGGAAAGTGAATCCTAAACAGCCACGCCAAGAGCTATATGATCTATTAGACAAACAAAAGAATAAATGGTTGGCCAACACCAATGGACCACCAGTGCATATATTTAAAATACGGGTAACTCTTAAGAAGAGAACTCAAAGTAATCCAAAGAAAACAAAAATCTGTTGTTTCAACTCAGAGAACTCAAACGTCGTAATACAGAAAAAAACGGTACTGTGGTAAGAATATTTAAAAAGTTTCAGATATGAGTATACAAGTTCAAGAAAACGGCGATGTGGATTCTAAATCAGAGGAGCCCAACAGCAGGCACTAAGGGACCAAAACGAGTTAAAAACGTGAACTGTTGCAGAGAAAGAAGGACTTATTTCACAAGGGCCATTAGACGAAAAATTTTTCTAAATTATGAAGGAACCAGGCCTTTAAAAGCGAATAACAGCTACAAGCATGCCAGTAGTATTAAAACGAAAAGAAATATGACAAAAAACACGTAACCAACAACTTGACACTTTGCATAGACAGAAGCCGTATTTTTTGGCTACGCAACTGACAATGGATCCATGAGAAGAAATAATAATAGCTAACTGTGATACATCATTACCTAGTGCCACAAGTAAAAATCAAATATTAAGTATAGCAGAACAGATACCAGATATTGAAAAAATAGGAGGAAACATGAAATAAGCTATAAAATTTTTAATAAATTAACAAGTAGAGCCAAATATACATGACCTATTAGAGGGAAGGCCTAATAACTTACGGGTTTGAGTAATGATTGACATCAGAAGGCAAGATGTAGAAGGCAGACTGGGAATTAAGATAGATATGTAGGAGCCTAGCGAGATAATAATAATGAAAAAAGCAGCGGTACAAACTAGAGAATAAGTAAGCAAACACGCACATAGAACATCGTACGAAACGAGCACAATGAGCAGTTAGAAAAACTTGCACACCCAGATAAGTGGCTAGGGTATTCAAAAGACATAACACGAATGGAAACTTCTGAATGAACCCAATCTAGTGGGGTTTGAAATAAAATATCGAAAATATCATGCGACCCACTCAGGAACTGTTAAGTCCACAGCCTTGTATGGTTATATTAACTTGATGTCTCAACTACTGTGTTACAGGCAATTCTGTGCAACTCTTATTTATTACAAAAATCCAGATAGCCGGAAAAAACAATAGAAATTTTGGAGTCCCAAATAATGTATGGGAACAGCCATTGTACTTATCAATCCTCTCAAGAATTTAGAAAAAACTTTTGTGTACATTTTGCATTAACCAATAGAAATACAATTACACTTATAGTATTGCAATGACAAAAGGTGAATTTGGCTACTTGGAGACAAGCGAAGAAAGAAGAACGTCAGTCATTCAGAAAAGAAGCAAGACCAGTGAGCATACAGAAAAACAGGGAGAGAACAGATAAAAAACGATCAGCAATGACAACAGTCTTGAAAATACAGTAGAGGAAGGAATAGAGCAAGCCAATCAGTTAAATAACGTGCTATGTAAAGCAGAAAGCGACAATAAAGCCAACCTAGTTACACACTTACCATCAATGGTAAAATATAGAGTGTGCAGAACAAGTCTACCAACGAGATTTCCACGATTGATACCAACAGAGGGGTAAGACCAACCCCTACTACAAAGACTGAACAGAATCAAGGGCCACCTATTTAAGTACTAAGACAATATAGCATTTACGACAATAACAGAAGTAGTACTCAGGACAGAGGTCATAGATGTGCTGTACAAGAGAAGATACATTATCCTGACACGTATGAACAACGAAGAAAGAAATGTAAGAGAATTTAAGGCAATGGATGCGAGAGGGATGAAAATTATATACATGTATGTGAAGTAGCACTCTGAAAAAACGGCACTCAAATCAAACATTAAAAAGTGAATTAAGGCCTTTGAAGAGGTTGTAGTAGCGAATAAAATGAAAACGATTAGGATTATTAGAGATCCAGCAAGCCTTAATCTAACTCTGTGGGGATACTTGGTTGATACCTTTAATAAGATACTCAAAGATATTAGACTAGCAGTAGTACTCCACACGAATACTCTAGGGATCTCAGGAGTAGATCGAAGATCTAAAATCATAAGAGAATACCATGAAGCGGCAATCGGTAGACATAATGGAACAAACAAGACGTACAACAGGATTTTCAAAGATAACTATTGGAGGAACAGGCACCTAGATATAAGACAAGTTATACTAGGATGCGTATCATGCTAAGCAAACAAACTCATCTCAATTAAAAATGAAAAAGCCATGCTCATCACTGACACACCAAGTAGACTGTTTGGAAAGATATCTATAGACTTCTACGGGTCAGTCAGCAGACCATTAGTGAATTAGTACATATACAGACTATCTATACCATACTAGCTAACGGAGTTTATCGTCCACGCACTTGTAAAAAAAGCAACAGCCAAAGAAACAGTAAGAACGATAACAGATGAATTTATAGTGTAATTCGGGCTGCCAAAACATTTATTATTGGACCGAGGCACTCATTTCACGAGCAAAAGCAAGGACAAACACGTGGAGTTTATTAAAATAGAGAAAATGGGCAGTACAGCATTCCATCCACGAACAAACAGCGCTACTAAACGCATGTGTAAAACTCCCACAGAGTATGTCAAGGCCAACGTAAAATAAACTGATCACTGGGACAAACATTTATATGACCGCAAACTGAATACAAGATATTTCTTGGATGGAAGAACAGTTCGTGTGCTGAAAGAGCCACTGAAGAATATAAATGACTCACAGTAAGAGGGCCCGTATAAAATTACAGGGATTGATTGTATCCACAAAAATGTAAAACTACAGAGAGGTGACGAAAAAAGAGTATCGCACGTAGATAAAATCAAAAAAGCATGGATGATAAGCGCCCCAACAGAAACTGTAAGCTGGGTGAGGGACATGGAGGTACAGACTTTAACATTTCACTTTGCTCAAAATTTTTGCAGCTCCTAGACACAGTACGAAAGTATAACAGAACAGAGACTCACTGGGTTAACGATAAAATTTTTGCGGCCTCTGGAAATCCGCGAAAATACAAGTAAAAAATAGAAAAGAGAGATAAAGAGATATAGAAAAAGTGATGCAAAGATAAGGTCAGCAAATAAAACAGGCAATCACAAGAGCAATATTATCGGAGAAACAGTTAACAAATAACATAGGGCATTAATATATTGAATTTCTTAAGCTAAACAAGAGCAAGGCGTATGGTGCTACCTCATATAATTAATTTGTTAATCAGAAAAATGTAGAAAGGGTGCTTAGGAGTAGCGTCAAATATACGTTAGAAACAAGGAAGCTCGAATTTCCTTAGAGAGTTACCTATGCAGTAAATCATTTCACATACACGTAGAGAACAAAAAGAGAACCTTTTGAGTCAATCGTTTTCTGAAAACCCACTGCACCTACTGAACGATCAAGTCGTGTATTGTGTCTAGGTGACACTCGAAACTGTTTACCAAAATCAATCCCCTGGCTTATTCTCCTACAAGCAAGTAGATAGAAGTATATGCGTAATGATATTTAGGCAGCAAAATGAGGGTGCCTCCTTGAACACCATTTTGTGAGTTGCTTGGTATGCACGTACACACTTTTTATCTTGACACCAACTTTTCCAACTCTTCTACTGATTATATCGATGGCTCCAAAGAAAAAAGACAAGATTAAGGAGATGACAGAAATGGACACCACTTAAGGATTTCGACGGAAAGTAGTAAGACTTGCGTCCCTCGGATTAAAACTAGCAAGAATTATTGCACTCTGAGAAAAAATAGCAACAATCAAGACTTTTGACGAAAATAGGTAAGATTTGCAAATCTCTTACAAAAACTAGCAACATTCGTGGCGCTCCAAGAGAAAGTAGCAACACTTGTAGCGTTATGACGAAAAGCAGGAACAGAATGTATTCTTCAACGAAAAATGGCAACACTCGTAGCGTTCTGACTAAGATAAACAATAGTCGTAAGGCTCCGATGAATAGTAGAGACAACTGCTACTTTTTGACGAAAAATAGTAACTATAGTAGTAGCTCCGACGTAGAATGGTAACAGTGGTTGTGCTTGCGAAGCAACGCCCGAGGAACCATTGAGATCTTCCTGGGAGGATACACTTGAGTGGTGGTCACTTTTTCTCTTTCTAAGGGCACACCAGGCTCTCAAAAACGCCCAAAGTGGGCAACGTAGCTACGACTACTGTACTTTGATCAAAACTGCCAAAACTCGAAGCTATCTAACAAAGAGTGGAACGATTATTTTTGTTCTTTGGAAAAATAAAATTTCATGTAAGTAAGCACAGTTAACATATTTATTTATTAGAAGAAAAATTGAATGTCATGAGCAATATTAGGCGCACTTCGTGCAGTTTGTGCCCTTTAATCACTTTCTACCGTAGGGCAAAAAAGTAGCCAATAACCCAGTACTTTTGGCCCCCGGACAAAGTAGTAGTTTTCGTCGCAAAAGTGCCATCACCTCCGTGGCTATTTTTCCTGAGCAAAGGTACAAGCTGTATGGTAGCCTTTGTTGGATGGCACTATAGTGGCGAACACTATTTTTTTTTTCGAAAGCTTGGCAACCCCTTAAAAACGCCTGAGGTAGGAAATATATATTTCCTATCTCGGGTATTTTTGAGAGGTTGGTGCACTCTCGGTATAGAAAAAACAGGATTCGCCACACAAGCGCCATCGCTCTGCAGCTACCTTACGTTTCTCGAGTCTGCTTCACACCCTCGGGCTGCAAAAAAGCTCCAGAGGCGATCGCGCTTATCCGACGAAAACTACTATTTTTACCCGTGGTCGGAAATTGATTATTAGGTGTGTGCGTGTGTGTGCGTATGCGCATGCGTGATTATTTGTGTGTTAGTTAAATCTGTGTGAAAGTCGTGTATTTAATTTATTTTGATTGATTTTGACCGAGCAGCTTCTTTTTGTTGTTAACTTATTTTCTTATGCATTGCGTGGACACTTAAATGAAATTTTTATGATATCAAATGTTTTAAATTTAAATTTCTACAAATAAAGATTGTTTTTTTTACGGGCAAATACTAATAGTTTATTTTGAGGTAATATAACGGGAGTTTCTTTTAATACTAGTTTGGATAGCTTTTTTTTGCTTTTTATCAACAGGTTAGATATTGAATTTATATAATGTTGCATCTCACATTTTGATTACGACTTTGACATACTACATAAATATAGTATCAGTTAGATATAATTAAAATAGGAAAAATCAAGGGTACAATGATTGTTGGAGCTCAGAAAAGAATACTTTATATAAATGTAAAAAAAAACTGTTGACACTCGTGTGTAGCGATCCGACATATTTTTTTGATTTTTTGTTATTCTTTATAAAGATTTTAACTATATAGAAAATTCTAATGTATAAGATATACGTACTTATTAATGTAATACTTTGAAAAAATCGCAAGTGTATTTTTAATAATTAATTTTTTCCTATACATCATAAATTTGGTTTTGTGACTTACACAAAATAATCTTAAACATTTTAACACTTACGATTATCTTCATACCTTAACATAACAATATAAAAATGACTAGTGTGTCTCCATTTAATATTATAATTGTTTAATGTTTTTTTTTATGGCAAAATGTGACTTCAAGAATTCAAGATAGTTTTAAATTCATGCAGACATGCAGACTCTCTTGCGGAATAATACCCTTTTTCATCATACTTTGCAGATCTTTTTTTTTCTTATCCACCAGTAAAATTCTGTATCTGCAAGCTGATTTTAGTGTTATTAAATGTATTACCTCCAGAGTAATATTTTTTTTTAAAATATTGATTGTTTTCGAGTTTTCATTGAGTTCATTATATTTAACAAACACTGTCAAACATTTTGGAGGTAATTCTATTTTACGTATACTTGAGATTGCAATTAATTTCCCATTAAATTTATTTGCCAAAGTATTCAAATCAAAAATAGCATTTTGCTCTACTTGCATTACATTATATGGTTTGCCGTCTTTTTTGCGCGATAAACTATGATTGACCCACTCCCCTTGCGTGTAAATTGACTTTTGTCCCAGTTATTTTTCTATTAGTGCGTGACTGCTATCGCCATCTGATTAGGTGTGCCCAACCTCCATAAACCTATAAGATGAAAATATTTATATGAGAGGCAAAAAAAATGTATGTCTAATAGCTGTACGTTACATAAAAAATAAATAAATTGATGACTGCGACAAACAAAATTTTCTTTTAGGTCATTAAATTAATTACAATAATACATAAGGACATCCGTCGAAGCCCTTTAAATACTTTCAATGAAAAAGTTTCAAATTTCCTATAGCAAAAATTTTTTCTTTTCAATACGCTACAAAGTAATATAACGTGTTTCAAAAAACATTGAAACTATCTTGATGTTTTGAAAGGCCAATTATTAAAACCAATCTTTTATACAATTTAAATAGTACATTGATGGCAAAATTTTTTTTACTTTAGCACTTGAACTTGTTGAATATTTTTTTTTTTAAGATGTGCCTGATACAATAAATCTAATATATTAAAAAAATATATACATAATAAAAACTCGCTAATTTATTGTTGTTGCCTCCCTGTATTAAATAATCACTGAATTTTATGAAAATTAAGACAAGAGATATTTAGATGGTCGTGAATTTATAAATTTATTTTCAACATGTCTCATAATATTATACATTGAGAAATAACACAATGAAAAATTGTGTTTAACATGGGCTCTTATGGGACGGCTGTAGGATCAGCTTTAACAACTATGATTCGTATAATACAACAAAACTTACATGACTCATGAAAAACTATTTAAGAAGTAATAGTGCAAAGTTTCAACCCATGTTATAATACTTCTTACAGATTTAAACCTTAAAATATTTTTAAATATTACACATTAAGTTAGTATTTTGCTCACAGTTCTGTGATTAACTATTGTGTTAAGAGTATCGGTAATGTAGTTACCTACCAAAATAATGTTTATAACTAGGCAACGTCTTTGAATGATTTTGTTATTACTTGTACTTTAGTACACTGATTATTATTTTATTGACTTTGATTTTACACAATTAGAAAAAAAAAAAGGTAAAATAGAAAAGAATATAATATGTAAGGTCATCGTTTTTTACTCACCTATGAACAATTTTACGTCAAGCTTGCTCGCAATTTTGAAGTACATCGCAAAAAAGTTTCTGATTCTGTTCTACCCGGAACAATTGTCCATGTAGAAGGTAAACTTTTTTTCTCCTAACTCTGCATTACGTTTAATAAAGCTCTAAACGAATGAAGCAATTTCATTTGAATCTCTTTTGCCAATAGTCTCATTCCAAACGTATGCATTACCAATGGCTTCACCTAATTTAAATACTGTAAAATTCCACACACACAGTTCTGATAAATTATATATCACGGAGATCTGTGAGCGCGGTGTTGTTAAAATTTTCGGCATATTATAGTGAGCGCAGCAGAAAGAGCTCTCTGTAATATCTCGAGATCTGTCTACACACATACGTTTCCTCACTTCTGACTTTCTGTTTATGAGTATATTATATGTGTTTTCTTCTTTTGAAAATTTTTCATAAACTTTGCACATTTCACACCTGAAAATTACTTTTATTTGTTCATTTAACGACTTTATTACAGCTCAAATGATTATATCTGTGACTTAGTGGACTAACCGATTAAGTGCATTTTCTCATAAATGTGATACGACTGAAAACGATATTTTTTTTTGGTGTACTTGATAAGTGACTTTTGTCATGTACTAAACGAAAAAGTGACATAAAAATTCAAGGATCATCGATTATTAATAAAAAGTGCAAATAATATGCAAAAAAAATGTATATATTGGTGTTCACATATTTTTAAGAGTCTTGAGATCACATTTCAGTGATTACTACGCTATCCCACCAACTGCCTGTTTTCACACAAGATTTATCACTTCGAAACTGTTACTGTTATAAATGACATACATAATAATATGAACCTAGACTTACCTGTAAGTCTATAGTAATATTTTAATGCTGCTTACAACGTGTATACGTATGTATATGCCCCGTCGTCGCACCTGGGCTGCACGAGAGACCACGAGTTGACGAAACAGACACACGCGCGCAACCTCAGGTACTTTGTGCAACATTTATAAACATATAAATACTAGTTTCAAACGGTTGAAACATCATAACTATACTTGTCATCTACAATCGTAAGGTTAAAATGTCAAAAAAATATCGCATGCCATATTGTACTTTTATAATTTTCTACTCCTCGGAGCTTAACAAGTCCTTTTAAAGAATTTTCATACATATTTACAATCAACTTTCAACTCGTTTTTTTCAAAAAGTGCGCTTAATAGGTTAGTCTAGGAAGCCACAGACATATTATATTGTTAATGAAAATGTATAAAATTATGGGTAGTATTTACTGGCCTTTTTTTGATTCAAAAAAAAGATATTAAATTTATTGTTAAAGATGTGATAAAACATTGACTGATGAACGATTGCCCGCTCATCAGCGCCTTCTGCAACTTTTTAAGATTGATATAATCGATACATCTCTGTGATGCTTAATCCTTCTTCAAGATATTGCTTATCAGTCTGCTCGCAGCAATAGTGACTATCTATTGTCAGAAAACGTTTTATGTGTTCTTGTACCTCATTTTTCAAGTTTTTCTGGTACGTAATAGGTCAGTTTCAGTGTGATCTTCTAAGGTCTTAGCTTAAAACACCACTTTCACCGGCAATTTTTTTGTTGTTGAGCAGTTCTTACGACCGCATTGGATACATCTACACCATAACGTTTTAAATTATTAAACTGTAATATAGTGGAATGACGATACAAAAATTAGTAACAAGCGTTTGATTTTATACACTGAAGTATGTCATATATATAGAAGATGACCGCATTATATTTGAAGTGATTTTAATATGCAATACTTTGGCCTGAAAAACGGCGCGTAGGAAAATAAACTATTTAATTAAAAAAACTAAATTAAAATAACAATGCAATTTATAAGCCACAATTTTATCTACCAAGACTCATATTCATCATCGTGTTAACTTAAAAAATAGTATAGTTTTCGGGACGTAAGGTAGCAGCAGTTTAATTGCAATTATTTAGCGAATTTTATTTTTCTTATCAAGGGTACACCAGCCTTTCAAAGAATTCCGAGGTAGAAAAAAGTAGCTTTTCCATCTCTGGCATTTTCCAAGACTTTTGGACGATCACTGCACCTTCGGTAGAAAAAATAGAGCTCACCACATAAGCGCCATCCAACTGGGGCTACCTTATGGTCCCTCGGGCTCTACAAAGCGAAGCCTGACGGTCCGTAAAGTAGCTCTGGGTGGATGGCGCTCATGTTGTGAATACTGTTTTTTCTACCGAGGGTGCAGTCAACGTCCAAAGGTCTCGAGAAATGCTTTGCTTCTAATTGTTTCATACGCTGATTCTTTTTTATTGTTTTTAATTAGTAAGTAATAAAAAATTCGTTATTTAGGCTGCGTTGTATTTGGGGAATTTTGATTCACAATCAATTTCATGCCTGCTCCTCCAATCTGTTGTTAATAAGTTTTTATTTTATAGATAACAAAATAAGGTTGACAGTATGAGTTGACGATACAACTTATATATTCATGTATCTGTTAAAATAAAATTAAAAAAAAAAAAATGATTGACAGCATAGATTGACATTGAAACAAGTTCATATATTTACTCATGGCCTCTGCCCTCTACACTTAATAGTAATACAAAAAATTATTTCGACCAAGTTATTGGAATAGCATAGTACACCACAAAGACACCAAGTTTTATATAATTTGTTCCACCAATTTGTCGTGAGACCCAAGTCTAAGACGCTTGTATTATAAATTTTCGTAGGAAATTCCCAATGTATAATATTTTTTGATAACGGAAACATCATAATCAAAAAAAATGCATGATTTATCAAAACCAGAATAGTTGCATTGTAAATTAAATTGTAGAAATTGATTGAAAATCAGGTGTACGATTATCCGATGATTATTTAAAAAAAACATTTTTTATCAAAAAAAAAAACTTGTGCACCTATTTATTCTAAATTTTAAATGTTACACGGAGAATGTTATTAAAAGTATAATGTTGGAAACGTAGCAGTATGTTTCACCCAGTCATTATATTGCACTTACCAAGAGTGTCAAAAAACATTTTCAAGCATACAGAAATCAGTTCACTTGAGTCTGGAAGGTTGGACTGGTTGTCTTTCTTTACATCAATATTCTAAACTTCTGCAATCTCTCTTGTTTTTTCGTCATCTTTAGCAGATTTCTTTGATGTTATCCCATTATTAGTACAATCCAATTGTTTTGTTTTAACTTTTAGACTCCAATAAAGGTCGAAGGCTCTTTTTCTCTGTTCCACAGTGATTGTCTTGCTGCAGTCAAAACGACATTTTACATCTCCACCACCACCTGGTTTCATCACTCTTGCAGGTATTGGTATATAGCCCTTCTACCAATGCCCTTTTTTCCCTCTGCAAGAGTGTTTTTAGCTTGATCATCAACCCAATCTGACGGGAGCTTCCGCCTTTTTCGAGTTAATTTTTTCGCAGTAATGATCCATTTTTTTCTCTTGTACAGTTTTCTACCCTCAATCATAGGTTCGCAAACAGGTTCTTGATATATAAGCAGTGCAATTATGATTATTATGCTCGTCTATTATATAAACTATTTTGCTTCTTTAAGACAGAGAGGTTTTGTTTCTTAAGTAAGGATGCCAGGTGTTCGGTATTGAGTTTAAATATGGGCGCGCTTAATGCTTAGTATTTACAGGTTGAGCTGACATCAATATGCGCCAATAAGAGTCCAACTCATCGTGTCTCTCTGACCAATTAGACTTGCCTGTAAAGAGAGCTGCGGCTCTCTCGTCGAGAGACAACGCGCGCTTGTCAGTCCGCTTCTGACCGTCGAGCCCCCCGCGCACCTCAAGCGAGATCTCTATAGTCAATCTAGTGTCTCGTTTTGTGAATTGTAACTATCTTATTGTATTTCAGCGAGCGTTCTATCGTTTCGTTGGAGTTTTCGTTCTATTACAACAGTCTGATATTTCCATTAATTCAGCGTTTCCAATTCTTGTGTGTTAACCTTACGACAAAATATTCGAGAATCCCTCAGATTCAAACCTCAACACAAAACATTTGGCGCTCGAACAGGGACCTGACGCGAGTGAGTGTGAAGTGAACGAGAACGCGTATCGCCATTAAGCACGCGGCTATAAGAAATACAGCCATCTTGATTGCCGCGCTCGACTTCTCTCTTCTTTTTTTTTCGTAGGTGTTGTTCTCTCACGCACACAAACATTGCGCGCGGCTCGCACAAAGCCTTCGGCCATTTTGCGCCAGCAGTTAAAGTTCAGTGTGCACCGTCTCTTCTCGCTAAAAGAAAAAGACGCCCCCCCCCTTTTTTGAGTACTTCAAGCTCGACGGAAGGACGGACGGCAGGGCAACACCGGGCTGGCCTTGTTAAAAAAAAAAAAAAAGTAAGTAGTAAGGGCAAGGCTCATTTCTCTCTGTCTGTGCAGGCGCTTCTTGATCTCAGCGACTTTGTCGTGCTCGCCCCCCTGCACGCCCTGTCGACGACGTCGTTGCCGCCACGTGCTACGTGACCACCTGCTTCTGCCGGCCCCTCAACGTCGTCCACGCTACTAGGTGCTGCGTGCTCGTCCCCCTGCACGCCCTGCCGACGACGTCGTTGCCGCCACGTGCTACGTGACCGCCTGCTTCTGCCGGCCCCTCAACGTCGTCCACGCTACTAGGTGCTGCGTGCTCGTCCCCCTGCACGCCTTGCCGACGACGTCGTTGCCGCCACGTGCTACGTGACCGCCTGCTTCTGCCGGCCCCTCAACGTCGTCCACGCTACTAGGTGCTGCGTGCTCGTCCCCCTGCACGCCCTGCCGACGACGTCGCTGCCGCCACGTGCTACGTGACCGCCTGCTTCTGCGGGCCCCTCAACGTCGTCCACACTACTACGTGCTGCGTGCTCGTCCCCCTGCACGCCCTGTCGACGACGTCGTTGCCGCCACGTGCTACGTGACCGCCTGCTTCTGCGGGCCCCTCAACGTCGTTCACACTACTACGTGCTGCGTGCTCGTCCCCCTGCACGCCCTGTCGACGACGTCGCTGCCGCCACGTGCTACGTGACCGCCTGCTTCTGCCGGCCCCTCAACGTCGTCCACGCTACTACGTGCTGCGTGCTCGTCCCCCTGCACGCCCTGTCGACGACGTCGTTGCCGCCACGTGCTACGTGACCGCCTGCTTCTGCCGGCCCCTCAACGTCGTCCACGCTACTAGGTGCTGCGTGCTCGTCCCCCTGCACGCCCTGCCGACGACGTCGCTGCCGCCACGTGCTACGTGACCGCCTGCTTCTGCGGGCCCCTCAACGTCGTCCACACTACTACGTGCTGCGTGCTCGTCCCCCTGCACGCCCTGCCGACGACGTCGCTGCCGCCACGTGCTACGTGACCGCCTGCTTCTGCGGGCCCCTCAACGTCGTCCACACTACTACGTGCTGCGTGCTCGTCCCCCTGCACGCCCTGCCGACGACGTCGCTGCCGCCACGACGCTGCTGCGTCGCCTGCTGCCTCAGCAGGCCCACAAGGACAACGCCACTGCTACGTTGCCTGCTTCTCTGCAGGCCCGAGGAAGTGCCGCCTGCTCGTCTGCAGGCCCGGAAGACGACGCTGCATGTGTCACTGCATTTTGCTGCCGCAGCATAATTGAAATTAGAGACACTAAGTTAATTTTAAATTCCTAGATAAGACGCGTGACAGTTCTAGGTTAAGTTGCTTTCCGTAACAATCGAGTTAAAGTCAAATATCAAATTATCTACGTAGTTTTGCTGTTTCTCTGGTCATTTAAGTAGGGAAGTAAAGATGGAAGCCTTGTACCAAATTCAAACTAAGATATTTAATAAAATTGGCAGTTATTATGAGAACTTTAAAAAATCCGGTTCCGAAAAAATGACCAGAGGAAGGGCTGAAGCATGCCTTGAAGCACTAGATAAGTGCATAGCGCGTTTTGGCGAAATCCATGATCAGATAATGTCGCTTACTACGTTAGATGAAAATCATTTGTATTTTTCTACTGAGTTACCGGATAAGGCAGATGACTTATATTATTCGGTAAAAGGGGACTTTTTAGAGTTTATTAGGAGAGCTAGTGCTCAAGATCCATCACCGCCAGCCCCATTACCAACACCTGGTGCTCAGCCTACTAGCAACTCTTACTTGACGCGTATAGAGCTACCAAAGTTTACAGGAAAATATTCCGAATGGGAAAATTTCCGTGATACATTTCGCTCTCTTGTGCATAGAAAAATTGATATCGACAACATTATCAAGTACCATCAGCTGCGAGTTCATTTGAGTGGTGACGCTTTCGATATAATTAAATCTGTTCCTTTGGCAGAGGATCAATATCCATTAGCTTGGCAAACTCTACTTGATTATTATGATAGTCAGCGTCGCCTTGTAACTAATTACTTAAATCGTTTGATAACTTGTAAACCCATGAAGTCGGACTCCTGTTTAGAGTTGAAACGCATTAGTAAGGAGATGATTAGCACAATCGATTCATTAAATGCATTAGGCCGTGATTTAGGCACAGGGGATCTCTATATTGCTCTAACAGTTAGTAAGTTTGACATCACAACCAATAAAGATTGTAGTAAATTCCTAGGTAGTAGCACTCAACCACCCACTCTAATCCAACTACGGGAATTTATCTCTTCACAAATCATAACTCTTGAATCGTGTGAAACAGTTAGTTCAAACCCTAAGCCACCACTTTCGAAACCTGTCCCGAAGGCATCTGCTTCTGTCTCTCATCAGTCCAATGTTTCCGATTCAGCTGATAGTCAGGGAGTAGTTAAGAATGTCCTGGTATGTTCAGAGTGTAAAGGTGATCATACTCTTTCTAAGTGTGAACGTTTCAAAAGAATGGAGGTTGATGCTCGAAAGGAATTAGTAGTCAAAGATAGATTGTGTTTTAATTGTCTAGGTCATCATCAGTTGAAGGATTGCAAGTCCAAGTATAGTTGTCTTAATTGTAAGAGAAGGCATCATACCCTCTTACATATTCCAAAGCCTGTTCAGAGTCAAGAGCCTCATGATACTCACTTAAATTCTAGCAAAGCCAATTACTCTAAAGGTAGTGACTCTGAGCAGACTTCTCATCATACTGATTCGTCTGTTTCTCGTGGTCTTGGTGTATTACTGGCTACTGCTCGAGTTTACGTCACTGGACCTACTGGTGTACGTTTGTTAGTTAGAGCTCTTATAGATCAATGCTCGCAGTGTTCTATCATAACTGATTCGCTCTGTGATATTCTAAGGCTAAAGCGTCAACACTCGAGTATTCCCATCTCGGGAACAGGTGGTGCTTTAGTTGGAGTTGCTAAAGGTATAGTTAGTTTTAATGTTCGACCTAGGTTCCCCTCGAAATTCCAGTTGTTAGTCGAAGCGAAAGTATTGCCACAGGTTTCGTCATATCAGCCTCCTGCTAGTCGATTTAAATCAAATTTACACTATTTAGACGATCTTGAATTAGCCGATCCTCAATATACAAGTTCAGATAAAATTGATATCATTTTTGGAGCTGCAGTTCATGCTCAAATTGTAGAAGAAGGCCTTAGAAAGGGTAATACCAATGAGCCCATAGCGTCGCGTACTCTACTTGGTTGGATTCTGTCTGGCTCTATTGGTTCTGCTAAGCCTTCTTCTAGTTCTCAATTCTCGCTTCACTGTTACGATGAGTCTCAGTTGTTACCGCTGCTTCAGCGCTTTTGGGAAGTAGAAGAGCTCTCTAGCAGTCCTACTCAGAAGCTCACCGCCGATGAGCGAGCTTGCGAAGACTACTTCGCGCACACGCACTACCGAGATGAATCTGGTCGCTACGTGGTCAGATTACCCTTCAGAGTTGATCCTAACAGTTATCAAAAGTCTCGCGAGGATTCTAGATTCTTATCGTTGTCAATGATGGCTAATTTAGAACGTAGATTTCACCGATATCCCGACTTATCTACTTTGTACATAAATTTTATGCAGGAATATCGAGATCTAGATCACATGTCTACACTGGATGATGCTTTAGTCAAAGAGTGTTGGTTCATGCCGCATCACGGTGTTATTAAGATATCGAGCACCACCACTAAACTTCGAACGGTCTTCAATGGCTCTGCCAAGACTCCTGGAGGTACTTCACTTAACGAATTGCTTCATGCAGGCCCTAATCTGTTACCTTGTCTTCCTGAGCTTATTTCTTCTTGGCGAAATTACGAATTCGCATTTACTTCAGATATTGAGAAAATGTTCCGCCAGATCTGGATAAATGAATCAGATAGAAAATTTCAGTGCATTTGCTGGCGGTTTCAGTCTTCAGAGACTATGCAGATTTACACGTTAAAAACCGTTACTTACGGTTTAGCTTGTTCACCCTTTTTAGCGTCTCGAGTCTTGAAACAGTTAGCTATAGACTATAGTGAGGAATACCCAATGGCTTCTTCGGTGTTAAGTAACGAAATCTACATGGATGACGTCCTCTCGGGAGGTCATACTTTGAAGGAGGCTCTAGACAAAAGAGACCAAGTGATAAAGGTTACTACTCTTGGTGGTTTCTCGCTACATAAGTGGTCTGCTAATAATTTGAAGCTTTTACACGGAGTGTCCACTCTATTGTTAGCCGACTCGCCTTCGGTTTCCTTGAGTGAAGTAGATTTATCGGTTCAGGTGCTAGGTATAGTTTGGTTTCCGTTGGAAGACCTTTTTCGTTACCGTGTACACGATCCTCCTGTTCAAGATAAATGGTCCAAAAGATCTATACTCTCTTACATAGCTCGTTTCTACGACCCCCTTGGTTGGCTCTCTCCAGTAATCGTGTATGCCAATATTCTTTTACAATTGTTATGGTTAGTCAAAATAGATTGGGACTCTCCAGCTCCAAAGGAAATAACGGATAAATGGTTACCTCGGTTGTCACAAATTCTAGAACTGAATAACATTAGCATACCTAGATGGAATAGCTTCAATCCGCAAGTTAATTCGATTGAGTTACATGGTTATGCTGATGCCTCAAAATCAGCTTACGCTGCCGTCTTGTACACTCGTATGGTTCAAGGAGATCAAGTTAGCGTGTCACTCCAGTTAGCCAAGACGAAAGTAGCTCCACTAAAAGTTCTAAGTATTCCGCGGCTCGAACTCTGCGCTGTTCAACTATTAGCCAAAATTATCCACCTATTTAGTCTTAGTTCAAAACTATGCATCGATTCTATTCATTTATGGTCAGACTCCAAAGATGTTTTGTACTGGTTACACGCTCAACCCTCCAAATGGCCTACTTTCATAGCTAATCGTTGTAGTGACATTCATCAGTTAGTTCCAAATGCTTACTGGCATCACGTATCGGGTAAATTAAATCCAGCAGACATTGCCTCTCGAGGTGTCTTGCCATCTCAGTTGAGCGTAGATTCGGAATGGTTCTGTGGTCCTAGTTTACTACACGAGCTTTATCCCGAGTATCGCGACTTTCAAACTCCGTTGACAGTTTCAACTGATGAATCGGTTCATACCGTTAGTCACCAGCAAACTCAATCAACTTCTACTTGGGATCTCTACTACCAATACTCTAATTTAGATAAACTATTACGTGTGACTGCATATTGTTTAAGATTTTTTTACAAATTACTAGCTCGTGTTGAAAAAAAAACTCAGTTATTGTTTCTTGAGGTAGATGCTATTGTTTCTCGTGCAAATTTATCGCTTACAGTTTCTGAACTCACGAATTCTAAATTGCTAATGGTCTACCTTCATCAAACTACTCATTTTCCTTTAGAGTTAAAGTTGTTATCAGAATCTAGTGAGCAAGTAGTTAGTTTACCATCCAAAAGTTCTTTAATTAAGCTCAAACCATTTCTTAAAGATGGTTTGATTAGGGTTGGGGGTCGTTTGAGCCATTCTTTGTTAGGTTTCAATGTTAAATACCCGTTGATCCTAGCCTCGAGTGACCATCTCACCAAATTGATAATAGAACAAGCTCATAAGATTACTTTACACGGCGGACCTCAACTAACATTAAGTACTTGTCGTCGTGAGTATTGGATTATACGTGGTCGTCAAAGTGTTCGCTCTGTTACTACCAAGTGTTTTACTTGTAAACGATATTCTGCTGTAACTCCAAGTCAGCTTATGGCCGACCTGCCTAGCGCTCGAGTCGTACCTTCCGCAGCTTTTCTTAAGGCAGGTGTAGATTACGCCGGTCCGCTGTCGGTCAGACTTTCTAAAACCAGGGGTAAAGGCACGACTAAAGGCTATGTGGCTGTTTTCGTTTGTATGAACACTCGCGCTGTTCATTTAGAAATAGTTGAAGACTACAGTTCAGAAGGATTTATAGCCGCCTTTCAGCGTTTTATAGCGAGACGAGGTCATTGCTCGGAACTTTTTAGTGATAGGGGAACAAATTTTGTTGGCGCTGATAAGGAACTGAGAAGTAATTGGCTTGAACTTTGCAAATCGGCCGACCTAATTCACAAGTTAGAGGTATTAAAAACCAATTGGCATTTCAATGCCCCAGCCGCTTCGCATATAGGGGGTTTATGGAAGGCAGCTGTCAAATCAACTAAGAAACATTTGAAGAGAGTTGTCGGTGAGCAGGTCTTCACATTTATAGAGTATTCAACATTACTTTGTAAAATAGAGGTATGTCTGAATTCGAGCCCTATATCTCCCTTAACGAGTGATCCCCGCGATCTTGATTGCCTAACTCCTGCTCATCTTATCAATTTGCGTCCAGTTACCATATTGCCTGAAGTAAACCTTACAGATGTTAAAATCTCATGTTTACACAGATGGAAGCTTATATCGCAATTAAACCAGAGTTTTTGGCATCGATGGTCAGAAGAGTATTTAACATCACTGCAACAAAGGTCAAAGTGGGTAGTCCCAAAGCGCTCGTTTCAGGTGAATGATTTAGTTCTAATTCGTAGTGAAAACAATCCCCCCGGATGTTGGCCTTTAGCTCGCATCATTGAAATATTTCCGGGCTCTGATTCAAAAGTAAGAATTGTAAAATTAAAAACCTCGGCTACTACCCTAATTAGGCCTATTAATAAGTTAGTTTTATTAATTGAAAGCGAAAGGTTAGAATCATAAATAGTTTGTTAGTTCTATTGATTAGTTGCGTTTACAAAAACTAAATTCAGTCTTTTTTGTTACTTTAGTGGAGCCAAATACAATCAGTTTGGCTCTTTAGTTTGCTTGATTTATTGTTTGCTTCTTCCCTGGTCGAAGCAAAGGTGGGGGAAAATGTTCGGTATTGAGTTTAAATATAGGCGCGCTTAATGCTTAGTATTTACAGGTTGAGCTGACATCAATATGCGCCAATGAGAGTCCAACTCATCGTGTCTCTCTGACCAATTAGACTTGCCTGTAAAGAGAGCTGCGGCTCTCTCGTCGAGAGACAACGCGCGCTTGTCAGTCCGCTTCTGACCGTCGAGCCCCCCGCGCACCTCAAGCGAGATCTCTATAGTCAATCTAGTGTCTCGTTTTGTGAATTGTAACTATCTTATTGTATTCCAGCGAGCGTTATATCGTTTCGTTGGAGTTTTCGTTCTATTACAACAGTCTGATTCTCTCTATAAACTCACTCAGCGTTCAGGCATTAAGTAAATTTATATGGCTTAGTATATTAGTCGTAATCCTGATAGAATTTAGGATGTTAAAAGTGTAAAATAAATAGGAAGTTTTATAATAAATTGATTATTTCCATTAATTCAGCGTTTCCAATTCTTGTGTGTTAACCTTACGACAAAATATTCGAGAATCCCTCAGATTCAAACCTCAACACAAAACACCAGGCAATGTCTCGTAATTTTTTTAAACTTGAGTCGTTGAGCAGATTTGTTCGATTAATGAAAAGAAGACAAAAATTTTTTTATTGAAAACTTTTGGTAAACATTTTGCTGTTTAAAACGGCTTTTTTGTCAATCGTTTGATTCAGCCTTAAAAAAGCCATTTAAAACAGTAGAATATTAACCAAGTATGTATAATAAAAGAAATTTACACTTCTGTTCTCCCTCATTTTCATTAGTTATTCATAAATTAAAGTGTGTATGTAGTTCAGAATAGGAGCCGTCTGCAACATAACTACTTTTATTAATGTATTTTTTTCTTCCTGATACGAGTTTCTTGGTCCTCAAGTCGAAAAATTGTCAAGATGTTTATTATTACGAGTTTTTAAAAACAAATATAGAAAAAAATTTTTTTTTCAACAAAAAAAAATATTTATCAATCTTTAGATAAATTTAAACAATTGTTGTTTAGGTAACTGTGCGGAAAAGACCATTTCCTGCACGGGTGGTAAAGATGACGGTAAAAAGTGCCGCAGTTGAGGACATGAGAGCGTAGCACCAAAAATTTATGTACGTTTATTTTACTCGAAAAAATTAATGTTTCTCATGAAATTTGAAAAAATTTTAATGACAAAAGACTTGACTTCTTTTTTTTCACTTACGCCAACAGATTGGCGATCAGGAGAAGAAAAAAAACTTTGTAAAAAGTAGTTTTAACGATTGGAGTTAAAAAAGGCTGTAGACCTTCTCTGACGCCTCTACTACGGTCAAAAAATATGAATTGTTCACAAAAACAAATGTCTCTTGTTACCAGTGATCATTCGATTTTATTGGCAACAAATGTGTGTGTGTGTGTGTGTGCGTGCGTCTGTATGTGTGTGCACGCAAGTAATTTGTCCGCTTCTAAAGTATACAAGTCCGATTTTTCTGATTCACGTTCTTTTATATTTGTTGACGATCAGAAGTCGGGGTTAAATCATAAAGTTACCCCAAAACAATTGTTATTTTAATTTTTTCTTAATTAATCAATTTTTTTGTAAATATTTTACAAAAAATTTTATTATTCTGATGTTTTCTATATGTTTCCTTGGATGTTAAATAAACGAAAAATCACTAATTAAGAAGATTAAAAAAAATGAAATATAACTATGTACTCAGTGTTAAGTGCTTGGCATACGACTTTCTTATAAGGTCAATAAAATAAACACGGATTACGGAAGTCTTTTAAGAACTAAATTTTGGTATGAGCTATGCGTTCGGAAAAATTATAAATTTTGATAAAAATATCATGTAACCAAAAAAATTAGTAAAGGTTCCTTTGAACGTAATTTTATCTAAGAAACACACTTTTAAATGTAGGATTTTACATATTTGAATCGATTTACAATTTCCAAGCACATTTTTTGTAAATGAAAACTAATTATCACTGACAATAAGGAACGTGTAAATTTAAAATGTGTGTTTTTGAAAAATAGTATATTACGTACGTGGAGAGAAAATTGCACGTATATTGCAAATATGTGATATAAGCATTCCTTAATTGCCCTCCTATGGTAAGTATACAATTTTTAACCAATCTTGTGCCAGGAGAGGGAGTTTCTTCGCCAAGTTGGGCAAAAGTCTCTTTTTTCGGCGCAGTATGGTGAGAAACATTTTTTTTATCATTCCCCCCCACACCACAACACAAACAACTTTGTTTTCTGATTTCAGGGAGCAAAGTGTCACATTACTCCTGGATAAAACATAACAGGTACTGCTAATGAGGAAAAGTATTTTGACATCTTCTGCGTGGTTGGTACCCGAGCCTTCGGCTTGAAAGGCAATTACACACACGGGAGGAAATGCCGTACTTTGATCCCTTGGGGCGTAATATACTATTTCGACCATTACAAAAGCATCTTTCATGTTAAAACGAAAGACAATAATGTGCCAAATATATTCATATGGATTTTTTGATCCTTTTCAGCCTGGAACAAAAATACACACCAGAGTGAAAAAATTTTACTAAGTTACTACAAGTTTTTTAACTTTAATAATAGGCTCTTGGAGTAGCTCACTACAGTTTAAATCAATGCCATTTTCTTGAGGAGTATCATTACTCTTTGATTAAGTTACAGGGTCCTCTTTGGCATCTTGCAAATCTGTCTTATAACTCGTATCCTCTGATAAATTAACGTTTTAAAATGGTCCGATTCTTGCTTTCACTTAAGTCGTGGACATTTTAGTCTTAATTTCTTTTTTTAATAGCTTACTTAAAGCGCACTAAAAAAAATTTCATGTATCATGTTTTTCGTCCCAGCCGCGGGGACATGAAAAAAGATACAACCTTTGGCTGGAAGTGAAGAAGTCTCAGATCATCCGTTTGTCATCCTTGGCTGCGCCTCGAACGATGTGAGACTTTCTTCACTTTTCTGGCCTTGGGTCGTAATGTCTATTATTTTCAAGGGTAGAGTAAGTATGACCAGGCACATGAAAAGTCTCAATGAACATGAACTAAAACTGATAAAACATAACATTTAAAATCAAGTGTACCATGTACCTACTAAACATAAAAAAAAACAAATTCATGTACACTATAGCAACTTATATTTTAGCCAATTTTAGGGTAGCAATAAAGCATGTTGTACGAAAATGTGGATGACACCCTTGTACATAATTATAATTTTTTTAAATTACCGAGCAACAACTTGATCCAATGCAAGTGTTTTCCGCTACTTTTACTGACGTGAAGATCGAATATTCCACGGATCTACATCTTAAATAATTGCAATCGAAGATTATTGAATAGCACTGGGTCAGTTTTTCACTCATAATTTTTAAACAGTAAATAATAAACATTTTTCAACAGTTACAATTGTTGTATTCTTCAATAAGAAAAGTTATCAATATAATGTTGACATGAAGCAAAAACATGATGAAATAATTAATTGATCAAATAACTAAATAATTCAAATCTCGAACCCATTAACGCAATGACCTAGGGGACAGCGATCATGTGGCATTATAATTTAATAAACTATTTATAAAGCAACAACAGCATAATTAAAGCTTTAAACTCCTTAATCCAGTAAGCTGGGGGAAAAGAAGTTAATAACAAATTTATTTATTTATACCCCAAGCAGAAATAATCTCGTTTATATATTTATTATTAATTGCCAAGCGGAAATTTTCTTTGCCTCACAATTGTTATGAGTAAGTTTTGAAAAAAAAATTAAAAGTTCAAACTGATAATACAAGATTATAAAATAGAGACGTGACACTATGAACAAAATTAATTAGTAATTATTTTCCATTGTGTACTATTGGTTACAGTTTAGAAAAAGGTATTATCAACTGTATAATTTTGTTAATACTTTCCCATTTATAAAATATGGTTTTATTTAATCGTTAAATAAAGATAAGTAAGTTTTATTTACCAATTATTGTTACTTGCGAAGTTCTCATCTATTGCATAATTACATATCTAATAATTATCAATAACAAATACTCCACACGTTAAGTTTTAATTAAAAAAAAATGTGTTGAAGTAATAATTTATCAATTGTTTTTCATCGTCATTATCATTGGGATGATGAAAAGAAACGTAAATAGCTGACAGTAACTAATTAGAAATAATTCTAACTAAAATTTATTTACACTGTAATGTACAAAAAAAAAGTATAGAACTCAATCGAACACGATGTGGTATGGGACCCTCGGGGCCAGCACACCCACTCATGCACTGGGAAAAACCTTCTCAACCTTTTTAACTTAGTTGGTCGAGAAAACTGCAACTCTGCTGCTGTGCTACTTGACTTCAAAATTTTTCTCGAAATTTCAACTTGGAGGAAACTCTGATGATACGGTAGTATAAGCCTCTGCGAACTATATTGGTAAGCAGCAGCGTATACAACAGTAGGCGGCTCTCCCTTCATAATATATTATACAAGAAAAACAAATTCTCACGTCTTAACGAGTATCACGACGCACATTAATCTTATGTACCGTGCTTTGTCTCACTTTTCACGTGGCTAGAATGATACTCCACGTGCTCTTCCCTTTTTACGTGCTGCTCGATTTCCCTAAATTTTTTGTTATCGAATACTCCAGCATTCCAATGGACCGTAAGAAAACATTAATAAAGAATATAAGAGCACTCTGTAACAATAAAGCAAACGCATAGTGATATTTGCATATTTGCAGTGGATTTAGCCGGTTTTCTAGTTCAAGTGAGTAGGTGCGTGGAAAATATTGTTTTGTTTTGAACAATTAACATCTTTAACGTAAATGACAAAGCACGTGTAAGTAATCTCAGATTTATAAATGAAGAGTTAATACACCTCTGATGAGTCTGTGAGCATTGTTTTTTTTTTACGTGTAAGGTGTAAAATACTAATACTATAATTAGTACTCAGAGCATCGAAAACAACATCAATATTTTCGCGAATTAATATAAATAAAACTTGTACTTACACATTTCCACGTCTTTATCTATCGTTGGCTTCTCACTTTTGATACAGAAAAAAAGATGAGCTAGATCTTGATTATGCCAACACAAGTGTTGGGCTTTTCTTTGCAAGCATGGAGATTGGTGGACTCTCGCCGTGATAGTTGCAACGTGCTCGTGTGAAACTCACAATAGAGTGTGTGAGGCTAAGGTCACAACATGGTCCAGTAACGTTGCAGTGTGATGAGCGCTTCAGTTGTTTGAGCCTGCGAGTGCGAGAGAGAGAGGCCCATGCCCTCTCGTTGCCACGACCTCTCACTCGCTCTCGCAAGCTTAAACGGGTGCAGCGTGCGTCACTCTGTAGCGTTTATGCTTAATGTGTTCGTAGCCTAAGGGATATAAGTACAGGAATTGGCGCGAATCAGTTAGTGCCAACTCCTGCATTCAAACTGAATGTATAACCGTGCGAAGCACTGCTGCTGATTTGTCTGAATAGATATTTTGAATCATTTGTTCCAAATGACTTGAAAGGTAGATGTGAATGTCCAACAATTACCTTAGTTTATAAAACCAACACAACATTACTGCCTTTGTTTTTTTAATAATGAAACAAATGATGATAATGCTAGTAGAACAAATCTACGTAGCCCCTCTGGTTTTCTTTTTTAAGTTTCAAATGAACGAATTATCAAACAATAACTCAAGATTCCGTAAAGCATGTAACTCTGAAGCTTTTGATGCGCTTAAAAAGCTGTTTACCTATCAAATTATTTATTTTGCCAGTAACAAAACAAAATTAAGTTTGTTGGACGATGTTAATATGCGTTACAGTTCACCCAGGGGAGATAACCTTTTTGGGTAAATGTCAATATCTCTGCGTTACGTACTCAATACATGAAACTATTACTACAGCAGAGCTACATGCTTTTGACTCGAGTTGGTAGTATTTGTTTGTTAAAATGTTTTATCACGCGGTTAATAAAAAACAGACTGAACAGTACTATGTGGCGTACTCAAGCTTACGTTGGTCTTTATTAACCTATTGAAAAATTGAAGAAATAAAGTCAGCTGCACTATTGGATCCAGCTGCCCTGCTGTATTTTTTATGCTTGTTCATTTATAAAATGCACAAAAAAGGAAAAGAGTAGGGCAAAATTAATTTGACTTACTAAAGTTCTTTTTTTAACGTTTATTTACTTGAATACTGAAAAAGAGAACCAGCTAGATTATGCGATTTTGGCCCGCTTGAGTTGTTTTTCATTCATGTATTTAATTAGCGAATAAAAAGAAGGTCAGCTGGAAATCCTGGCTTATCGTACCTGCAGTATTGTTTATTTATGTATTGCATAAAAGAGAAAAGAGTCAGTAGGGCTAGGTGGGCTTGGCTTGCCTGCTCCGTTGTTTATTTATTTATTGAATTCACAGCCAATACAGTAGTTCATAGCTTTTTTTTTTGTATTGTTGATCAATTGTCTAAAATTCTTACAACTTATGTACTCTTGTAGCCAGTAAATAGAAAAACATGAGAAAAATATAAAATACTGAAGTACTAAATTTATCTCGGCCTTGCCCCCAACACATCTATTGTAAATTGAGTTAAGTTATTATTTATTGGCATTGAGGAGTCTGACGTCCTACATTATATTGCTTGATAGTTTTAAATAAGATATTTGTGTAATACAACCAATCATGTCGTGCAATAGCATTAAAAGGTGCTGATTTATAGTAAATTTTTATCAAAACATCTTAATGTGATGAGAAAAGCTCCAAGGTAGAAAATAGTAAGAAATAGTGTATTTCGTACGTAGGGCGCAAAGTACAAAATGCAAGCCCGATGGTTTTTGTATGTTTCAGCCCCAGGTGCAAATGATGTTTTTATTACCAAATGCACAAAGTGTAATTTCCCTATCTCTGGCGTTTCTGAGACCTTTGGATATTTACTGCGCCGTTGGTAGGAAAAATAGGATTCACCACATCAACGCCACCCAACCAGGACTACCTTACGGATCCTCAGGCCACAAAATGGCCCCATGTGATGAAAACTACTATTTGGGACCCCAAAATCACCTCACGATCTAGGACGTAGAAATTGCTGGAGCCCAAAGGTCCAAAATAGTAGTTTTTGTACTGACGTGCAAAGTACAAAATGCCTGCCCAGAGGGGGCGTTTTTTGTATGTTTGTGCCCGAGGCGCAAACGGTGCTTTTATTGCTGAAAGCGCAAAGTTCTACTTTGCGCCCATGGGCACTCTTTGGTCTCGCGAATTTCTTTACTACCCGTTAGTGCAAAGGGATGCGTGGGCTCAAAGTTCACCCCCAGCGTGAAAAGTGGCAGATAAACTTTGCACGCATGGTAAGAAGTAGTAGTTTTCATTGGATGTATGCTATTGTCTCCAGGGCTAATTAACGGCCCGTGGACCCAACGAATCAGGTCAAAGGGACCTAAGTTAGCCATGGAGCAATGACGCTTATGTGCCGAATCTTAATTTTCCTATCATGGGCGCAACAACCTCTTAAAAATGACCGAGGCAGGCAAAGTATTATTCCGTACGTTGGGCGTTTTTGAGAGGCTGGTGTGCTTTTAGTAAGAAAAAAAGCGTTTGCCACTTATGTCTATTCCTCTAAGAAGATCCCAACGGTCTCTCAGACTTTGCTTGGCAACTGCCCTCGAGCCCAGGGACCGCCTGGGAGAGCTGCACGTTTGTGACAAAAACTACTATTTCGGCCTTAGGCTAATAGTAGTTTTCATCGGATAAGCACCATCGTCACCAAGGATATTTTGCGGCCCAAGGGTCCAGCAAATCAGGCCCGAAGTATTTAAGGTAGTCTTAGACAGATGGTGCTTATGTGTCAAATCCTATTTTTCTTACCAATAGCGCACCAACCTCTTAAGAACGCCCAAGGTAGGAGAAAGTTCTGCCTCAGAATAGAAAGTAATTAGTGGGCACAAAGTGCGCCCACGGGCAGAAACCTGCACTTTCTGTTCTCGATCAAAAACTAACATTCACGACTTAGGCACAAAATAATACACAACAACCGGGACCTTTTAGTAAGAGAAAAAGTGTTCGCCACTCATGTGCATCCTCCCAGGAAGGTCTCAACGGTCCCTCGGGCGTTGCTTCGCCAGCACAACGACTGTTACCATTCTACGTCAGAGCTATAACTATTGTCGAGTATCGGAGCGGGAGTGTGATTCTATGTGATTCTCTCCAAGAAGTGATAAGATCAAAAAGATTACATAACAAATTGGGCCCAACATGGAGTAAACCATTCAGAGAGATGCCCGATTTGAATTTAGCTGATCCATTAAACACGGTGCGGAGTTTCGTAGTTGTACTTGCAAGTTTAATGACTCCATGGTGGGGTAAGAACCAACAATCATTGGTCTCATCGAGTTTTAACTCCACCATGTGATTAAGATCGATATACTTACTCATGCATGAACAAACTATAAGCATCAAACAATGCTGAGTTATTATGAAATCTACGCTTCAAATTTTTCTGCATAGTGATAGACAGAGTCTTGGATCACGTTCTTTAACTAAAGGTTTCGGATCAATCTTAAATGGAAGTCTAACTACACATCTACCAGTGCTATCTCTGTAATGGGTGTCAATAAAATGTTGTTCACAAGCTCTTTCATCCCCTGTCCAAAGAGAATTTGGGTCAGCAGGGAGTTCCTCTATTTCCCAAGAACGCTTCAACAACAAGGGAATAAGTTGATTCTCTTCAGCGCAATGCAAAGAAACTGCACTACCACTAGTTGCTTCCTCGAAACCCGTAGAACCTGAGATAATCCACCCTAATCAAGTACGAGTAGCAATAGGCTCATGAAGTTTGCCCTTCCGGACTGAACCTTCGACTATTTGAGCATGCTCATCAGCTCCAAGTATGAAGAAACCCGAGATAATACTTAAGAAGTGACGGACAGCTTAATCTCCGAAGGAAACCTAGGCGAAATAGTAAATTCAACCACACTCCTAGCTATACCAACTAAAGTACCACCAGAACCACTAATTGGGATATTTAAACATTGACGCTTAAGTTTTAACAATGTACATAGAGCATCAGAAACTATTGAACACTGGGAGCATTTATAAACCAAAGCCCTTACCATCAATTTAATACTTGTGGGGCCCAGGACATAGAGACGAACAGTGGTCAATAGTACACCAATACCTCTAGAGAGAGAATCTTTACTATTATGGACGGCTTGAGGTACTGCAAAATGTTGAGACGAAAGTGCATGAGAATCAATGACTTGAGAAGCCTCAGAAGATTCAACCTGCTGGGGTTTGGAAATATGCAACAGTATATGATGTTTCCTTTTATAGGTTAAGCAAGTGCCCTTGGATTTGGAATTTTTAATCAAATGATTACCCAGACAGTTGAAACACAACCGTTGTCGACTGACTAAATCTCTTCTAGAATCTAGTGAAAAGGTTTTGAATGACTCACATTTACCGAGAGAATGATGTCCTTGACAAGCTACACACTTTTGAGGGCTTTGCGAAGTAACGTTGATAGCTACTAATTCACTATCAACGTTTGACTGATGAGAAGCTACAATAGCTAATTAACTACTAACTTTGCTAAGTTGAGGTATAATTAATAAATTTTCACAAGCCTCTAATGTTATGATTTGAGAATTTAGGAACTGCTTTAATTGAGTTAGAGTAGGAGGTTGGGACTTGCTACCAAGAAACTTTTGCCAATCTTTATTTGTTGAAGCATCAAATCCACTAACTACTCGAGCAATATAAAGATCGCTACTTCCTAAGTCATGGCACATAGCTTGAAGTGAATCCATAGGATTCAGCATTTCTTTATAAATTCGTTTAAGCTCAGTACCAGACTCAGATTTCATAGCCTTACAATTTATAATGCTAAACAAATAGCTATTAACTATACGACGATGACTATCATAATATTCGATGAGAGTTTGCCAAGCTGTAGGGTATTGATATTCTGCTAAACGAATGGATTAGATTAAGTCTAAAGCCTCACCACCTAAATGAGTACGTAATTGATGGAATTTAATAATATTATCGATGTCTTCCTTCCGATGCACTAAAGACCTGAAGGTATCCCGAAAATTCTTCCAATCAGAATATTTACCAGTAAACTTGGGAAGTTCAATTCTTGAGAGGTTAGAATTACTAATGAGTGGAACTACCAAAGTGAGATTTGGGTTCAGAGCGGGCGTGGGGTTTTCAGAAGGGAGACATCTATTATACTTAGCAAAATCTCCCTTTACTATATAGTACGCGTCCTCAGTCATATCAAAAAGTTTACTAGTAAAATATAAATGCTTATAATCTAAATCAGTAAGTGAAATAATGTCTTGATGATTCTTACGAAGTCTTTCTAAATAATCTTCCAAAGCCTGTACCATAGCTTCCGCTATACCACGAGACATCCTTTCACAACGTCATTTTTTAAAGTTTTCAAAGCAATTGCTAATCCTTTTGTGCAATTTAGTTTGTGTGGTATAAAGATCCTCCATATTCGTAAACGGCACACTAATTTTCGAACGAAAAACTTAAAACTGAAACTAAGACCTTAATCCAAAACTTAAAGTCTCTGCTAGCACAAGAATTCTATACTGCATCTGGCAGCAGACATAAGTGGCCCGCAGAGAAACTGCAAGAGCGTGCATCGAGAATGGCTTGCTGTATTAGCAGGCACTGATGTGGACAGCAGCTGGGGCAGGTGTGGATGGCCTGCTCAGGTGTAGAGGACCTGCAGCTCAAGTAGGCGACGTAGACTGGCTGGTGGAGCAGGCGTGGGTGTCCTGATACAGGTGTAGAGGGCCTGCAGCTTAAGCAGGTGACTTCAACTTGCGGGTGGGGCACGCATGGACAGCCTGCTGCAGGTGTAGAGGGCCTGCAGCTTAAGCAGGCGACGTAGACTGGCTGGTGGAGCAGGCGTGAATGGCCTGCTACATGTGAAGAGGGCCTGCAGCTCAAGCAGGCGATGTAGACTGGCTGGTGGAGCAGGCGTGGGTGTCCTGCTACAGGTGTAGAGGGCCTGCAGCTTAAGCAGGTGACTTCAACTTGCGGGTGGGGCACGCATGGACAGCCTGCTACAGGTGTAGAGGGCCTGCAGCTCAAGCAGGTGCCGTAGACTGGCTGGTGGAGCAGGCGTGGATGGCCTGCTACAGGTGTAGAGGGCCTGCATCTTAAACAGGCGACTTTAACTTGTGGGTGGGGCAGGCATGGACAGCCTGCTACAGGTGTAGAGGGCCTGCAGCTCAAGCAGGCAACGTAGACTGGCTGGTGAAGCAGGCGTGGATGGCCTGCTACATGTGTAGAGGGCCTGCAGCTCAAGCAGGCGATGTAGACTGGGTGGTGGAGCAGGCGTGGATGACCTGCTACAGGTGTAGAGAGCCTGCAGTTTAAGCAGGCAACTTCCACTTGCGGGTGGGGCAGGCATGGACAGCCTGCTACAGGTGTAGAGGGTCTGCATCTTAAACAGGCGACTTTAACTTGTGGGTGGGGCAGGCATGGACAGCCTGCTACAGGTGTAGAGGGCCTGCAGATTTAGTAGGCGACGTAGACTGGCTGGTAGGATTGATTAGCTGGTGGGACAGGCGTGGCCTGCCTGCAGCAATTGTAGCAATGGTGAGCTATTACTTCACCGTAGGTGAAGAAATGACGTACTAGAAAGAAAGAACTAAGTCACAAAATGGCTGATATACAGGCTGTGAGAGAGCTGCGCTCCATGTTGTGTGTACATGTGAGTACAACACCAACGTAAACTCAGGAAAATCGTCGATCAAAAGATGGTGGATATAATGGCTATGAGAGAGCCGCGCTCTACATGTGGGTGTAAGTATGAGTACAGCACCTACGAAAGTAAAGAGAACCAGCATATTAAGCTTATAGCAAACACTAAATTGGAGGTGTTGTCACAATGGCTAAAGGCTGTTGCGCGTGCCACACGCTATCAATGGTGCGTAATGACACTATACACTTTACTTTCTAATGAGCACACACTTCAACAAGACGACCTCGATGTCGCCTCGCCGTTCGCATGGTCGTTGCGACTTCCAATATGGTGGACAGAGCGACTTGGCAGTGATACTAAACGCACTCGACAGTTACACCACGTGGCACACTACTTACGTTACTACTCGATTCGGTCCCTATTCGGGCGCCAAAAATTTCGAGTATCGGAGCGGGAGTGTGCTTCTACGTTAAGTAAATAAGACTGATTTTGTATTTAACACTCTTAAACGTATTTATTAAATAGAAGCACAAAATTAATAATTTTGATACAAACACTTTACTTTTCTGAGGTAATGATTTGGAACAATCGAAACGAGAAGTAATTAGAGTAATCGAGTTATAAAGAACGGCAGTAAATTGATCGTTAAAGTGCGCATGTAAAACTTTGAAAAGAGGCATATGTGTGTGCTCGTGCAAAGGTACGTGAACCTTGCTCAACAACCGAGTACGAACTGGCTATTACATCGCGCAGCAACATGTAAAGAGCAAGCCGCTGCTTACTTTACAAAGCTATTGACTAACTAAAGAGACGCGGTGCATTGCGATTGGTTGTCTGGAAACTCGGCGCACTAGTGACTAATTGGTTGATTTCATCGAGCGTGTTAACTCAAATCTTAAGACCTTAATATTGAACAACTATAGTTACTATTTTTCGTCAAAGAGTAGCAGTCGTCTCTACTATTCAGCAGAGCTATACAATTGTTGTTAATCTTAGTAGGAGCGCTACAATTGTTGCTATTTTTGTCAAAGGCATCTCTATAGTTCTTTTTTTTTCGTCAAAGAGTATAGCAATTTCGCTACTATTTGTCGGAGCCGTATGACTCTTGTTTATCTTAGTCCGAACGCTACGAGTGTTTCCTTTTTTCGTCGAAGAATTTATTCTGTTTCTGCTTTTCGTCATAATGCTACAAGTGTTGCTACTTACTCTCGGAGCACCATAAATGTTGCTAGTTTTTGTGAAAGGTTCACAACTTTTTTCTATTTTCGTCAAAAGTCTCGAGTGTTGCTATTTTTCTCGAAGTGCAATAATTCTTGCTAGTTTTTGCCAGAGCGCAGCGAGTGTTGATGCTTTTCCTCGGAGTGTTAAAAGTTATTTAAATAACGTCAGTTTGCAAAAATTCGTTTTGCATTCTATTTGTAATCAAATTCTCTTTAATTTGGTTTCTTCTTCTTTTTGAGCCAGTGAAAACGGGACTGTATGCTTTTTTCTTACACATTTAGGCAGATGGGCCCCTGCACTGTCTGGCTTTCTCTCTTTGTCCCTGTCTCTGTCTGTCTGTGTCACCACTACTGCTCTGTCTTTCCATCTTTCTACAAGTGGACGCTTTTTTTTACACACTCTGGCTAATGGATTCCTGCGCTAGCTGGCTAGCTCTTTCTCCCTCTTTCTTTGTGTCGCTACTGCTACTCTGTACCCCCTCTTCCTTTTATTGCCTGTTTTTTTACACTTTCTGGCTGATGAGTCCCCCTTTCCAACTGTTCTTATACACAGGAAGTACATGGGGAGCATATATCTCATCATAACTCGTGATAAAGAACTTTGTTCCAATAAATAAAAAAAAAGCGAGTAATCAATTAATAATAAAAAAAATATACATGTATACACAGTAACAAACAAAAGTAAGTAACAAGATACCTCCCAGCCCGTAGGTCAGGCAGAAAACAGGAGTCAACACCGTCAGCCCCTCGATGACAACGAGCTGAACCCTATGGGTACAGCCGACGGATGACACCCAGTGGCAAATGTATAACACTATAGACTGAGGAAGAAAGGCAAGAAATATATACATACTGTTACGTATGGGAGATAATTAATACAAACAAAGCTAAGGAGTACTTACGTGTGAGCATTCACGGCATGTCAGAGCCTCCTCTAGGACTCCTCCCTACTTGTAACACAGTGCAGCTGCTGCTATTAGTTAACACAAATCCTTAGACACGGGTATTAGCGTTAGGCAAACTCATGAAATTGCGCAGCCAACGCACGAAAGTGGAAGCTCTTGCAGAGAAAAAAGCTCTTATGTAACCTTCAGTGTCTTTGATTTTAAGTGTACATTAGTTAAAGTACTTTTGTGATGTATCTATGAATTTTGTGATGTATGATGCTTGTAAAAAATTTTGCTAAAGTGTTCGGTCGCATATTTTTTGCAATGATCAACAAGATCTGCTGTAAAAATTGTTATTTATTTCATATTTTATAACCATTAGTAATTTTCTAAAGTAAAAAACCAAGTCAAAAATTCTTTTTATCAGTGGAGAAAAATAATTTACATGCCGTTTTTCAAAATACGGTAGATTGTAGGGTTATAAAATTAAAAATCATTGGACTTTATTAAGAGTAAGGGTTATTTTATTTAACTATTCAAACTTTCTTGAAACATAGATTTTTTTATTTAAATCTAGTCTCAATACAGCACATGTAAAATCATTTTCGTATCTCTTACAGGTGGCAGGGGATAAGCATATGAAGCGTAAAAATGGGGGAGCACCATAAGAATACATATGTAACTCAATACTACGGGGCTCTACCTCTATGCGTACTACATGTGCTGACTCCCCAGAATATTACGATTTGAAGAAAATTAAATTAGAAATACAACGAAAAATGACATCTTATAGTATTTATGCTTATATAGAAAAAACGATGATTCTTTTAAATTTAGTAGAGTACGTTAATGTCCCAAAAAACTATATTGTTAACAATAACGTTAAGAGGTTGGAGATTTAAGAGAAAAGTAAAGTAGTAGCTCAATAACGGATTGTATCACTTTAAAATTATGATTGATTTTTTCACAGTTATTTAAGAAAAAAGTAGAGCAACAGTATTGAAAGATTTAAAAATATACAACAATCTTAAGTACAAAACGTACTAAGAAACAAATATCATTATAAATTCAATTGTTTAAGGATCATCCTTGGGGAAGGGAAAGCCTTGTATGTGGTGTCTTTGTCTTTGTCTTTATGATTGGCCTTGTGTCAATTACTGTGAAAATGGTTTGCTGTATAAAATCTGTTTGAATGTGTTTTTAGATTTGTTTACTCGAGAACTAATAATTCAAGGTAACACTGAATTCTTCTGTTCTAATGGCACGGTACACATTATACCACAGAGCCAGGCATCGTTTCCCTTAATCTCAGATGGCACGTTAGCATTGACCATACTGATGAAGAGCTTAACAGCGTTTGGGACATATGTACAAACCACAGAGTACCCACAAAAAAATTACAGAGTAGGGTCTTAAATCCAAGCCCTCCAGGCAGAAAATTAGCGCTCTACTACTTTAGCCACTGGGAGCTCTTATATGTTGTGGGGCATCATAATGAGTCCAGAGTTATATTAAGGGGTGTTAAATCAGTTAAGATTGAGAAACAAAGAGAAGACTGAGCTAAGGGCTCTGAGTATGATATGATAGTCATTTCTGCTAAAATCTGAACTGTTACTAGAGCTGATGAAGGACTAAGTAGCGACTCATAGTGGCTAAGGTGAGCTGAAGGTAATCTTGATTAATATTGTTTGCTGTTAGTCCTTGGATACACGGGCAATGGCATATGGAAAGACCGTAGATAAAAAAGATAAATAAAAAAAAAAAAGAGAGGAAAATACAGTATGTTTAGTGTCCTCATAAATAGTGATGTTTTTTGAATATGTAGTGCTCTAGCCACTGCCATGCATGTCGAGATTTCCCTGAGCAATTGATGATCAAACAATTGTTAAGATTAAAAATTCTAGATGCATGATTTTTAGAAGCTACGCAGTATATCTTATATATTCAAAATAGCTTTAGTACTTGCAGTAAATAGTTGCCATTCAACAAGTGGTAGGTGGTATTCATGGGCGTAAAGTTAAGAATTTGAACTTAGCACGACTTTAGAAAATCAAATTTATGAAAGCAATAGTATTAATTAATTACTACTCATTGTAATTATTATTTATTCATTTAAAGTTATTCTTGGTGGTAAAAGCTAAAAAAATTTTGAATCAACTGAACAGGTGTATACTAACTTACTATTAAGAAAATCTTTTAACTTACATAGACAATGAAATGTCTGACAGTTACATTTGCAAAAACTTTTTTAATGAAAGATCTAAATAGTATTTGAGAACTTTTCTCTAATAATGAACTACAGTTTAATGGATAGAGCAATAGTAACATGTATAAGAAGTACAGGTTCGTTCGATAATATCTGCCATGGTACATGAATGCAAATTACAAAGTTATTAAAATATAATATACAAACAAAAGTCAAGACTCAAGATAAACTATGAAATAAAGTTTTCATTTCAAGAAAAACTTTTAAAACAGCTAACCTATTATTGTGATATTTTATACAGTGCAGAAAGTATTTTTTTTAGATCTAGCACTGCCATGACAATTAACAAATCATAAGTACAAAGAAATGACTGTGTTAGTTTATATTTGAAAAAACTTTTATTTGCCCATAGACTATTTTACGTAGCGGCAGCATTATTTAAAACTAAAAATAGCATATTAATACAAAGAATAAGAAATAATAATAATCAAATTGATTTTTTCTTAAAGTAAGATATTTCTAACCGAAAAATTAAACGAAATAAATATTTATTTTATATTATTTTTATTACGAATACGGCTGGACGAATTTAATAACAAAAAACTGTTAAGTTAAATATTCTTTTTTTTCGGTTTATTTAAAGTTGGTTACAGAAAAGATGAACTTTTTTAAGTTCTGCTAGGCAACTGACAACCACTATTACATATTACTGTCTTATTGATTTAAAAAATTTTTTACAATAAAAACTTACGAATTCTTACATATTCTTGTAATAACAATAATTTTAAAAAAGTCAACGCACTAAGAACCTTCTGATATACGGTAATACAAGATTCATTTTTAAAACAAATTCACGTTGTTGATTAACTATTAGGATATATTAAAAAAAAAGTTTCCTATCATTATTAAAAACTATGAGATTTGTACACTCCCCTTTGTGTTGGTAATAGGATTTTTAAAAAAAGGATGGTGGTGATCACCGATAGGTAGAGGGCTCATGTTGGTTCGGTTACTCATTCTGAGATTAAAAGATAGGAAGATTATGGAGCATACTATAAAAAATACCTAATGGGCAAAGAGCAATAATCTCATAAAATGTATGAGAGTTCTAGAAAAATTTTTGATTCAAAGAAAACAGTTTTTGATTATTAATAGAATGGTTAGTTTGACGTTTTTCAATAAAATTAAAAAGTAGTATTTACTGCTTTCCAACAAATTTAAACAGAACCTTTAATGCTCAGAGCCTTCAAAGAATACAAAAAAAAGTAATCAAAGAAGACCTACTTTTCTTTAACAGTATGAGGCGTAATGCACTTCCATAGTGACAGAGATGCCTGTAGGCAGTCTCACCAGTGTTTCAGATCTAAGTGAGCGTCCCTGGTATACTTCACTGATACCCTGACGTAATGATCAGGCAAGAATAACGATACAAAATACCACACACAATATCTGATATTCGGAATCCTATCATTAACTGAACTATAAAAGAAAAAAAACAGACGGCTTTATTCTACGTGGTTTTTGAAAAAAAAAATTTCGAGTCAGTCAATGTGGGAAGCAAATAAAAATAAGCATGTACAGTGGAAAAAATAAAATACAAATAGCTAAGTAAAATTATAAAATACCTTAACTTATTTAAAAAATTAAGGAAATCAAATAAATACTTCTGAAAATGTTAAACTTGCAAAACATTACTTTTGTGAAAAGGTTATTTCTGTATGAAATCCCACGAATTTTCTGGAGGAAAATTAACGTTTTCATCTACTGTCCATAAGTTTAAGTAAAGTTTACTTTAAAAATGCTACACTTTTATTATGTTCATCAAAAAATTTTTATGTTCACCAATACCATAAATTCTTAGAATTCTCTCAAAATAAAATGTTTTTTGTTTAATTTAATTTTTATATGAAATTTTACGATGAATTCTACATTTTTACATGTTTTTTGCTCTAAAATTATACTATAAATAGTATTAGAAGATTATGGCTCTTGCTTTTTTAATGATTATTATTAATATCAGGAAAAAATGGCTTTTTTCATTAAATTATCTGACTTCTTAATTGGACTTTGGTAAAACTTTCTAAATCAAAGAGTTGATAATAATTTTTAAACTATTTTAATACAGCGTATCAGTAATGTTCCTACGAAGGACCGTTCAATTGTATCATGATACCTTACTACAATTGTTTATACTTTTATATATATATACTTCTTTTTTAACTGGGATACTTGATTTATTTGAAAGCCATGTATTTTATTTATAGTAACGTTGGACTTAATATAACTGTCACTTGTCATAACAGTATCACTAAAAAATTTGCATCTCGTGACGTTGTGGGGAAATAATAACTTTTTTTTCTTATATGGGTGTCAAAAGTTTTGTACACATCTTGAAAACAAGTGAAAAAGCCTCAAATCTCGTTTGGAGATCCATAAGATTCCTTACTCCTCTTGTAATAAGCAATACTCATTTTTACTTCATGTCAATGTATGAGTGTTCTTACTTTTTATACCAATTGTCAATCACAACAGCAAGGCATATGAAAAAATAAGATTTAAGTTTTATTGTATATGTGGGCCAGTGTTCTACATTTTATTCACCATAATTATCTTGCTGTAAATTCTAATACAAATATTTTTAAATATGATTAATTTTAAGAGCAGCCCCATCAATGTTTAGAGTTATTAAAAATACAACCAATCGATTTTGTGCTTATTTAAAGAGTTTTAAACTTTGTTAACAATTATGAGAACCTTATTGAACAGAATCCATTCTTTTATTTTCAGTATTATTTATTCCTTTACCTTTTTTTTTACGAAGAAAAAGGCTACACTTAAGTCAATGCAGAAAAAAGTTGAAGGTGCTAATTTAACGACTAGTAAAATCGACTGTTGGAACTTCAGTACAAAAGTACTGGCAAGCGTGCGTTTTTTAAAATGTTGAACAACAAGGAAGTTTTGGTTTTCGTTATTTTAAAAAACTTAGACTTACGTCTATTCTTATTATCTAATTTGACCCTATATTTAGGATCGGTCATAAGTTTATTTGATTTGCCAAGAAAATTTATTATTCGTTAGCTAAACACTTTCAATTCATTGAAAGTGATAACAAAGCATTCTAATGCTCGATTTCAAAACTTTAGTTTTTTAAAGTTTTACCTCAAATTTTTATAAAAATTATAGTAATTTCGTATTTAACTACATATTGGCAGTTTTATTGTCAAAAAAAAGAATAATTTTTACCTGACATCATTCAAGAATACCTCTATGTCTTCTTGAGCATCGTTCCATACCTCAGATATTGCAGTAATGGTTTCACTTTTTATGTAACGTTTCCAATATTCGATGCCATCTAATAATTCCTGATAAAAGTTTGTTAGAAGTAGCTTGAATGCATTCTGAATTAAAAGTTACAAGAAGTTAGAAAGATAAAATAAAAGCATATAACTTAAATATTTAATGTACTTGTTATCGATATCTAAAAATTAAATTTATTTTGTTACAGCCAGTTTTTTCGTCTTTAGCCACAAATTTATGAGTTTTAATATCTAAACTGAAGAGGAGAGTAATTGTAAATGGATGGGATACTTTTGTATCTGAAAATAGAACAGAAAATGATTTTGCTACTTAAAAAAAAACACTGTTACAGATTTACATGATATTACGTATAAAAGAGCATATCCGATTAAGAAGAGCTGTTTTTTTAATTATCTATTAAAAAGATAGAACTTTCCGAATAGAAATATAATGTTTCTAACAACAATTTCAGAAGTATTTAACTAAATAATTCGTGACCTACCATTAGTAACTGTTTTCCAGAAACTCGCTTTTTTAATTGCCATCTTTTGCAAAAAATAAATCTCCAGAAAAAACATGATTACAAACGCACAGTTCATTATTCAAACATCACCCTAAACGCCCAATGCCCTACAAAAGAATATGCGAGTGAATGAAGGGTTTTGAAAAATGCTGAACTTTTGGTACAGTTTCGGTTACTTACGCAATCATTAAACTACATTTTTAAAATAAAATATGGCAATTCATATTTTAGATAGAAGAGCTCTGGTACAATTAAAAAAATGGTACAGTAGATAATTTTTTTCCTTCTCATTTGGGACTCAAGCGTCCTCTGCATCTGGAATAAAGAGACGTAAAGAAGAGTACAGTATCATGCTACTGAATACGGTACGTACTTCTAACATATTCTGTTAGGAGCTAGGGCTAAAAAGGTGTCACAAATTTTATAAGTATAAGAAAGAAAGGTAAAAATGACAGATGACTGAATAAGTAGGATAGGTAAAACAACCATCTCAACAAGTTCATCAGTCATAATCTACGATGTTTCCTAGTTTTTAACCAAAGTTCCCGCTGTTAACACTCTAGTAAAAGGAATGTATAAGTACTTATGCTGGACCCTTATTTTTGCAACCGTAAAAGAATTTTTTGACAAATCGTATACACTTTAAAAAATGTATACCTTCGCTTGATTATTCTCAAATACGCGCTATAAAATAAAGAAAAATATGAACTAAGAATAATAAAAATAGTTTAAGAAATTTTATGAATTATGTGCAATTTTATTATTCATCATCGCCCGTAAGCTCAGACATGGCTTTTTTACACAAAGATAGTGTTTTTGAGCCATTGGTGCACCTGAGTTATGACCAGATGCTTATAGTTCAGACGTATAAATACCGG
Organism: Copidosoma floridanum; assembly: GCF_036245765.1. NCBI lineage: Eukaryota > Metazoa > Arthropoda > Insecta > Hymenoptera > Encyrtidae > Copidosoma > Copidosoma floridanum. The sequence continues at coordinate 15,652,409 of NW_028321881.1, forward strand.
AGCCAACTCAATCACACCTATAATCAAGTTGACGATGCGACAGACAAGCAGTTAATCGACCCCATGAGGTTCAACAGCACAGGCGAAACGGCGAGTCTTGAACGGTCACTCATCCAAGTGCTAACCACGCCAAATGATGCTTAACCTCAGAGATCGACGGAACTGCAACTCTTTCGTTGCGCCACCGCGACTAAACAGCCATGTATAGTTATACTACTAATGTTGGCGAGCACCACCATATCTACTTATACTAGTAGCATTGGCAGTCAGTGCTCTCGACAGTGGCACCCAAAGAAGCGCGAAGTTCAAATTGGCTATATGGAGCAAGACGTGAAAACCCAGATAACATGACAGTATATCACACGTGATTAATTAATAAATAAACCCCAAGCTATTCTACCCAATCACCCGGTGAGCCTACTGGTCGCTTTGTTATTAAATACATAAATAAAATAACACAAGCGCCAATCACCACACAACCCGGAGCGCTAACTGGACGCTTTGTTAATTAAAATAATTAATAAAATAACAAAAGCACCAATCACCACACAACCCGGGGCGATTACTGACCACTTTGTTTATTAATTAACAAAATGATTAACGCAAGTGCCAATCACCACACAACCCGGGGTGCTTACTAGTCACTTGGTTAATTGATATAATAAATAAAATAACAAAAGCACCAATCACACCACAACCCAGGGCGCTTACTGACCACTTTGTTTATTAATTAACAAAATGATTAACGCAAGTGCCAATCACCACACAACCCGGGGTGCTTACTAGTCACTTGGTTAATTGATATAATAAATAAAATAACAAAAGCACCAATCACACAACAACCCAGGGCGCTTACTGGCCGCTTTGTTAATTAATTGAATAAATAAAATAACAAAAGCGCCAATCCCCAAACAACCTGGGGCGCTAACTGGCCGCTTTGTTTACTAATAAAATAATCAAAATACCACAAACGCAAATCACCACACCACCCGGGGCGCTCACTTGTAGCTTTGTTAATTAATATGATAAATAAAATAACGCAAGCACCAATCCCCACACAACCCTGTGTGCATTTAATTTAGATGACAGTATTACAAGCAATTTAAACAGCTGTGATTATATAACTGCTGTCAGCTTTATTCAGTCTTGTGCGAGAAACATAACCTACTTATAACATAACGTTCGCGTGACAAGCCTATGTTCTGTTTTGTTTAAGTTGAGTTGTTTTCTCGTACCGGTAAGTATACTGTTCTATTCTACTAAATGGATCTAGTAAAAATGGAAGGAAAAAAATGCTAAGTCATAAAAAGGAATAGTTAGCTGTAAAAAATCGACGTCTACTATCAAAAAGAAAAAGAATCAAAAGAAGTGTTACTCAACCAAAAATCTGAGCTTGTCTTTGGCAGGAATAAATGAAGATATAAAGACTGTGACAGCTGCATTAAAATATGGTATATCCAGATCGAGTGTAATGGCAAAAAGAGATGGCATTTATTCAGATGAGAAAACTGGCCCTTTCATTATTTTTAGTAAAGAGCAAGAGGAAGAACTTGTGCAATAAATAATGAAAAGTTGTCAGCAAGGTTTTCCGATAACTAAAGCACAGCTTATGGAGACTCTTAAAAAAATCTGTAACGGTTAAAAAAAAAAAAAAAAAGAACAAGAAATTTTGACATGAACCACCACGGACATTATGATATAAAACTTTGAAAAAAATATATCCAGAAGTGGTTTTAAAGGTAACAAAAGTGACATTTTTTATCAGGTCAAGGGTGACTGAGTTATTACTATGGTGGTGGTGTAAGAGAAGCCAGGACTGTTTTCTAATAACTCACTGAATACTAGCACTTCACGAGTATCTAACTCTGATGAGAGCGGTATGTTATAAAAATAAACAAATTTTATTCCATGTACTAATTTTTAACTAATTATATCATACTTGTAGGAATCCCTTCAAATCCTGTTACTTATTCAGTCTTAGCAAAAAAATAGAAACAAATGTTTACATAGGCAAAATTTTACCGTACAAAACTAAGTTAGTTGAACAATTTTTTTTTACATTTTGATAAAACATTCAAGCTATACTTATGTCAATCATACATTTAAAATTTTAATACCTAATTTTTATTCATAGTTGTCATTTAAGCAGTAATAAAAAAGTTGTCTAATTAAATTTAATTTGCTATTGAGGTGTATAGTACAGAAAAAAATCAGAAAGAGCCAACCCTTGAGCATTGTATTATCATAATTGATAATAAAGTAATAAATAAAGCTATTGTTGCTAGTAGTATAATTAAACCTGTGTTAAATAGTTCTGCAACGCCACTCCCACCTTCACATTTAAAATTCAATAATGCAATAAAAAATATTCGTACTTCTACTGTAAAAAGAGATATCTCAACAGATAAAATTTTAAGTCTAACTTAATTGAAAACTGATTTTCCAAATAAAGGATTGCAAAACATAAGAAAATATCTAGATAATCTTCAGATTCAATTGCCAGGTATTTACATTGGACCGATAATAATATTTTCTGTTAAAGCAGAAAATGACAAAATAAACGAAAGCTGCCATCTCTTCTATCTGGTCCTTAATGTCAATAAACAGTTTTAAAAAAAGTCAGACAAAAGAATTAAGGGGGAGAATATTTTGTTGAAAAGAAAAATCAAAGTCAAAAAATCAGGAAAAAAATAGAGCAAAAGTAGAAAAAGAAAAAAAGAGAAGAAGAAAACAATTTGGAAGAAAAATTTTTGAATGAAAAAGTAAAATTAGAAATTAGCAAAGCAACAAAAATTAGTCATGAAAATAAAAAATAAAAACATAAGTCTACATGAATTCATGTATTGAAATTCAAAGAAAAAGCTACTTTGACTTAACAAATTAGTAATTTATAGGAGTAGCTAGGCTCTATTTCGACTCGTTATAGTAACTGTTAAAATCTGATATTTGATTGTTTTAAGAAAATAAGCCGATGTTTTTGCCATTTAAGAAGTTTAAAGTCTTCAATGAAAAATTATACCATTGATATTAACAATAAAGCCTGTATTTAAAGTACTGCTTGGCTCACTCAAGATTTGTTATGAGATCTTGAATAGGGAGCGTCAGCAAGGAGTCTAAATGTTAATTAGTATTAAACCTAAGATGTAGGAATAACACAATTAAACCAAGGAACACAGGTCTTATTATAGTGAAATCAACTCGAGGGATTATGAACACAAAATAATAATCTGTATTTAACAAATACAAATCCAAAGCAATATTTAATAAGAGCACGTATTTTTCAACAAAAAAGAAACTTAAAGAAGGCTTGTTTTATTCGAATAATAGATAATGGCTCACCAAACCGAGGACAGGACTCAAGCAACAAACAGTAGAGAGGTTAAATAGACTACTCAACGAGAGACGACAGCTCTAGAACGTAGAGAAGCTCCCTACGTAAGGCACCAAGGTGTGTCTCCGACACCAACGCAAACGACAGAGAGCCAAAGGCAGAAGTTAAGTGCGGGACGAAACTGCAGAGAAAAAAGGGAAGCGGGTTCACAGTGTCAGAGTTGAAGGTGGCGCTCATATGTCGTGAAATATATTAATTACTTACAAAATCATTCATGTAAAGTCTCTTAACTGTGCCAACTGCCTTTGTTTCTCAAACTGTTTATGCCTTGTGCTTGTGGTATACATTAGTTGATTTTTTCTGTGCAACACACAAAATATAAAGGTGTCTTTCGATACAGCAAAGTCTTCAAAACGAAAAGCACAGAAAAGTTGTGCTATTGACGTGCCGAAGAAGCTAAAAAATTTTGCGTTTCTCATGATGCTTGATTAAAAGAAGTGTAGTTCAAACATTGGCTTTCAAAAGACAAATTGAATGAAGAAAAACCTGTCCATTGCTTTCTTTGTAGCATAAATATCACATGCTACAACAAACAAGACTTGCTCAGGCATGCTAAAGATAACGTCACATAAAGATAACGTCACTATTGCACAAAAAAAAAATAACGTGCCTTTCATTCCTCAGGATGACTTTGATAATCAAATCAAGGAGTTTGAGTTAATGACTGCTCCCTTTGTAGCACAGCACAACCTGCAAGTTTTATTTGTAGACGATTTCATCCCTTTTATTCAAAAATTCTGCAAAAAACCAGAGATTGTTGAAAAAATGGACTCGAAGAAAGAGAAGTGTGTTAACTTATTAAAGAATGTACTGAGTGCTAATGAACTTTCAAATGTTCTAAATATTTTGAGAAATACACGTTTTTCAGTTTTACTTGATGAGTCTACCGAAATAAGTTTTTGAAAAATTTTGTGCATAGTTGGGAATTACACAGATCCTTTAAACGGTAATTTAAAGTCACATCTATTAACATTAACTGAACTTAATACCCGACAGTTTGGTGCTGAGGAACTCTTTAACTTATTTTAAAAGTTTTTTATAGACAATACTTTTAAGTAATATTGTAAGCGTAGCTAACGATAGTGCTAGAATTATAACTGGATTTAAAAATTCTTACTATACACTTTTCAAAAAAAATACCTCTATTAATTGTATTGTTATGCAGTTGCCATACTTTGGGCTCAGTTACCAAAGAGAGTTGGGCAAACATTCTTTTAAAATGTCAAATTATACTTGAAAGTATTTTAAAGTATTTTCCAAAAAGTTCCAAGAGATTTTTTAATTTTTAAAATTTCAAAATTTTTTATCAAACTTCTACTAAAAAAATTTTGGAGCTAGCTAACACTCGATGGATGTCTCTTTTAAAATTGCATTGATCGCGTTCGTGACAATTTACTAGCTTAACAGTTGGTTTTTTTAGTTGAAAAACACGAAAATACGTTAAAAAGTGAAAGTGAGCAGAAAAAGAGCTCATCAAATTATATATATAATTTGCTAAATGATGATGAAGTGATAGCATATTTACATTTTTTACATTTTAGTTTGCATCATTTAAATAAATCCAACGTATTTTTTCAAACCAAGAAAACAATTATTTATAAAGTAAGAAGTTCATATTAACAAATTCTAATACAAATCAGCTTTTATTTTCTCAATGAAAATGCCATAAAAGAGGTTGTAAAAGATTTTAATTATAAAGTTAATGATGAGGATTTAAAAATTTTGGAAGGTTTATTTGAGGGTGATAAACGCGCTTTAGTTTTGGAAAGTCTTGTTAAATAAAATAACAAGTACACGAACTGCAACAAGTGATTTGAATTTTAAAATTCTAAGGATTGAAGTTAAAGTACTTATAACTCTGCCTTATTTGAGTGCTCACACAAAGAGAATACTTTCAATTGTTACAGACGTTAAGTCTTAAAAAAAAAAATAAAAGGGAGGATTATTAAATGCACCTTGTTTTATAAGGTCTTATTTCTTCACTTGTGGCAGTATAGCTTTAAATTGTAAAATATCTAAGAATCAACGTGATTTATTTAAATTAAAAATTTTCGAACATAATCTACAAAATTATGTTTAAACCAATGGTGACCTTAGAATTTCTTAACTTCCTTATGTTTCCCATTTATAGTAAGCTTAAAAAATTTTAAAATATTTAAACTCTTAACTAATCTTATTCAGTAATAAACATGTTTATTTTATAAAAAATAGATTCCGGCATTACGAGTGGAATAGGCCTACGTGGGAAAACATTAAAAAAAAAATTCAATCAGTAAAGATAAATATAGCACTAAGTAAGTTTCTTTTAAATTTTACTGAATTATAGTCACATTATCTAGTTTTTTTAAATTAAAATATTGTTGAGATATTCGTTGCACAAGCATGTAAGTATATTATAAAAAAGTTTTTTTCTTAAAAAGTAAGTTTGATTACAAACAAAAAATATTATTACAAACTTACTGTACTAGGAAAACTGTTCTATACTTGTTAAAACGTTATTTAAATAATACAATTTATAGGACGAACGGTAAATTTTTATTATTAAATGTGATGCTTTCCGAAAATGGCTTATAAATCGAACGACTATTATAGAAAAAAGACGATAGAATCAATAATTATAGAAATTAAAAAAGAATATTTGCCATGATCAAGAATTGATAACAAATTCGTCAGATTCTGTACGTGGGTTAGAGCATAGCCTATTCGATCAACGATGATGATATTCCTACATGTAATAAGATTATATTTAAGCTCTTTACGTAAAGGAAGCTTGCGTAAAAGGTACAGGTAGGGGGAGTTCTCCCTATCCTGCTGTCTGGTCAGAGAGAGAGAGAGAGAGAGAGAGAGAGAGAGAGAGTAAAATGGTTATGCGCTTGCGCAAGAACTCTTGGATGTTAGACACACTGCTTCTGGTGCCTAAGCTTCGATTTTTTAATTTATTTACTATGTACTACCAGACATTTTAGAATGTCAAGCCTTCTTTTTCCTAGTTTTAAACAAATGAAATTTTTTTTTCACGTACGTGACATTTTATTCGTGAAACTTACTTTTCATGATTTAAATTCCGCTACACAAATCATTTAATTTTCCCAAGCAATATTAGTTTTAAGTCACTAAGAACTAATTGTTTCATATTTAAAAGTGCACAAAAATACTGTTAAGTTTTTTTTAGACCCAAATCTTTTTTTTTTTTTTAATTTATTAAGCCGTTAATACCGAAGTCTAATAGGCCTTAGATCGAAATCTAAATATATCTATTTGGAAAATTATTGTATCATATACAATTGGCTTTAAAAAAGTAACAGTAAAGTTAGACCCAAAAGTTTTTAACTAGCTTGGAGCCAATATAACTTCTTTTGGAGGTAGTAGAAAGAGCATTCTTTAGTCCTCATCTCTTTTAAATAATCCTACTACTTTGAGCATTGTGTGCATGTTTTTAATTTGTCAGCTGTGTAAAGAGCAGACCATGTTTATTTAATTATACTTTAATTAAAACACAAATTATCACAAGACTTTATTTTAAACATAGATACATTAAATAGCACAATAAATAATAATCGAATTACTAGAATAGTTATGTAAGTTAACTTATAATAATAAGCCTTCCTAAATGGCAATACCTCCACGATTTCTATTATTGTATAACTAATTGATATTTGAATTTACGTATGTATCAATATTATGTTGTATACAAAAAAATTATATAATACATTTTTTACATAGTTAATCACCAATATTACAAAATAAAGCTTAGCACCCCAAAAACTTTAAGCTTACATTTAATAGAAATAGAGTTGATTGAAATTTATTTGTGATCTCACTTTTATTAAAATAAGTAAATTCATTTTTAATTATTTGTATACATGAAGTCCAACTATTTTTATTCTGGGTGGTGTAAGAAAGTATATTAAGTTTTTGAATGTGAATATTAAAGTTTGTATAGGGTCAGTAGGGTAACTTGATAAGAAATATTGTAAGTGAGAATAACGGAAAAGACGTCCACATACATCTACTATAAAACAACTAAATATTTCATCATTAAATTATATGCACTAACATATATGCAAGTGTATATTAGCTTATTTTTAAAGCTCATATCTTACAATACGTATATGTGTGTGGATTGATGCCAGGATTCGTGAAGGTTAGTATCACAGCTGTAGGAATCCTTAAAAAAGTAAGGAAGCAGTAAGAAGAGTGTTTAAAAAAATTCAGCGAGGAGTTACAGGGGTACATGAGGGGCTACTAAAAAGATGTCAGGGTTATGGTGGAGCTGTATGGTCTGGACAAAAAATCTTAAGCCAAAATAAGAAAGAAAATGACAGAAGTCGACTTTATTTTGTTGGTGACAGCAAGATGACGGTGAAAGGTCAATGGTGGTATGTAAGGGGTTGTAGAATGCACAACACAAACAATTATATTGTATCAGTAGAAAAAAAAAAAGATAAATATCTTAGTGGAGGATCGCCCGGTGCGCGCTTGAGGTGCCAATTATCCACTTTTTAAGTTCAGTTGAATTGTCAATTTTTTTAATATGCCCTAGAAAGAAAAAAAAATTAAGAAATCCTTGTAAAGTAGACAAAAGTTGAAATAAAAGTACTATGAATACAAAAGCAAACTCAAATTTATAATACAAATTAAAAAAAAAATAAAAGAGGTAGATTTAATACGGTTGAATAAGGCTTCTATCGTTCCAAAAAAACCCTAACAATTAGTTGAAAGTAAATAAGGTATTTTTATTTGTGACGTCATTCCAAGATGGCGTGGTCACTGGTTTTTTTTCTTCAAATTTGCACCAAATGTGCTAAACTAGCTGTGAAATTCACGAGGACATCCCAACTGATGATAATGCGTTTAAAAACTTCAGGTTTTAATACGATATCGAATGAACACTAAACTTTTTAAATCTTCACTTGGTAAGCAATGCAAAAAAATGAATGAAATTATCGTGGGCATAAAATTGATTAGAAAAACATTTTATTTTTTGTGCTTACCATGATCCAGTTATAACGAATTTGAAATATAGTCAATAGCGATTTCCGATGCATTAGAGGAAATTTTTCGTTTGTTTGCCAAAAGTGTTGTTTTAATGAAAATCAGTACAGAAAAAAAAGTACTGCAATCAGGCGGATCGTACCCGTCTAGTATACATATATATGGTTGCAAGCTCCTCGCCTCCGCGATCATAACAAAGTCCCATAACCTCTGACGAGCTATCAAAATTGAAGCAGTGTGTGGCAAAAACATAAATATAAGTTGTTGTTTAAGTGGTTGTCACAATAAATCTGCGAAATGTTGTTGTCTTTTCATAGATAAAGAATTGATTTCATTTCGTTTCTCTGCACTGATACTTTTACATTTTTTATTATCCGGAGAAATCACAGATGGAGTACGAAAAAAAGATTTCGCAGATATATCGTGACAAACACTTCTACAACAACTTTTATTCATGTTTTTGCCACACACTACTTTAATTTTGACAGCTAGTTAGAGGTTATGGGACTTTGTTATGATCGCAGAGGCGAAGAGGCTTGCAAATATATATATGTACACTAGTTGGGTACAATCCGCCTGATTGCAGTACTTTTTTTTCTGTACTGATTTTCATTAAAACTACTCTTTTGGCAAACAAACAAAAAATTTCCTCTAATGCATTGGGAATTGCTATTGACTATATTTTAAATTCGTTATAACTGGATCATGGTAAGCACAAAAAATAAAATGTTTTTCTAATCAACTTTATGCCCACGATAATTTCATTCATTTTTTTGCATCGCTTACCAAGTGAAGATGTAAAAAATTGAGTGTTCATTCGATAGCTTATTAAAACCTGAAGTTTTTAAACGCATTATCATTAGTTGGGACGTCCTCGTAAATTTCACAGCTGGTTTTGCACATTTGGTTCAAATTTGAAAAAAAACCCAGTGACCGCGCCATCTTGGAATGACGTCACAAGTGAAAATACCTTATTGCATGAATTACGTAATACAAATGTGTGTTGTAATGTTACATTAATTCTTATATGTACTAATTCTTACAGATACTCCCAGCTTAAAAAAGTTGTAAAAAAAGCATAACTGTACAAAAAAATATTAAATCATCATGTATTTGGTCATCGTTTCGTATTCTCAAACCAAATGAGAATATACGTTTAATTAACAAAAAACTTTCAGAATTCTTATAAGAAATCGCAAAAACTAAAATTGAATTATTTGAGTGCCTAATAAATGAAAAGCATCTCATGTCTTCTTTGAAATTGTAGCTACGAATAGTTTGAAAAATATAGTTATAGGTTCTTGTTAAAATAAACATACTTATTTTTTAAAGAATGAATTTCTTAATTATCTAAAAGATGGATCAAAAACATATTACAACCTGGATAATGCAATTTACAAGGGTGTTAATGAAGTTAGTCGTATAGTTTGTGATAATTTTTTAATTAAAATGCCAACCAGTATTTATAAAGGCGAACTCCTCATACACGCTTAATTCAAAAATTAAAAAAATTCTTTTGTTGATACAAAATGTAAGTATAACTGATAACTTATGTAACGATACTTTTCATACTAAAAATAATTAAGAATACGAAATACTTATCCGTATTGCCCTTAAGTTCCTACAGAAAACAATTTTCTTCCGTCTTTACGTCCCCCAGGATTATTACCAAATTTCAAGGTCAAAGTTTTAATAAAATTAGATCGTACTTAAAGACTCCCTGTTTTTGTATGGTCAATCATTCGTTGCATTATCTGATTGCAAAAGTGAAAATAGAACTTATATGGAAATAAAACATAATGGTTATTGAGAAGTAGAAAATATTGGGCGAACATAAATTTTTGTCTTTGACATGTCTTAAATATATAAAACAATATAAAACAATTTTATTCTATTATTGTTAGTATATTGAGGGATTTATTTCGTTGATTGGGAAACAAGCAAACACACCTTGAGATAGTTAATAAAATTAAATAGAGAAATAAAATAATGATAATGATATACAATACAGCCAACGGCTGCTTGCATGCATGACCACATGCTTCCAGGGACAAACAAGATCTCCCTTGCACCTGCGTTCGAGTGCCAAGCGTCCACAAATATTATACAACTGCAATCTGCCAGAGATGGCATCCCTAGTCCGTCTCTTATACTTGTAGATAAATGTACGTTGGTATAAATGTACAATATGCTCAACACGCCTCCTTACATACATAATAATCCAACTTATTCATTCAACCAAATTTCACATACTTCTAAGCTTTTTAAATTTCAAACTTCCAAGAGATTTCGTAAAAATATCTGCAATATAACTTTCTGATTCTACTTTTACTCTATCAAGAATTCCTTTTAAGTAAAGAAAATAATAATTCACCGTGATATATTTTGTACTTATTTTCCAAAAATTCAATATAACTTTTCTGACTCAAAAACATTACATGTTTTTTGCAGTATAATTATTATTTACTCCAAAATAATTTTTTGCTCTTTCAAAATCCTTTCTGCAAAATTTTTCTGACAACGTTCCCTTAGTCATATCAATAGCTCTTACAACAAATAAAAAATAGATCATCAACAAATAAAATAATGTAATCTTTATCTTTCCCATTGCTCATAGAATATCAACGATTGTCTTTTACTATTTTTAAATTTCAAGTTTTTTATAAATTCATTCAAACATTCGAACCAAGGTCTAGGAATTTCTCTCAAACTATACAATGCCTTTTGCAATCGACATGCTTTGTTAAAACTACTATCAAATCCTTGCGGTTGTTCGACACATACCTCTGATTTAACTTTTCCAATCATCAGGTTCAAAACTTTCCATCGCATTATAAAAACTTTTAGAATTTTCTGTACTACAATAATTTAAATTAATCGTATTATGTACATAGTTATCATTATTATCATCATATCTTCCTAAACGCTTTACAATTTTTTTCGGTATACTGTTAACATTGTTTTCTTTTTGATTATAACACTCATTTTCTCTCTCAGTAACATCATTGTCATTTTCATACTCAGCATCTTTAAGTTTGTCGCTTGACTCAGATTTGTCATCTACAATTTTATTCTTATTTTTTAATTTATCATTATAATTATCATTTGATCCAATACAATATTTATCTTTTTTAATGACATCTTTATGCCTTGCTACGATGACTCTATTACTAATCAGAATTTGAAATCCTTCATTTTTCTAACTTACCTGAATTCCTGAATCTGCTTTTCTATTCCATTTAGACCTTATTCTCTGTTCAGGGGAACGTATAAATACTCTGCTTCCATGCCTTTTTAAACGTTTAACATTTTATACACCAGAGAACAACTCAAAAGGCGTTTTTAAATCTGCGCTATTTGCAAGTTTTCTGTTCTTTAAATATGCTGCTGTGCATATAACTTTGAGCCAAAATCTTCTACTTATTCTAGCTTCAGATAACAAACATCTATAAATTTTCATAATGCTTCTATTATATCTCTCAGCTTTACCGTTCAATTCATATTCATACGGTGGACAACCATCTAGACTTTTTTTTCTTTCACTATATCAAAAATTCTTTTATCCATATACTCCTCACCGTTATTACACCTTAATCTTTTTATTCTTTTTCCGGTAATATTTTCAACTTTATTTACATATGGTACAAAACTATTATAGACTTGATCTTTTGATTTAAGTGGGTGTACTCTGGCTATCTTACTAGAGTCGTCAACGAAAGTTGAAAAATATTTTTCCCCATTTCATCCTATAGTGTTATAAGGCCCATTCAGATCAGTATGTACTATTTCTGAAATTTCCTTGGCCTTTTATCTATTACTTTAAAATGGTAAATTGTGCATTTTATTTTCTATACAAATAGCGCATTTCATATAATCACTCTTAATTCCTTTTATCAGACGCTCTGCAAATTCATTTTTACATAAGCCATTCAAATATTTAAAATTTACACACCCCAAGATACGGTGCCATTTTTTCTTCAAAGTAATTTTATCATTACTTTTGGTACTTATAGTATTAACGGAAATCTTATGTTCATTTCGAATTTCACTTTGCATTCTGTACCAATAATGTGTTTTATACGCGATACATGAAGGCGCACCTTCACTGTTATAAATTTTCGCCGTTTTATTTTGAGCAACAACTTTATATCCATCCGTAACTTTTGATAAACTTAATTAATTTTCTCTAATTTCTTTAACACAGTATACGAAATACATTTTAATTCTCACTTATTTATCGTACACTTTAGAGTTACTCGAAATTTTTACTATTTTAGTCGCTTTGAAACTACCGTCTCCTATATTGACGTTAACTGGATTTTTTTCTTTGATAAAATTTACGAAAACATCATCTTGATTTGCCACATAATCAGTAAAACCACTATCTAAAAGCCAGTCAACACTCTTACCTTGCGCTTCACTATGCATTTCAGTAGACTCGATAATCTCCGCAGAAAAGGTGCCAAACGAGCTGTTGCCTTGCTACAACATTTTTTGTTGCGACGCGTAGCCTCTGCCTCGTTGTCCGCTCGAGCCTCTGCCTCTGCCTTTTAATGCTCCTTGTTGCGTGTTGTTTCCACAAAATTGTTGGCATTCATCCCTCTGTGCTGGGCCTCTATAGCCAGGATTGCTTACATTCAGGCAATCTTTCTTGCAACGTCCAATTTCACCACAGTCGTGACAGGCTCTTACTTGTTTTTTTTCTTGTTTCTTGTGACTTTTTGATTTCAACACGAAAGCATTAGATTTTACACTTACAATAGCACTTACATGTTTATTTATAACTTCCAACATTTATATTCTATTGATTACACAACTAACTGTTTGATTTTCCAGTTTTAACGTATCTAATAAATTGCCAATATAACTACACGATTCTGGTAATGTTTCTTATAAACAATAAAATTTTTCTTCTTCATTCGCTGTAGCACCAGCTGCTTTCAACTCGTTTACTGATTTTTCAAATTCACTAATAAAAACTGATAATTCTTGAAAATCCTTCAACCTTATTTTCTCCAGCTTATTCCGGCAAATTATCTGCAAAGCTGTTAATTACTTTAAGTACATAGCATTAGACTTTTTTATAATTTTGAATGTCGTATCAAAATCACCCATAAATTCCAGCTGCTTGTTCGAAATAAAATTGTAAATAAAATTCATGGCCTTCAAGATGTTCTCTGCCCATTCGTCTTCTTTGTCCGTCGATACTTCTTCTCTTTTATTATTAAGAGAATTAATTAGGCAATTTTGCTGCAAAGAGGTCACCTATTACTTTCTTAAGGAGCATTGCATGGTAAAAAGCACATGTGAAAATTTACAGAGGTACTTGCCCGAAAAAGTCGCACTGGCCAGGAATGAAAACATGGTCTCCCGCGTGCCAACCCACGACCGAGCCAACTGAGCCATCGCACGCTCTATCTGTACTAGAGGCAAAGTATACGTATGTATGTTGTATACATATATACGTATTGCATGTTCCAATCATTACATACATGTTCATATGTATATATGTATGTAAAAAACGTGCAAAAACTATTAAATATGTGTAGTACGACAACCCACCGTTTGAAAACAAGAAAAAACGCTATATCTTGAAAGGGCCGCAAAATTGGCTATAAATAACAATTTTTCCTAATGTCCTAAAGGTGAACTACACGATCGAGGTACACAAATAAAGAGAAATAGGACTATGCACGAACATAACCTTAATTATTTCCTTTTTCGACTGTATCTTAAAAAAAACGAGTGAAAAAGAATTTTTTTTTCAATGCCGTTTTGGGAACATTAATACAGTATTGAAAAAATTTTTGGAAAAATTTTTATTACAATATAACCTCTCAATATAAGAAACACAGTAATATTGCGAAAGGGCAGCCTGATAGGCCAAAAGTAATTTGACTTATAGAAAACAAGTGTTGAGGTACAAAAATGTGTGTCACACAGAATTATACAAACAATCGAAATAATTCTACACATTTTAAAAGTCACATCTCAAAGGCAACGCTAAAATTTCGATATCCTACGTATAAATTAACTTATTTTTTACTTTCTATAATGTATTATGAAAATAATTGTCACGTGACCAAAATCTATATTCTTATTACTAATTTTGACATTAGTAGAAATAAATTAAGCACGAAATTTAAAAAAATTTTATTTGTCAGATACAACGATTTTAGCAACAATTAATTGTACATGTATAATGTCATATTAAATGCACAAATAGTAGTTTTAAATAAAAAGAACTTTCGTCCCACGTAACTAGACAAATGTACCTTTTTTCAGGGCAGTATGGTGGGAATTTTTGTTTTGTTCTGCACTACATGAACAAGAATTCGTACATATATTAATACATAAAGGTGATTCTGCTGTAACTTGTTTAGATCGTGTCCAGTGCTCATGCTCACGTGCCATAATTAAATTAAAAACTTTAAAAACGTTAAATTGTGTTAAATGTTGTCAATTTCACTTGACATTTTGTTCAATACCAATGTATTAATTTCTTCATTGAAATAATCGATCATTTTGTATCGAATTTTCCATTCCGACCCATGCCCACAACTCTATTTCACTCATAAAAACTTTTACCGGTAAAAAATAAGGCTTATCTACTACTTGGACGTGTAAGCATTATACACTCTAGCTATTCGTGATTAGATTTGTACCTTAGTCTCACCAAAAATCGACAAAAACGAGTGAGTTTTCACTGCATACATTTTGTTCGCATATTTGCCCCATAATCGTGGTTTTAACAAAAATCGGTTTAAACTAGTAACTGTATGCACTGGAAATGCTAACCAATGGTCACTTTTTAAGGTATAAAAATGAATAAGTCCTTACGACAGTAGTACCTGAAGTTGTTACCTCTCAAATAACCAAGCTCTTATTTTTGCGTATTTCGCGCATACAAACATTTCATTCCGTTCTGACCCCCCATGGAACAACCACTCCGTGTACGTGTGCAGGTACGCAAACTACAGTTTCTTATTGCATTTAAGGCTAGTAAATCAAGTAGGGGTGGACAAGTCATTGTCATACGTCTATGAGTCGTACGAGCACTACAAACATTAAAAATTCCATTCCGAGCTTTTCCATTCTGACCCTACCTTAAAGTGCCGTTTTTTTTTGTTTTAGAGCAATCAATCCCAGCCAAACTTTTTTTTTAACGAACTTCTTTATGTTGCGTTACTCGTGTGGCTGAAATTTTAAAACCGACAGATTTTTTTTTTTGAAACGAAAGTGGTTTCACTTGAAGTCTCTTCCTCTCAAGTTTTCCCCCTTACCCCGTTCCCCTTACCAACTGTTCTCTATACACTTCCCCTCTCCCCACTATATATGTATATCTGCCAACCGTGCCGTGTTACTCTTCTGCACATCTTTCCCACCGTTCCTCCTCACACTCCCAAGCAATTGATTTTTGAAAAAATTTTAATTTTATTTTCCCACAATAATTTTTATTTCACTTTAAATTTTTTCTTTTACAATTCTTAAAAAATAAAAAAAAAAACATTTTCCAATAAAGAGATTTGAACCCTCGACCGCCTGCATATGAGTCCAGTACCTTACCCACCCTGCTACGAGCGCTGCCGACTATAACAACTCGGTTTCTTGAACTTATGGTGTGGTTCGTAACTATAACATTCCATTTTTAAATTTATTAACTGATAATACATTTAGTTATGTATTTGTTTTCTGAATAATACATCTTAATTTGTTTTCTCAATAATACATCTAGAAAAAAAAAAAAAAAAAAAAAAAAAAAAAAAAAAAAAAATCAAAATAAACATGTAGAATAGAGTTGAAGAACGTATCAACTGAGGAACGTATCAGTGGTTTCTAAAGGCGCTTATTTCGAATTCGACAAACAAGTTATGTTATATTATCACATAATTATATAAATAAAGTAATTCAGTAAATCAATTATAAATGAATTATGATCATTGTATTAATATATTTCGAGTTACATATCATTTTAATGGTTTTTAAGGGCACTTATTTTGAATTTGATAAAATAGTAATGGCACAATGTCATTGAGTAATTACAGGAAAATAAAACAACAATTGCATTTATGAGCTATAAAATCGCAAAAAAAAAGTAAAAAAAACATTTTTTAAAAAATTAATGGAATGAAATATGAAAATAAAATAAAATAAAATTACGAAAGACATGAATAAATACAATAAAAAGGAAAAAAAATGAGATAAAGAAGGGAAAAAAAAAAAAGATTAACTATAAAAATAAAAAAAGAAATTCAATAAAGGGAATCCAAAAAAATGAAAAAAAATGAAATTAAATAAAATATGAAAAAAAATAAAACAAGAAATGGAAAAAAAACATAAAACAAGAAACAAAGAAAAAAATAAAACAAGAAATTACAAAGAAAAAAAAAAAAAAGGAAAAAATTGTAAGGGAAATTCAAACAACAAACCAGGGGATATAAATGGGTCATGGGACCCACGGTGAGAACGAAGTTCTTTAAACATGGGATAAGTATAGACACAATTTCTCAGGTAACAAGGGGGTTACCAGACCCGAAGGAAGAACGAAGCTCTTAACTTTTTAAAAGTCAGTACTGCATTCATGTTGTTGACTAAAACAAAAACTTAAAAAAAGAATAAAAAAAAAAAAAAGTAGTTTACTACTCACGATGGTTGAACTTCGTGAGAACGTCGTGCATAAATACAGTACTCACGAAGTTCAACCATCGTAAGTAGTAAACTACTTTTTTTTTTTTTTTTTAATTTGTTTTTTAAGTTTTTGTTTTATTTAACAACATGAATGCAGTACTGACTTTTAAAGAGCTTCGTTCTTCCTGTGGGTCTGGTGACCCCCTTGTTACCTGAGAAATTGTGTCTATACTCATCCCATGTTCAAAGAACTTCGTTCTTACCGTGGGTCCCATGACCCATTATTATTCCCTGGTTTGCTGTTTTAATTTCCTTTACAATTTTCTCCCTTTTTTTTTTTTTTTTTTTTTTTTTTCACTGTGGGGCTAAAAGACGAAACACGGGTCTAAGATCTTGGAGTTTTGTCTAATTGGCCTCTTTTCGCTACATAAATGCAAAAACAGTGGTACTAGTTCCAACATTGGTAGCCAAGTGGTGCACTTCATTAGGTGGCTCACCTGGGCTTAAATCAAAGTAGAAATATAGTCCTAATGATTAAAACAAAAATCTTTGACTTTTATGCCCCGAATGAAAGGTTATAGTGATTTCATGAAAAATACTGAATTTCAGCCAAAATCACATTATTATCGATATTCACGCTCTAATTGAAACAGCTGTTACTTTCACATGAAAGCATAAAACCGAACAAAATTCTTTTATTAATCAATAGGTCTTGATCCCAGCTTTCATTTCAGCCCAGTAAGAACACTCTAGCTGTTAAAGAAGTTTAGCTACATGTGTTAGAAAGAGATACAATTATTAAAAAATCGATAAAAACTGACTTTTATAAAATTTAGTATTACTTTTGACCAGCAAATTTGGTAGGTGCATGGCGCTTCAGATATTTTTTACTAATGTTGTGTACAGTAGAAATACCATGAAAAAATTTTTTTAACCAACTTATTTTTAAAAAATTTTTTCAGTTAATCTGAGCAAATTACGGCAGAATCACCTATATATGAAAGTAAACATAAAAGTACTTTATACGCGAATCACGTGTTACATAAGTAGTATATCGAAGTATATGTATATTATCCAGGCGCGTGAAAAAATACATAATAATTTTAAAATTCTTACTATTTTAATATCAGATTCTTAAGGATCTATCAATGTTAGACATACTCTTATTTTCTCAGTTTCTTTTATACTGAGTTTAAGAACATTTAAGGTGGCTCCAGCGCCTAGTGCCGTATCAAAATGGGGAGACTAAAATTAATCATTATTTTCTTTAAAATATGGTATAAAATTATCGTAGAGACTGTTGTTAGCCATATTCTACATTTTATCTATTACTTTAGTGAGTCAATAAAAAAATACAAAAAAGTTTTGTGGTGCCCTAAGTGATGAACTGTTACGATACGCTCCTAAGTTCAAGAGTAGTTATACCTATATATATGTACTCTGCAGAATGCAGACAGCTGAGAGCTGACTTGCACTCGCAACTGTATACTTAGTCTCCGATTATTTAAAGATTTTGTTCGATAACAAGACACTTTGCTCATGTCATCGAAAACTGCGTAACAATATATACAAGATAGTATGTTTTTTACACCTTACGGGTTATTTATATAAGTGCAGCAGTAGGTTGTATATCGCGTAAGCTTGCATTTCCTATCCAACCCGTCTTAAAACTACGATTTTGTAAGCATGATTTCTTACAACTTTCATCGTCAACATTCATTTTTTTTTATACGAATAGAAAGATGGAAATTCAAAGAATATAATTCAATTTTATTAACCTAGGTTGGGTTATTTATAATTTTAACGTTGAGGACACTGGAGCCACTTTAAGTTGAAAGTTTGACTTCTGCTGGGGGTCCCAAGACCCACACCTAGTTTCTTTATTTTTGAAAATGTCTACACAATGCACCTCTTATCAACGTATATATAAAAGCATAGACACGTCAGTTTGTGCACGTAAGTGTGTGTACGAGAGAAGTAGAGTAAACAGCACTGTAGGGGGGCTAGTGAAGCTTGAGCGAGAACGAACAATAGAACGAACGAACAAACGATAGAATGATCCAGGTCTGATTTTGACTGAATGCCCATGCGTGCAGACAGCTTACTTTTTACCAGTGACATTGTCTCTGATCAAGTTAACTTCACTCATGACAATAATATATATATATATATATATATAAATATATATATATATGTTTACATGCATAAGTCGTACGCACTTAGCATTAAATGGGCTCAATATTTTACACCTCATTACTGTGTGAATCTTCTTTTCTTCTCTTGAACATCACCTCTTTCATTCTTACTTAGTCCCTAAAAACATGATTTAAATTGCCTTTCAAAGTAAGTAAAAAACTACTTAACCGTTTTATAAATTCCTGTAAAATTAATTATTATGTACGTAAACAGTAAATAAGCAATAGGCAAGTTATTCTGTAGTACGATCAAAATTTGAATAACTACTTTCCACATTCTACAAAATCAATAAAAACAAACTAGCTGAAGTACCAGACAAGAGTTATTTAATTTTTGATAGTATTTGCTGTTTAATGAGAACTGTGTGTTATAAAGCTGACTACATTCTAAATGTTATAAGCATTGAACTGCTGTCAGTTTACTATTGCTGAAAACTGCCATCCACTGACACTCGAGGGTATTTTTCAAGGGTACTCAAATTGTTTAGTCAAACATCAGTTTGTCATATTTAATCAATGATCATGTCTCATTTCTAGTCAATAATTTTTGTGGATTCAGTTAATTCAGCTTACTCTTTAGAAAAGAAATATATCTTGGAAAAAATGACACCTTTTATCAATTTAATTATTAAAAATACTTTCAATCAAATCTTAATTGTTTAATACAATCTGCATGGATATTTTATCTTTAGAGACATTACCACTGTATATAAGAGTACAAAGAGTAACATATATTTAGTAGTGCACCTAGAGTCTTTGTATCCAATACTACATCACATAATGAGTATCTGCTTAACGTAATAAAGCTTGGTAAGTTTTGATAGATAACAACGCCTTCGGTATAGTTGTCCATAACATCAAAATCTTCTCCACCTGGACCATTATTACCTTCGTCATTTTATTCATCATTTTAGGGATCGATAACTCTACAATATGAATGATACAATTCTTATTTATTTCAAATTATATTGAAAGCTCTTCATTTCATAAGTTGTGGCTATTAAAACACTCCAATACTACATTCTATTTTTTATGTATCTTTTTACTAAAAAAGTACTACGGTAAGTAAATAATAAACAATACAGTTTTAATGAAATTTTTACCGTTTTTCCAACTTTTAGCATTCAAACATTGAAACCGGCTTTTTTTTACAGTTCAAGTAAGATTAATTTATTTTCATTCTCAATAAAATTACAATTCTATACAATTATTATTTATAGTTAAACGTACACATTAGCTCTTCTATAGTTATGAGAAATAACCACTGCTGTAATGATTCTGGCGGCTTTTCGGGGACTATAATGAAGAGTTCTGTCACCTTTCAGACATCTGCATTTGTTTTTGAGCATACCAAATGCTCGCTCAATAAAGCTTCTACCTACCATCACCTAAAATCCGACAAAAACGCATTACATACGTACAGTATAATTTACAATAATTAACGTTAACTGCAAAACGTAGGGGCAGTCCAAATATCAGTAAAATATCCTACTTTACCGATTGCATTTCCCTAACAGGTATTATTATATAAAATTATTAATTTTAAAAGCTGACGTCCATTTTCAAAAGTTTGAATAATAATGAAGCCTCAAATTCGGTTAATTGATTGAAAACTCTTGGTAAAAAAGGGGAACTAGCCTTAGCGTTTGCATCATTTTTCTGAAACTGTAAATCTAACTTTTCTGTTAGAGTTTGCAAATCAAGAGTCGACGCTTAACTATTTCATGTCTCGAAATGAGTCTAGCCTACAGTTATTTAAGTTATTTCATGGTTTGGGGTAACTCTTTAATTTACCAGTTATAAAATAGGAGCCTTCTTGTTCCATAACTTCATCATTTATGTGCAGGTCATACATGTGCTCACGTATTTGGCTCCATTGCTAAACAAAACGGTTATTTGTTAAGCCACTGCAGATGCGAAGATTCATAACTCACTAGTCAGTATTGCACACCTTAAAAAATAAATGAAATAAATGTACCGGATTTTATATTTAGAAACTATTCAACTGTAAAGAACACAACAAATAAGACACATTGGGAATAGAAATTTTCTACTCGAGTCGAAAAAATATAAACGTGCAAAAGGTTAGTAGTACAGGCTCAAACGAGCATGAAAAAGCTCATGCACATTTTTATCGATGTCTAATCATGTACACTATATTTCTCATTCCTCCTATAAGTTTTTTATTTCACAATAACTTTCATTTCACATCATTGTTTATTACAATTTTTTAAACAAAGTATGATTTTCTTTAAAGAAAAAAAAAAAATACGCAGTTTCATAAAAATACAATTTCTACTATCTGCACGTTCAACGAATGATGTCCTTTAGAATTGACGTACGCCTCTTCGTCATTTTCTGGTGTGCAAATATTTATGAGCGTACATTCAACAGCCTCAATCACACCAGAAAAAAAAATAACGTTTTCAAAACTGTAGTTGTAGTATTATGCAGTAAATTTAGTAGATTTCAGTAGGTCTTATGCTAAAGTCTTAGCACCGACGTATTGTATAATGTTATGTTCACACGATTCTCTTGTGTTAAGTACACATACTACGTGTCAATGAGTATAATATATACACCTACATATTCGTTATTTCTTATATCTCCTACGTTTTAAACGTAACGTGTTGTGCTAGACATTCAGAGCAATATACAAATAAATCTTTTTTGAGATCATAACCAAACCCTTGAAGGTGTAGCACATCAAGTTATATTTACAAACGTATGCCAACAGTGTTATAGTTTCATATCTGAAGTATTTACGCTGCAACGTGGAGTAAATAGAGTAATAATCATAATGAAAAATAAGTAAGTAAATTTTCAATTGAAGCAGCTTTGTAAATAGAATCTATATTTGTGCTATTCTTTTCAGGAAAGTTGTAGTGTCACCAAACAAGAAGCAAAAAGAAAAAATTACGTGATTTGATTGCAAAAAATCCTCTGATGGTGAATTGGTCAACGAGTGTTGGTTACACTTTGTGGGTAGATGCGTCCAAAATTTTAAACATCTTTGGTCCCGTCAGAGCGCCTCAGGCTTAAATGAGAGTTAGGGCAAATCCTTTTCTGATTGTTTCTGATGCAGGACAACCGTAAAAAATATGACTAAATAAACAGTACAGACAGTAGAGCCTATTGGGTTTTTTGGGATTACGTGCTTGGGATTTTATTTATTTATTAATGATCAAGCGTATTCATTAAATTTATCACTTGATATCATTGCAGACAGTAAAGTTATTGAGTTGTTTTGGGTTAGCTGCTTAGGATATTAATTATTTATGAATCAACTGTCTGTAGTAAAGCGTATTAAGTTACTGTGGATTGATCAACGCAAGTACTGGATTATTGGGTTATAGTACTTGGATTTTTGTGGAATTCGGCATATAGCCTGTTTGAATTTTGCGGTTACGTTAGGTACTTCTTTTGGGCTTACTGCCTGTAACATAGCACTAATCTCATTAATTATCATTATAGAGCTATGTACGTTGCATTGCCTTTCCTCTTTGGTATCCGCTTATGTTTGTATGGAACTAAAGGACTTTATACGTAGGTTGCCAAGAGTAATTGCTATGGACTGAACTTTGTCGTCACTCTCACATCCAGGAATATTTTTAGCTGCAGCATAAAGCACACCATATGCATTTGTAAATTAATTATTTTTTCCAATAAGGGCACAGAGTGCAACTGCCGCTTTGTCCCCTTGTATTCTTTTTGGGCCCATCGATAGAAAAGTTTTTTGGCCTTCTGGGCCCAAAATTTGTCTGTGCGCCCTTGGTACGAAAATCATTGAACGCCACTTAGGCTTCAACATACAAAAACCGTGACTTTTAAGAGCTCATGTTTGTACTTTATGTTCTAGTGACATAATGTACCGCCATATCTCAACAATTACAATAAAATGACTGAATAGATCCACTTATTACCAGAACATACAACAACCCAGTTGTCATTGATATCCGTTACTAAAAGCAATAAAAGTGAGCATGGCTTCTCCTCAGGTTGGCTAATGCATTTAACAAGAGCTGTTTGAAATTTTTCTGGGTCAAAAATTAATTATTAATTTGTCACTTAACTATTTTGTAATAAGTTTACAGTAAATAAAATTTAGAGGGAATATATTAACTAAATTGCACATATAGTTACAAATCTGTCATCAGCGTAAAAACTACAATAACAGTAACAATAATTTAAGTATGATAATAAAAATATCGATGAAAAACGTTCATTTTTTATTCCTGTAATACCTTGACTGGCAACGACTTTTCTATTAATCTTGCTGTCACAGAATGGCTGGAAAATTTCATAAAATAATTACTCATATTTTTTACGGTTGTCCTGCATCAGAAACAATCAGAAAAGGATTTGCCCTAACTCTCATTTAAGCCTGAGGCGCTCTGACGGGACCAAAGATGTTTAAAATTTTGGACGCATCTACCCACAAAGTGTAACCAACACTCGTTGACCAATTCACCATCAGAGGATTTTTTGCAATTAAATCACGTAATTTTTTCTTTTTGCTTCTTGTTTGGTGACACTACAACTTTTCTGAAAAGAATAGCACAAATATAGATTCTATTTACAAAGCTGCTTCAATTGAAAATTTACTTACTTATTTTTCATTATGATTATTACTCTATTTACTCCACGTTGCAGCGTAAATACTTCAGATATGAAACTATAACACTGTTGGCATACGTTTGTAAATATAACTTGATGTGCTACACCTTCAAGGGTTTGGTTATGATCTCAAAAAAGATTTATTTGTATATTGCTCTGAATGTCTAGCACAACACGTTACGTTTAAAACGTAGGAGATATAAGAAATAACGAATATGTAGGTGTATATATTATACTCATTGACACGTAGTATGTGTACTTAACACAAGAGAATCGTGTGAACATAACATTATACAATACGTCGGTGCTAAGACTTTAGCATAAGACCTACTGAAATCTACTAAATTTACTGCATAATACTACAACTACAGTTTTGAAAACGTTATTTTTTTTTCTGGTGTGATTGAGGCTGTTGAATGTACGCTCATAAATATTTGCACACCAGAAAATGACGAAGAGGCGTACGTCAATTCTAAAGGACATCATTCGTTGAACGTGCAGATAGTAGAAATTGTATTTTTATGAAACTGCGTATTTTTTTTTTTTTCTTTAAAGAAAATCATACTTTGTTTAAAAAATTGTAATAAACAATGATGTGAAATGAAAGTCATTGTGAAATAAAAAACTTATAGGAGGAATGAGAAATATAGTGTACATGATTAGACATCGATAAAAATGTGCATGAGCTTTTTCATGCTCGTTTGAGCCTGTACTACTAACCTTTTGCACGTTTATATTTTTTCGACTCGAGTAGAAAATTTCTATTCCCAATGTGTCTTATTTGTTGTGTTCTTTACAGTTGAATAGTTTCTAAATATAAAATCCTGTACATTTATTTCATTTATTTTTTAAGGTGTGCAATACTGACTAGTGAGTTATGAATCTTCGCATCTGCAGTGGCTTAACAAATAACCGTTTTGTTTAGCAATGGAGCCAAATACGTGAGCACATGTATGACCTGCACATAAATGATGAAGTTATGGAACAAGAAGGCTCCTATTTTATAACTGGTAAATTAAAGAGTTACCCCAAACCATGAAATAACTTAAATAACTGTAGGCTAGACTCATTTCGAGAAATGAAATAGTTAAGCGTCGACTCTTGATTTGCAAACTCTAACAGAAAAGTTAGATTTACAGTTTCAGAAAAATGATGCAAACGCTAAGGCTAGTTCCCCTTTTTTACCAAGAGTTTTCAATCAATTAACCGAATTTGAGGCTTCATTATTATTCAAACTTTTGAAAATGGACGTCAGCTTTTAAAATTAATAATTTTATATAATAATACCTGTTAGGGAAATGCAATCGGTAAAGTAGGATATTTTACTGATATTTGGACTGCCCCTACGTTTTGCAGTTAACGTTAATTATTGTAAATTATACTGTACGTATGTAATGCGTTTTTGTCGGATTTTAGGTGATGGTAGGTAGAAGCTTTATTGAGCGAGCATTTGGTATGCTCAAAAACAAATGCAGATGTCTGAAAGGTGACAGAACTCTTCATTATAGTCCCCGAAAAGCCGCCAGAATCATTACAGCAGTGGTTATTTCTCATAACTATAGAAGAGCTAATGTGTACGTTTAACTATAAATAATAATTGTATAGAATTGTAATTTTATTGAGAATGAAAATAAATTAATCTTACTTGAACTGTAAAAAAAAGCCGGTTTCAATGTTTGAATGCTAAAAGTTGGAAAAACGGTAAAAATTTCATTAAAACTGTATTGTTTATTATTTACTTACCGTAGTACTTTTTTAGTAAAAAGATACATAAAAAATAGAATGTAGTATTGGAGTGTTTTAATAGCCACAACTTATGAAATGAAGAGCTTTCAATATAATTTGAAATAAATAAGAATTGTATCATTCATATTGTAGAGTTATCGATCCCTAAAATGATGAATAAAATGACGAAGGTAATAATGGTCCAGGTGGAGAAGATTTTGATGTTATGGACAACTATACCGAAGGCGTTGTTATCTATCAAAACTTACCAAGCTTTATTACGTTAAGCAGATACTCATTATGTGATGTAGTATTGGATACAAAGACTCTAGGTGCACTACTAAATATATGTTACTCTTTGTACTCTTATATACAGTGGTAATGTCTCTAAAGATAAAATATCCATGCAGATTGTATTAAACAATTAAGATTTGATTGAAAGTATTTTTAATAATTAAATTGATAAAAGATGTCATTTTTTCCAAGATATATTTCTTTTCTAAAGAGTAAGCTAAATTAACTGAATCCACAAAAATTATTGACTAGAAATGAGACATGATCATTGATTAAATATGACAAACTGATGTTTGACTAAACAATTTGAGTACCCTTGAAAAATACCCTCGAGTGTCAGTGGATGGCAGTTTTCAGCAATAGTAAACTGACAGCAGTTCAATGCTTATAACATTTAGAATGTAGTCAGCTTTATAACACACAGTTCTCATTAAACAGCAAATACTATCAAAAATTAAATAACTCTTGTCTGGTACTTCAGCTAGTTTGTTTTTATTGATTTTGTAGAATGTGGAAAGTAGTTATTCAAATTTTGATCGTACTACAGAATAACTTGCCTATTGCTTATTTACTGTTTACGTACATAATAATTAATTTTACAGGAATTTATAAAACGGTTAAGTAGTTTTTTACTTACTTTAAAAGGCAATTTAAATCATGTTTTTAGGGACTAAGTAAGAATGAAAGAGGTGATGTTCAAGAGAAGAAAAGAAGATTCACACAGTAATGAGGTGTAAAATATTGAGCCCATTTAATGCTAAGTGCGTACGACTTATGCATGTAAACATATATATATATATATATATATATATATATATATATATATATATATATCATTGTCATAAGTGAAGTTAACTTGATCAGAGACAATGTCACTGGTAAAAAGTAAGCTGTCTGCACGCATGGGCATTCAGTCAAAATCAGACCTGGATCATTCTATCGTTTGTTTGTTCGTTCTATTGTTCGTTCTTATTTAAGCTTCACTAGCCCCCCTACAGTGCTGTTTACTCTACTTCTCTCGTACACACACTTACGTGCACAAACTGACGTGTCTATGCATTTATATATACGTTGATAAGAGGTGCATTGTGTAGACATTTTCAAAAATAAAGAAACTAGGTGTGGGTCTTGGGACCCCCAGCAGAAGTCAAACTTCCAACTTAAAGTGGCTCCAGTGTCCTCAACGTTAAAATTATAAATAACCCAACCTAGGTTAATAAAATTGAATTATATTCTTTGAATTTTCATCTTTCTATTCGTATAAAAAAAAATGAATGTTGACGATGAAAGTTGTAAGAAATCATGCTTACAAAATCGTAGTTTTAAGACGGGTTGGATAGGAAATGCAAGCTTACGCGATATACAACCTACTGCTGCACTTATATAAATAACCCGTAAGGTGTAAAAAACATACTATCTTGTATATATTGTTACGCAGTTTTCGATGACATGAGCAAAGTGTCTTGTTATCGAACAAAATCTTTAAATAATCGGAGACTAAGTATACAGTTGCGAGTGCAAGTCAGCTCTCAGCTGTCTGCATTCTGCAGAGTACATATATATAGGTATAACTACTCTTGAACTTAGGAGCGTATCGTAACAGTTCATCAATTAGGGCACCACAAAACTTTTTTGTATTTTTTTATTGACTCACTAAAGTAATAGATAAAATGTAGAATATGGCTAACAACAGTCTCTACGATAATTTTATACCATATTTTAAAGAAAATAGTAATTAATTTTAGTCTCCCCATTTTGATACGGCACTAGGCACTGGAGCCACCTTAAATGTTCTTAAACTCAGTATAAAAGAAACTGAGAAAATAAGAGTATGTCTAACATTGATAGATCCTTAAGAATCTGATATTAAAATAGTAAGAATTTTAAAATTATTATGTATTTTTTCACGCGCCTGCATAATATACATATACTTCAATATACTACTTATGTAACACGTGATTCGCGCATTTAAAGTACTCTTATGTTTACTTTCATATATGGGTGATTCTGCCGTAATTTGCTCAGATTGACTGGAAAAATTTTTTAAAAATAAGTTGGTTAAAAAAATTTTTTCATGGTATTTCTACTGTACACAACATTAGTAAAAAATATCTGAAGCGCCATGCAACTACCAAATTTGCTGGTCAAAAGTAATACTAAATTTTATAAAAGTCAGTTTTTATCGATTTTTTAATAATTGTATCTCTTTCTAACACATGTAGCTAAACTTCTTTAACAGCTAGAGTGTTCTTACTGGGCTGAAATGAAAGCTGGGATCAAGACCTATTGATTAATAAAAGAATTTTGTTCGGTTTTATGCTTTCATGTAAAAGTAACAGCTGTTTCAATTAGAGCGTGAATATCGATAATAATGTGATTTTGGCTGAAATTCAGTATTTTTCATGAAATCACTATAACCTTTCATTCGGGGCATAAAAGTCAAAGATTTTTGTTTTAAATATTAGGACTATATTTCTACTTTGATTTAAGCCCAGGTGAGCCACCTAATGAAGTGCACCACTTGGCTACCAATGTTGGAACTAGTACCACTGTTTTTGCATTTATGTAGCTAAAAGAGGCCAATTAGACAAAACTCCAAGATCTTAGACCCGTGTTTCGTCTTTTAGCCCCACAGTGATGAAAAAAAAAAAAAAAAAAAAAAAAAAAAAAAAAAAAAAAAAAAAAAAAAAAAAAAAAGGGAGAAAATTGTAAAGGAAATTAAAACAGCAAACCAGGGAATAATAATGGGTCATGGGACCCACGGTAAGAACGAAGTTCTTTGAACATGGGATGAGTATAGACACAATTTCTCAGGTAACAAGGGGGTCACCAGACCCACAGGAAGAACGAAGCTCTTTAAAAGTCAGTACTGCATTCATGTTGTTAAATAAAACAAAAACTTAAAAAACAAATAAAAAAAAAAAAATTTTATTTACTGTAAACTTATTACAAAATAGTTAAGTGACAAATTAATAATTAATTTTTGACCCAGAAAAATTTCAAACAGCTCTTGTTAAATGCATTAGCCAACCTGAGGAGAAGCCATGCTCAATTTTATTGCTTTTAGTAACGGATATCAATGACAACTGGGTTGTTGTATGTTCTGGTAATAAGTGGATCTATTCAGTCATTTTATTGTAATTGTTGAGATATGGCGGTACATTATGTCACTAGAACATAAAGTACAAACATGAGCTCTTAAAAGTCACGGTTTTTGTATGTTGAAGCCTAAGTGGCGTTCAATGATTTTCGTACCAAGGGCGCACAGACAAATTTTGGGCCCAGAAGGCCAAAAAACTTTTCTATCGATGGGCCCAAAAAGAATACAAGGGGACAAAGCGGCAGTTGCACTCTGTGCCCTTATTGGAAAAAATATTTAATTTACAAATGCATATGGTGTGCTTTATGCTGCAGCTAAAAATATTCCTGGATGTGAGAGTGACGACAAAGTTCAGTCCATAGCAATTACTCTTGGCAACCTACGTATAAAGTCCTTTAGTTCCATACAAACATAAGCGGATACCAAAGAGGAAAGGCAATGCAACGTACATAGCTCTATAATGATAATTAATGAGATTAGTGCTATGTTACAGGCAGTAAGCCCAAAAGAAGTACCTAACGTAACCGCAAAATTCAAACAGGCTATATGCCGAATTCCACAAAAATCCAAGTACTATAACCCAATAATCCAGTACTTGCGTTGATCAATCCACAGTAACTTAATACGCTTTACTACAGACAGTTGATTCATAAATAATTAATATCCTAAGCAGCTAACCCAAAACAACTCAATAACTTTACTGTCTGCAATGATATCAAGTGATAAATTTAATGAATACGCTTGATCATTAATAAATAAATAAAATCCCAAGCACGTAATCCCAAAAAACCCAATAGGCTCTACTGTCTGTACTGTTTATTTAGTCATATTTTTTACGGTTGTCCTGCATCAGAAACAATCAGAAAAGGATTTGCCCTAACTCTCATTTAAGCCTGAGGCGCTCTGACGGGACCAAAGATGTTTAAAATTTTGGACGCATCTACCCACAAAGTGTAACCAACACTCGTTGACCAATTCACCATCAGAGGATTTTTTGCAATCAAATCACGTAATTTTTTCTTTTTGCTTCTTGTTTGGTGACACTACAACTTTTCTGAAAAGAATAGCACAAATATAGATTCTATTTACAAAGCTGCTTCAATTGAAAATTTACTTACTTATTTTTCATTATGATTATTACTCTATTTACTCCACGTTGCAGCGTAAATACTTCAGATATGAAACTATAACACTGTTGGCATACGTTTGTAAATATAACTTGATGTGCTACACCTTCAAGGGTTTGGTTATGATCTCAAAAAAGATTTATTTGTATATTGCTCTGAATGTCTAGCACAACACGTTACGTTTAAAACGTAGGAGATATAAGAAATAACGAATATGTAGGTGTATATATTATACTCATTGACACGTAGTATGTGTACTTAACACAAGAGAATCGTGTGAACATAACATTATACAATACGTCGGTGCTAAGACTTTAGCATAAGACCTACTGAAATCTACTAAATTTACTGCATAATACTACAACTACAGTTTTGAAAACGTTATTTTTTTTTCTGGTGTGATTGAGGCTGTTGAATGTACGCTCATAAATATTTGCACACCAGAAAATGACGAAGAGGCGTACGTCAATTCTAAAGGACATCATTCGTTGAACGTGCAGATAGTAGAAATTGTATTTTTATGAAACTGCGTATTTTTTTTTTTTCTTTAAAGAAAATCATACTTTGTTTAAAAAATTGTAATAAACAATGATGTGAAATGAAAGTCATTGTGAAATAAAAAACTTATAGGAGGAATGAGAAATATAGTGTACATGATTAGACATCGATAAAAATGTGCATGAGCTTTTTCATGCTCGTTTGAGCCTGTACTACTAACCTTTTGCACGTTTATATTTTTTCGACTCGAGTAGAAAATTTCTATTCCCAATGTGTCTTATTTGTTGTGTTCTTTACAGTTGAATAGTTTCTAAATATAAAATCCGGTACATTTATTTCATTTATTTTTTAAGGTGTGCAATACTGACTAGTGAGTTATGAATCTTCGCATCTGCAGTGGCTTAACAAATAACCGTTTTGTTTAGCAATGGAGCCAAATACGTGAGCACATGTATGACCTGCACATAAATGATGAAGTTATGGAACAAGAAGGCTCCTATTTTATAACTGGTAAATTAAAGAGTTACCCCAAACCATGAAATAACTTAAATAACTGTAGGCTAGACTCATTTCGAGAAATGAAATAGTTAAGCGTCGACTCTTGATTTGCAAACTCTAACAGAAAAGTTAGATTTACAGTTTCAGAAAAATGATGCAAACGCTAAGGCTAGTTCCCCTTTTTTACCAAGAGTTTTCAATCAATTAACCGAATTTGAGGCTTCATTATTATTCAAACTTTTGAAAATGGACGTCAGCTTTTAAAATTAATAATTTTATATAATAATACCTGTTAGGGAAATGCAATCGGTAAAGTAGGATATTTTACTGATATTTGGACTGCCCCTACGTTTTGCAGTTAACGTTAATTATTGTAAATTATACTGTACGCATGTAATGCGTTTTTGTCGGATTTTAGGTGATGGTAGGTAGAAGCTTTATTGAGCGAGCATTTGGTATGCTCAAAAACAAATGCAGATGTCTGAAAGGTGACAGAACTCTTCATTATAGTCCCCGAAAAGCCGCCAGAATCATTACAGCAGTGGTTATTTCTCATAACTATAGAAGAGCTAATGTGTACGTTTAACTATAAATAATAATTGTATAGAATTGTAATTTTATTGAGAATGAAAATAAATTAATCTTACTTGAACTGTAAAAAAAAGCCGGTTTCAATGTTTGAATGCTAAAAGTTAGAAAAACGGTAAAAATTTCATTAAAACTGTATTGTTTATTATTTACTTACCGTAGTACTTTTTTAGTAAAAAGATACATAAAAAATAGAATGTAGTATTGGAGTGTTTTAATAGCCACAACTTATGAAATGAAGAGCTTTCAATATAATTGGAAATAAATAAGAATTGTATCATTCATATTGTAGAGTTATCGATCCCTAAAATGATGAATAAAATGACGAAGGTAATAATGGTCCAGGTGGAGAAGATTTTGATGTTATGGACAACTATACCGAAGGCGTTGTTATCTATCAAAACTTACCAAGCTTTATTACGTTAAGCAGATACTCATTATGTGATGTAGTATTGGATACAAAGACTCTAGGTGCACTACTAAATATATGTTACTCTTTGTACTCTTATATACAGTGGTAATGTCTCTAAAGATAAAATATCCATGCAGATTGTATTAAACAATTAAGATTTGATTGAAAGTATTTTTAATAATTAAATTGATAAAAGGTGTCATTTTTTCCAAGATATATTTCTTTTCTAAAGAGTAAGCTAAATTAACTGAATCCACAAAAATTATTGACTAGAAATGAGACATGATCATTGATTAAATATGACAAACTGATGTTTGACTAAACAATTTGAGTACCCTTGAAAAATACCCTCGAGTGTCAGTGGATGGCAGTTTTCAGCAATAGTAAACTGACAGCAGTTCAATGCTTATAACATTTAGAATGTAGTCAGCTTTATAACACACAGTTCTCATTAAACAGCAAATACTATCAAAAATTAAATAACTCTTGTCTGGTACTTCAGCTAGTTTGTTTTTATTGATTTTGTAGAATGTGGAAAGTAGTTATTCAAATTTTGATCGTACTACAGAATAACTTGCCTATTGCTTATTTACTGTTTACGTACATAATAATTAATTTTACAGGAATTTATAAAACGGTTAAGTAGTTTTTTACTTACTTTAAAAGGCAATTTAAATCATGTTTTTAGGGACTAAGTAAGAATGAAAGAGGTGATGTTCAAGAGAAGAAAAGAAGATTCACACAGTAATGAGGTGTAAAATATTGAGCCCATTTAATGCTAAGTGCGTACGACTTATGCATGTAAACATATATATATATATATATATATATATATATATATATATATATATCATTGTCATAAGTGAAGTTAACTTGATCAGAGACAATGTCACTGGTAAAAAGTAAGCTGTCTGCACGCATGGGCATTCAGTCAAAATCAGACCTGGATCATTCTATCGTTTGTTTGTTCGTTCTATTGTTCGTTCTTATTTAAGCTTCACTAGCCCCCCTACAGTGCTGTTTACTCTACTTCTCTCGTACACACACTTACGTGCACAAACTGACGTGTCTATGCATTTATATATACGTTGATAAGAGGTGCATTGTGTAGACATTTTCAAAAATAAAGAAACTAGGTGTGGGTCTTGGGACCCCCAGCAGAAGTCAAACTTCCAACTTAAAGTGGCTCCAGTGTCCTCAACGTTAAAATTATAAATAACCCAACCTAGGTTAATAAAATTGAATTATATTCTTTGAATTTCCATCTTTCTATTCGTATAAAAAAAAATGAATGTTGACGATGAAAGTTGTAAGAAATCATGCTTACAAAATCGTAGTTTTAAGACGGGTTGGATAGGAAATGCAAGCTTACGCGATATACAACCTACTGCTGCACTTATATAAATAACCCGTAAGGTGTAAAAAACATACTATCTTGTATATATTATTACGCAGTTTTCGATGACATGAGCAAAGTGTCTTGTTATCGAACAAAATCTTTAAATAAGCGGAGACTAAGTATACAGTTGCGAGTGCAAGTCAGCTCTCAGCTGTCTGCATTCTGCAGAGTACATATATATAGGTATAACTACTCTTGAACTTAGGAGCGTATCGTAACAGTTCATCAATTAGGGCACCACAAAACTTTTTTGTATTTTTTTATTGACTCACTAAAGTAATAGATAAAATGTAGAATATGGCTAACAACAGTCTCTACGATAATTTTATACCATATTTTAAAGAAAATAGTGATTAATTTTAGTCTCCCCATTTTGATACGGCACTAGGCACTGGAGCCACCTTAAATGTTCTTAAACTCAGTATAAAAGAAACTGAGAAAATAAGAGTATGTCTAACATTGATAGATCCTTAAGAATCTGATATTAAAATAGTAAGAATTTTAAAATTATTATGTATTTTTTCACGCGCCTGCATAATATACATATACTTCAATATACTACTTATGTAACACGTGATTCGCGCATTTAAAGTACTTTTATGTTTACTTTCATATATGGGTGATTCTGCCGTAATTTGCTCAGATTGACTGGAAAATTTTTTTAAAAATAAGTTGGTTAAAAAAATTTTTTCATGGTATTTCTACTGTACACAACATTAGTAAAAAATATCTGAAGCGCCATGCAACTACCAAATTTGCTGGTCAAAAGTAATACTAAATTTTATAAAAGTCAGTTTTTATCGATTTTTTAATAATTGTATCTCTTTCTAACACATGTAGCTAAACTTCTTTAACAGCTAGAGTGGTCTTACTGGGCTGAAATGAAAGCTGGGATCAAGACCTATTGATTAATAAAAAAATTTTGTTCGGTTTTATGCTTTCATGTGAAAGTAACAGCTGTTTCAATTAGAGCGTAAATATCGATAATAATGTGATTTTGGCTGAAATTCAGTATTTTTTATGAAATCACTATAACCTTTCATTCGGGGCATAAAAGTCAAAGATTTTTGTTTTAATCATTAGGACTATATTTTTACTTTGATTTAAGCCCAGGTGAGCCACCTAATGAAGTGCACCACTTGGCTACCAATGTTGGAACTAGTACCACTGTTTTTGCATTTATGTAGCGAAAAGAGGCTAATTAGACAAAACTCCGAGATCTAAGACACGTGTTTCGTCTTTTAGCCCCACAGTGATGAAAAAAAAAAAAAAAAAAAAAAAAAAAAAAAAAAAAAAAAAAAAAAAAAAAAAGGGAGAAAATTGTAAAGGAAATCAAAACAGCAAACCAGGGGATATTAATGGGTCATGGGACCCACGGTAAGAACGAAGTTCTTTGAACATGGGATGAGTATAGACACAATTTCTCAGGTAACAAGGGGGTCACCAGACCCACAGGGAGAACGAAGCTCTTTAAAAGTCAGTACTGCATTCATGTTGATAAATAAAACAAAAACTTAAAAAACAAATGAAAAAAAAAAAAAAGTAGTTTACTACTTACGATGGTTGAACTTCGTGAGTACTGTATTTATGCACGACGTTCTCACGAAGTTCAACCATCGTGAGTAGTAAACTACTTTTTTTTTTTTTTATTCGTTTTTCAAGTTTTTGTTTTAGTCAACAACATGAATGCAGTACTGACTTTTAAAGAGTTAAGAGCTTCGTTCTTCCGGTGGGTCTGGTAACCCCCTTGTTACCTGAGAAATTGTGTCTATACTTATCCCATGTTTAAAGAACTTCGTTCTCACCGTGGGTCCCATAACCCATTTATATCCCCTGGTTTGTTGTTTGAATTTCCCTTACAATTTTTTCCTTTCTTTTTTTTTTTTTGTAATTTCTTGTTTTATTTTTTTCTTTGTTTCTTGTTTTATGTTTTTTTTCCATTTTTTGTTTTATTTTTTTTCATATTTTATTTAATTTCATTTTTTTTCATTTTTTTGGATTCCCTTTATTGAATTTCTTTTTTTATTTTTATAGTTAATCTTTTTTTTTTTATTCCCTTCTTTATCTAATTTTTTTCCTTTTTATTGTATTTATTCATGTCTTTTGTAATTTTATTTTATTTTATTTTCATATTTCATTCCATTAATTTTTTAAAAAATGTTTTTTTTCACTTTTTTTTTGCGATTTTATAGCTCATAAATGCAATTGTTGTTTTATTTTCCTGTAATTACTCAATGACATAGTGCTATTATTATTTTATCAAATTCAAAACAAGTGCCCTTAAAAACCATTAAAATGATACGTAACTCGAAATATATTAATACAATGATCATAATTCATTTATAATTGATTTACTGAATTACTTTATTTATATAATTATGTGATAATATAACATAACTTGTTTGTCGAATTCGAAATAAGCGCCTTTAGAAACCATTAATACGTTCCTCAGTTAATACGTTCTTCAACTCTATTCTACATGTTTATTTTAATTTTTTTTTTTTTTTTTTTTTTTTTTTTTTTTTTTTTTTTTTCTAGATGTATTATTGAGAAAACAAATTAAAATGTATTATTCAGAAAACAAATACATAACTAAATGTATTATCAGTGAATAAATTTAAAAATGGAATGTTATAGTTACGAACCACACCATAAGTTCAAGAAACCGAGTTGTTATAGTCGGCAGCGCTCGTAGCAGGGTGGGTAAGGTACTGGACTCATATGCAGGCGGTCGAGGGTTCAAATCTCTTTATTGGAAAATGTTTTTTTTTTTATTTTTTAAGAATTGTAAAAGAAAAAATTTAAAGTGAAATAAAAATTATTGTGGGAAAATAAAATTAAAATTTTTTCAAAAATCAATTGCTTGGGAGTGTGAGGAGGAACGGTGGGAAAGATGTGCAGAAGAGTAACACGGCACGGTTGGCAGATATACATATATAGTGGGGAGAGGGGAAGTGTATAGAGAACAGTTGGTAAGGGGGACGGGGTAAGGGGGAAAACTTGAGAGGAAGAGACTTCAAGTGAAACCACTTTCGTTTCAAAAAAAAAAATCTGTCGGTTTTAAAATTTCAGCCACACGAGTAACGCAACATAAAGAAGTTCGTTGAAAAAAAAGTTTGGCTGGGATTGATTGCTCTAAAACAAAAAAAAACGGCACTTTAAGGTAGGGTCAGAATGGAAAAGCTCGGAATGGAATTTTTAATGTTTGTAGTGCTCGTACGACTCATAGACGTATGACAATGACTTGTCCACCCCTACTTGATTTACTAGCCTTAAATGCAATAAGAAACTGTAGTTTGCGTACCTGCACACGTACACGGAGTGGTTGTTCCATGGGGGGTCAGAACGGAATGAAATGTTTGTATGCGCGAAATACGCAAAAATAAGAGCTTGGTTATTTGAGAGGTAACAACTTCAGGTACTACTGTCGTAAGGACTTATTCATTTTTATACCTTAAAAAGTGACCATTGGTTAGCATTTCCAGTGCATACAGTTACTAGTTTAAACCGATTTTTGTTAAAACCACGATTATGGGGCAAATATGCGAACAAAATGTATGCAGTGAAAACTCACTCGTTTTTGTCGATTTTTGGTGAGACTAAGGTACAAATCTAATCACGAATAGCTAGAGTGTATAATGCTTACACGTCCAAGTAGTAGATAAGCCTTATTTTTTACCGGTAAAAGTTTTTATGAGTGAAATAGAGTTGTGGGCATGGGTCGGAATGGAAAATTCGATACAAAATGATCGATTATTTCAATGAAGAAATTAATACATTGGTATTGAACAAAATGTCAAGTGAAATTGACAACATTTAACACAATTTAACGTTTTTAAAGTTTTTAATTTAATTATGGCACGTGAGCATGAGCACTGGACACGATCTAAACAAGTTACAGCAGAATCACCTATATGTATTAATATATGTACGAATTCTTGTTCATGTAGTGCAGAACAAAACAAAAATTCCCACCATACTGCCCTGAAAAAAGGTACATTTGTCTAGTTACGTGGGACGAAAGTTCTTTTTATTTAAAACTACTATTTGTGCATTTAATATGACATTATACATGTACAATTAATTGTTGCTAAAATCGTTGTATCTGACAAATAAAATTTTTTTAAATTTCGTGCTTAATTTATTTCTACTAATGTTAAAATTAGTAATAAGAATATAGATTTTGGTCACGTGACAATTATTTTCATAATACATTATAGAAAGTAAAAAATAAGTTAATTTATACGTAGGATATCAAAATTTTAGCGTTGCCTTTGAGATGTGACTTTTAAAATGTGTAGAATTATTTCGATTGTTTGTATAATTCTGTGTGACATACATTTTTGTACCTCAACACTTGTTTTCTATAAGTCAAATTACTTTTGGCCTATCAGGCTGCCCTTTCGCAATATTACTGTGTTTCTTATATTGAGAGGTTATATTGTAATAAAAATTTTTCCAAAAATTTTTTCAATACTGTATTAATGTTCCCAAAACAGCATTGAAAAAAAAATTCTTTTTCACTCGTTCTTTTTAAGATACAGTCGAAAAAGGAAATAATTAAGGTTATGTTCGTGCATAGTCCTATTTCTCTTTATTTGTGTACCTTGATCGTGTAGTTCACCTTTAGGACATTAGGAAAAATTGTTATTTATAGCCAATTTTGCGGCCCTTTCAAGATATAGCGTTTTTTCTTGTTTTCAAACGGTGGGTTGTCGTACTACACATATTTAATAGTTTTTGCGCGTTTTTTACATACATATATACATATGAACATGTATGTAATGATTGGAACATGCAATACGTATATATGTATACAACATACATACGTATACTTTGCCTCTAGTACAGATAGAGCGTGCGATGGCTCAGTTGGCTCGGTCGTGGGTTGGCACGCGGGAGACCATGTTTTCATTCCTGGCCAGTGCGACTTTTTCGGGCAAGTACCTCTGTAAATTTTCACATGTGCTTTTTACCATGCAATGCTCCTTAAGGAAGTAATAGGTGACCTCTTTGCAGCAAAATTGCCTAATTAATTCTCTTAATAATAAAAGAGAAGAAGTATCGACGGACAAAGAAGACGAATGGGCAGAGAACATCTTGAAGGCCATGAATTTTATTTACAATTTTATTTCGAACAAGCAGCTGGAATTTATGGGTGATTTTGACACGACATTCGAAATTATAAAAAAGTTTAATGCTATGTACTTAAAGTAATTAACAGCTTTGCAGATAATTTGCCGGAATAAGCTGGAGAAAATAAGGTTGAAGGATTTTCAAGAATTATCAGTTTTTATTAGTGAATTTGAAAAATCAGTAAACGAGTTGAAAGCAGCTGGTGCTACAGCGAATGAAGAAGAAAAATTTTATTGTTTATAAGAAACATTACCAGAATCGTGTAGTTATATTGGCAATTTATTAGATACGTTAAAACTGGAAGATCAAACAGTTAGTTGTGTAATCAATAGAATATAAATGTTGGAAGTTATAAATAAACATGTAAGTGCTATTGTAAGTGTAAAATCAAATGCTTTCGTGTTGAAATCAAAAAGTCACAAGAAACAAGAAAAAAAACAAGTAAGACCCTGTCACGACTGTGGTGAAATTGGACGTTGCAAGAAAGATTGCCTGAATGTAAGCAATCCTGGCTATAGAGGCCCAGCACAGAGGGATGAATGCCAACAATTTTGTGGAAACAACACGCAACAAGGAGCATTAAAAGGCAGAGGCAGAGGCTCGAGCGGACAACGAGGCAGAGGCTACGCGTCGCAACAAAAAATGTGGTAGCAAGGCAACAGCTCGTTTGGCACCTTTTCTGCGGAGATTATCGAGTCTACTGAAATGCATAGTGAAGCGCAAGGTAAGAGTGTTGACTGGCTTTTAGATAGTGGTTTTACTGATTATTTGGCAAATCAAGATGATGTTTTCGTAAATTTTATCAAAGAAAAAAATCCAGTTAACGTCAATATAGGAGACGGTAGTTTCAAAGCGACTAAAATAGTAAAAATTTCGAGTTACTCTAAAGTGTACGATAAATAAGTGAGAATTAAAATGTATTTCGTATACTGTGTTAAAGAAATTAGAGAAAATTAATTAAGTTTATCAAAAGTTACGGATGGATATAAAGTTGTTGCTCAAAATAAAACGGCGAAAATTTATAACAGTGAAGGTGCGCCTTCATGTATCGCGTATAAAACACATTATTGGTACAGAATGCAAAGTGAAATTCGAAATGAACATAAGATTTCCGTTAATACTATAAGTACCGAAAGTAATGATAAAATTACTTTGAAGAAAAAATGGCACCGTATCTTGGGGTGTGTAAATTTTAAATATTTGAATGGCTTATGTAAAAATGAATTTGCAGAGCGTCTGATAAAAGGAATTAAGAGTGATTATATGAAATGCACTATTTGTATAGAAAATAAAATGCACAATTTACCATTTTAAAGTAATAAATAAAAGGCCAAGGAAATTTCAGAAATAGTACATACTGATCTGAATGGGCCTTATAACACTATAGGATGAAATGGGGAAAAATATTTTTCAACTTTCGTTGACGACTCTAGTAAGATAGCCAGAGTACACCCACTTAAATCAAAAGATCAAGTCTATAATAGTTTTGTACCATATGTGAATAAAGTTGAAAATATTACCGGAAAAAGAATAAAAAGATTAAGGTGTAATAACGGTGAGGAGTATATGGATAAAAGAATTTTTGATATAGTGAAAGAAAAAAAAGTCTAGATGGTTGTCCACCGTATGAATATGAATTGAACGGTAAAGCTGAGAGATATAATAGAAGCATTATGAAAATTTATAGATGTTTGTTATCTGAAGCTAGAATAAGTAGAAGATTTTGGCTCAAAGTTATATGCACAGCAGCATATTTAAAGAACAGAAAACTTGCAAATAGCGCAGATTTAAAAACGCCTTTTGAGTTGTTCTCTGGTGTATAAAATGTTAAACGTTTAAAAAGGCATGGAAGCAGAGTATTTATACGTGCCCCTGAACAGAGAATAAGGTCTAAATGAAATAGAAAAGCAGATTCAGGAATTCAGGTAAGTTAGAAAAATGAAGGATTTCAAATTCTGATTAGTAATAGAGTCATCGTAGCAAGGCATAAAGATATCATTAAAAAAGATAAATATTGTATTGGATCAAATGATAATTATAATGATAAATTAAAAAATAAGAATAAAATTGTAGATGACAAATCTGAGTCAAGCGACAAACTTAAAGATGCTGAGTATGAAAATGACAATGATGTTACTGAGAGAGAAAATGAGTGTTATAATCAAAAAGAAAACAATGTTAACAGTATACCGAAAAAAATTGTAAAGCGTTCAGGAAGATATGATGATAATAATGATAACTATGTACATAATACGATTAATTTAAATTATTGTAGTACAGAAAATTCTAAAAGTTTTTATAATGCGATGGAAAGTTTTGAACCTGATGATTGGAAAAGTTAAATCAGAGGTATGTGTCGAACAACCGCAAGGATTTGATAGTAGTTTTAACAAAGCATGTCGATTGCAAAAGGCATTGTATAGTTTGAGAGAAATTCCTAGACCTTGGTTCGAATGTTTGAATGAATTTATAAAAAACTTGAAATTTAAAAATAGTAAAAGACAATCGTTGATATTCTGTGAGCAATGAGAAAGATAAAGATTACATTATTTTATTTGTTGATGATCTATTTATTTGTTGTAAGAGCTATTGATATGACTAAGGGAAAGTTGTCAGAAAAATTTTGCAGAAAGGATTTTGAAAGAGCAAAAAATTATTTTGAAGTAAATAATAATTATACTGCAAAAAACATGTAATGTTTTTGAGTCAGAAAAGTTATATTAAATTTTTGGAAAATAAGTACAAAATATATCACGGTGAATTATTATTTTCTTTACTTAAAAGGAATTCTTGATAGAGTAAAAGTAGAATCAGAAAGTTATATTGCAGATATTTTTACGAAATCTCTTGGAAGTTTGAAATTTAAAAAGCTTAGAAGTATGTGAAATTTGGTTGAATAAATAAGTTGGATTATTATGTATGTAAGGAGGCGTGTTGAGCATATTGTACATTTATACCAACGTACATTTATCTACAAGTATAAGAGACGGACTAGGGATGCCATCTCTGGCAGATTGCGGTTGTATAATATTTGTGGACGCTTGGCACTCGATTGCAGGTGCAAGGGAGATCTTGTTTGTCCCTGGAAGCATGTGGTCATGCATGCAAGCAGCCGTTGGCTGTATTGTATATCATTATAATTATTTTATTTCTCTATTAAATTTTATTATTTATCTCAAGGTGTGTTTGCTTGTTTCCCAATCAACGAAATAAATCTCTCAATATACTAACAATATTAGAATAAAATTGTTTTATATTGTTTTATATATTTAAGACATGTCAAAGACAAAATTTATGTTCGCCCAATATTTTCTATTTCTCAATAACCATTATGTTTTATTTCCATATAAGTTCTATTTTCACTTTTGCAATCAGATAATGCAACGAATGATTGACCATACAAAAACAGGGAGTCTTTAAGTATATTATTTTAGATATTTATTAGAAGAAAAAAGACCACTTCACAGCTATTAATATAGAATCTAAACAGTTGTACATCTTACGTCACAAAAGCTTTAAAGAAATTAACTAGTTTATTTAAGAGCAAAATAATGTATAAAATTCTATCACCAAACCTCGACATACTAAATATCTGCTAACGATTATGCTGAGGGTAAGACAGCTTAATATTAAGTTGACTTAATGTATGCATGAATATTTTGCATATAAACTTACTACACAAGAATGCTTTAAAGTTCTTCTACAAAAGATAAAGTTACTCTATCTCATAATGCTTATGATTCAGACTCTGACGATATGAAATTAACCAAATAACCTATCAACAAATAACCACAAATTATAATGTATGCTAATAACATTGTGATTTTCACTGAACTTTCATACATTTTTGGAGTCGCTACAACAAGACTTGACAAGTATTCTGTTTTATCATGCAAATAATTTAACGTAACCTAAAAATTACCTAAATCTGAGCCAAAAAGCAGATTTTCCAGACTATAAAAAATATTACATTGATACATATTCAGCATTATGAAGTTTTTTGAGGTTACATTTAAACCCTCAAGTTTAAGGCTCACCGTTTTGTTAGAAACTCTGCGGACTTAACTGTGTTTCAATTGTCAGACTGAGAAAAATTAAATAATGTTTTTAATTAAATAATAAGCTTGCATTTGTAAATTTCTGTTGTTATTTTAAAGCACGCGATAGAGTGACATCGACCTTAAAATTTGATTTTGCAAACTCAGAAATATTTCGTAAGCATAGGTTGACTCTTGAAAAAAAATATTTATTCTGTTTTATATTCAACGGTACAAGGATTTTAAAGGTTTTATTCTTAACCTAACGTAACGTAACTAAATACACGATACAATTAGCAATAAAGATATAAAAATTCGTCATAAACTGCATTCTTATCTTTAAACTGAAAAAAGAGTTTCTGATACTATTATCATTATGCATAAGCTTATGTTGTGGGGTTAAGGCTAAACGTAATCCTGATAGAGCACTTTTTATCTCAGACTCAAGTTCAACGATGTCATAAACATAAAATTTGCAAAGTAAGACCCCTAGATAAGGGAACTTTTAAAAATTAAGCCTCCATTGCCTTGTTTTTTGTCTGCCTGAGCACTAGAACAAAATATTCCAATAGATTGGAGCATAATATATACAGGACAATAATAAATGACATGCATGAATAGGTACATGTATAGATCATATGGCCCCTAATAGTAAATGTTAACTTTTTGTTTTGTCTCCTATCCCATAGACTCCTCCCTCAGTTCTCTCACTAGTACTGGAGGGCTATTGAAGCACGAGCAAAAGAACGAACGATAGAACGAACGAACGATAAAACGATCCAGGGCCGATTTCGACTCAATGCGCATGCACGCAGACAACTTGCTTTTCGTCAGTAGCATCGTCTTTGACCAAGTTGACCTCACTCATGGCAATGATATATTTATATGTATATGCACAAGTCG
Organism: Copidosoma floridanum; assembly: GCF_036245765.1. Classification (NCBI taxonomy): domain Eukaryota; kingdom Metazoa; phylum Arthropoda; class Insecta; order Hymenoptera; family Encyrtidae; genus Copidosoma; species Copidosoma floridanum. The sequence goes on from NW_028321881.1 coordinate 15,695,952, forward strand.
TATGCACTAAGCATACAACGGGCTCAGTATATTGAACCTCATAACTGTCAGAAATTACTTTTTAATAAAATGTGTAGTAAATGAAACGATATTAAACTATTGTTTCATAATGACGAACAATGTTTATTGATATTATTTATTAAAACTTATAACATTCTATAAGAAAGTATTAAAAATTGTTTTTAATGATAGAATGTTAACTCTCTCAAGCCATTTCCATGGCTTTTTCCAATTATGAATAATACTCTTTGATATACATTATTAACAACAGGTTCCTTACTGGCAAGATTACCTGCTCTATTTTTGAATGCATTCAGCCTTGCGTCTTCTGTTCTGGCATCTTTTTTAAGACTTTTTCATAACTGCAAATAAACATCCACAGGTTATGTACAACCAACATTGATCCAATGTCACTAAACAAATTTTATACATATTATCTCACTCTCTGCCAAGCAGCAACACCCGTAAGATTTCCTTCACAGTTTCACAACATGATCACTTGATCCCACATTCTCTTTTTTGTTACTTTAAAATCAGGGTCTCCTTTAAATTATCCCAAGGAAAGTAGGAATGACTCTCCATGTATCCAAGAAACGTCTGCAACTGCCAATATGTTACCTGGTACCTAAATCCCATACAATTATTACATTTATCTGATGGTCGTAGACAGAAAAGTATATTGCATATCTTATAAAAAAACCAGTTATATCGTTGGTATTCGAAAAAAATTAGCTTATACTTGTACTTTCCTAACTTACACTTCTTTGCTACAACTGCTACTCTCTATCACTTGTAATATAAAATTTTACGAGAAAACTGATAACAAAATAGCAACTGTGTAACACTGCTTCTTGACCTGAAACGAAAAGAGGTGGTGACGCAGTATTAGCAAATCTCAATCACGTTCTTCACCGTTGTCCCTCTCACCTCTTGGGTTTCTGCTTCTAAAAAAGGGAGATTGGCGCGGGAGTTCTCCCGTTATACAGTAAGAACTAATAATTATTGCACAAAAAAATACCTTTCACTATTTCTTTTATTTAAAACAATTAACACTAATACACAGTCTCTCTCTTCTCTCAACACACGACACAACGCTTTACCTCATCCTCTGGACTGCACTGCAGCGACTCCGCCTCGCACCACGCGAGCCATGAGCTCATGTCCACTACGTCTGGCTCATCCTGGACCAGGAGGCTCCTGCTTGTCATAGACACACACTACTATGCACACACTCACACTCCGTCCCCAATCTCACACACTACAATACTCTATCCCTCTTTCTCTCTCTGATCGACGATGCCTCTCTCTCTCTCTCTCTCTCTCTCTCTCTCTCTCTCTCAACTCTACTATCTCCCTTACACACGACAAAACGCGCGAACAATGTTGGCACTCCCAAGCATGCACCTAGCGGTCTCTCGTACACTTCGTATTGTCAACCCAAACTCTACTTCTCTCTCTCTCTCTAGCACTGTCTACACTATACTCTCTCTCTCTAGCCTCACCTCCTGGTCAAATGTTTGCGAGTCTAACCCGGCGTGATGTCGTCCGGTGTCCTCGAGCGGGTCGTTCGTCCTACGGCTTCACCCTTTCTCTTCTCTCTCTCACTCTTACCCTTTTCTTCTTCTCTCAGTGGCTGTAGTTCTCGACCTAGATATCTCGTCGTCCTGGGAGAACACAGCAGCTTTCAGACTTGCACGTATACTCCTCTCTCTTTTCTCAACACTCTCCGCACCTTCTCAAAAACTCTCTTAACTTTCTCTCTCTCTTTCTCTAAACTTTCGCCGTGAAACCCCACAAAATCACCGAAGCTCTCGCTGCTCGGCCTTAAGCGTGCAGCTCGAGGCCCTACTTCAGACTGACTCACGATCTCTCACTCGAGCAAAAGCCGCCAGCACCGCTGCTGCTACGTATCTCCTCTCGCAGTCACTCTCGACATAGCAGCTGCTATGTGTCCCGGTAGTCATGCTCATGTTTTCTTGTCCTTTTTTGCTGGTGCTGCTGCGTCTCTGCAACTCAACTGTTTGTCCGTTGGCGTCCTTATCCTCTTCTTTCAGCGTGTATACAGCTCCCGAAAAACAGAAAAATTCGGAGAAGCTTCGACTTTCTGCTTTTTGTACACACGTTCTATCAGCGAGAGCATTTTGGAATATAGAGGACAGTTTTCCTCGTGACAACTGACTCTTTTACTTGCAGCTTTGGTTATGTTAACGTTATGTGTTTGCGTCGGATTTTTGAAGTGTTGCAAGCTAAAATGTACCTAGAAATTAAACTACCTTTTGCTCGTAATTTTCGGTTTTAAAAACTGCCTATTACTATTTTGACTGAGAAATACGTGGATCTAAGGCAAAATTCTTTTCAAGTGTTCTTTTTTTCAAATTCCGTCATGGAAAAAAATTGTGAATGCTAATAAATTATTTTATTCAAAAGTAAAGAAATTAAACGTGTTTTAATGTCCAAACTTTTATAAGTGAAGAGCAGAACTCGTAGATTCGTTCAACAAACAAATAAATTCAATTTTTGTTTGTCAGGAACCAGCCATCGGCCCAAAGGCCTTATTTGCTTTTACTAACAGTATACTTTTCTTTAAAATCTTCGACTTGCCGTTGTGGTGTTAGGTTTCACCGAGCGATATGTATGGAGCTGGCGTTGACTTACTGTTAGAGCTTATCTTTTATATCATACGGTAGTAGCATATCTTATTTGTCTTTTTATCTCACGTCCTTGTAAAGGTGTTTGTCATACAGTGTCTATTTTATTTTCTCTTAGTATTCAATTTATTCATTAAGGTAAGAATTATGTGTCAATTAATTAGAATCATCGGATCTTGAAATGTTTCATATAATTTAGTAATTGGAAAGCTTTTGAATTAAGAAAATTATTTTAATCAACAACCAAGTTATGTCTTATCTAATGATTTAATAAATTTACAAAAGCCAGAAATAGTTAATTTTACAAATGGTATAAATAACAAAGTTTCAGATTCTTATTGACAATGTGATACAATTTATAGTTTCCTAAACTTAACTTACTTCTATGATCGTTGGTTAGCCGCTGCTGGCGCGCACGCAGTCACAAGATCTTACAAGGTTGACCGCAACGATGTTCGCAATCCTCCACGAGAGCACTCGTGGCGATGACAATAATTAGGCTTCTGATTTCAACGTCGGGACCCAAGTTGACGGTCCTTTCTTTCATGTTTCTCCTTGATTCACTTTTTAGATGAGTTTACAGTGACCTGGTTTGCTCAAGCTTTTCTTACGCAGCTTAGTCACTGAACTAAGTCTTACATTTGCTTGAAATATATGCTTTTAATACGTAGCTTCATTACCAACCTAAGTCTTACATCTGCTCAAAATACGCAACAGAACTCACTCTCCAACCCTTATAGTTTTTTTGGATCGAATATTGTTATGTGCGAGGAGTTTTTCTACTCTTGCGTTTAAGGAAGACGCGTCAAGTTGGAAATCTGAATGACCAATCACAGCTCAACCTAATTATCCTTGACTGACACGAGCACAGTCGTGGTGCAATAATTTTACAGTAATTGATGGTTAAAACTGCTGATCTCTCGGATTTTACATTAAGTACAAGTTGCTGTCAAAAATGTGTATTTCTTATATACATTCACAGTAAAGAATATGAAAAGTGCTGATTAATCACATTATTTGGTATACTTATGTGAATTGATTTTTTTAAATGAGCGTTTTAAAAGATTGTTGGAGGCTGCACGCGTAGTTCAAGTTTTGTGATGGTAGCTTACTTCAAAAGAAGTAAGTTATATGTCACGCGATTGCAGGAGCGGATGTACTGCTCGATGGTTTGAAATCGCTGAGCTTTTGCTTTCCATAATTCAAAAACGAGACCTTGTGTTTTAAAGTAATAAATATTTAGTATATGACATAAGAAGTCCCAGTATCATGCAGTAGACGCATTACTTTGTGTCAATATGCAATATAATGAAAGTTTGAAACGATTACTATTTTGATGTTTTCGGGCACACAATACATTTTTGTACTTCAAATGTGACATTTCAGGTGCCAAAGATGAGCTGAAAAGGGATAGATTAGATAGTCAACTCTGCTAGCTTGTTTAGATGCTCTGACGATTATTTTTGGACACAATCTTATCCTCAGTAATCGTCGTGTCCAATGCCCTGGCACTACTCCTTTCACTGGTCGCAAAGTTTCGTATTGTTATCGGTGGATCCTGATTACGTGTACACTGAGAATCGAAGACTGCATGAGGAATTACAGATGCAAGAGATATTTTATCTGTTGATGTCGATAGAAGTCTTGAAATGCTGGAAGTCGAAGAAGCAACAGTATTATTTTTCTTGATCCTATCTTTCACAGACTAAAAAACAAATGTTTACTAATTTACATACTTATTTATAAGGATTTAATTAATGTGTTTTCTTATCATACACATTGCCACTCCTCTTCTTTTCTGTTAGGCGATCCCATCGAATTAAACGAAGTAGTCAAAGTAGACCAATCGTCTCCAGGGATGCAGCTCATCATGTTGAAATTTTTTTTAATATAAAAATTAATAAATTTTTTTGTTAAGCGTTGAGATATTTTTCAATCCTAAAAGTACAATAACAATGTTATCTTCAACAACGTATTTACACATCATAAATTTGTTTCTAAACTATACTTTTTGTTCTTAGAAGACAGTATTTTGCATACACAACGATAGAAAATGTAATTGTTCCTCTTTTGGTGCAGGTGGTCAAATTCACCACAATCTGTAATGTAGAGATGCACCAAAATATTTTAAAAAATTACAAACAACGCTTAGGTGAATAATATAACGTACGTAAGGACAAATATAGAAGAGAGGTGTCTATGGATGCTGAGCATATCATGTATTCTCTCTATTTTTACATTAGCGGCGCATCACCCACATTTCACCATGTTTGTACAATATCATTTATATTATGAGAAGTGCGTTAAGAATTGTCAAACATGGCGGAAGCTATGTGATGATAACTATACGATGGAGTTAGTTGGTCCATTTTTGAACGGTTTTTGGAAAGATGCGCATTAGTACACATTTCAATCACAAATAAAATGTATATAAAATCTGAAAAATTGACTGGTACAAACCACTTAACGTAGTTTTTATTACAGATTGATAAGTAGCATTATAAAATAATAAAAAAATGTAAGCATTTAAGAATGAGATAACTTACAATTAGTAAAAATTTTTTTGGGAAATTCATATTGACAAGTTTTATTACTTCTGTATGGATGTAATTTTTCTTCTTATATATATGCAAGGTGGACAAATTAACTTACTAACGGTTACAAAAATACATATGTAATTTTTAATTTTTTCTACTTCTCAATAGTATTTTTGGCTGCACGACTTATACGTGAAATCATTCTTTGCAGACTTTCCACATGCTTCTCATATTGATGTAGTTTTTCCATCATAACTTTTTTCAATTATAACAAAAGTTTCTTTATGTCAACTCACAAGCACTTTGCGTACTTATCCCCTACAATGCATACCAACTTCGAGATTGTGAATTCTAAAATGTTACTTTATAACGCGGTATTTAAGAGCAACTTATAGATATATATGACTTACTTGGATGTAAGAGTGACGACAAAGTTTAGTCCATAGCAAACATGGTGAAATGTGGGTGATGCGCCGCTAATGTAAAAATAGAGAGAACACATGATATGCTTAGCATCCATAGACACCTCTCTTCTATATTTGTCCTTACGTACGTTATATTATTCACCTTAGCGTTGTTTGTAATTTTTTAAAATATTTTGGTGCATCTCTACATTACAGATTGTGGTGAATTTGACCACCTGCACCAAAAGAGGAACAATTACATTTTCTATCGTTGTGTATGCAAAATACTGTCTTCTAAGAACAAAAAGTATAGTTTAGAAACAAATTTATGATGTGTAAATACGTTGTTGAAGATAACATTGTTATTGTACTTTTAGGATTGAAAAATATCTCAACGCTTAACAAAAAAATTTATTAATTTTTATATTAAAAAAAATTTCAACATGATGAGCTGCATCCCTGGAGACGATTGGTCTACTTTGACTACTTCGTTTAATTCGATGGGATCGCCTAACAGAAAAGAAGAGGAGTGGCAATGTGTATGATAAGAAAACACATTAATTAAATCCTTATAAATAAGTATGTAAATTAGTAAACATTTGTTTTTTAGTCTGTGAAAGATAGGATCAAGAAAAATAATACTGTTGCTTCTTCGACTTCCAGCATTTCAAGACTTCTATCGACATCAACAGATAAAATATCTCTTGCATCTGTAATTCCTCATGCAGTCTTCGATTCTCAGTGTACACGTAATCAGGATCCACCGATAACAATACGAAACTTTGCGACCAGTGAAAGGAGTAGTGCCAGGGCATTGGATACGACGATTACTGAGGATAAGATTGTGTCCAAAAATAATCGTCAGAGCATCTAAACAAGCTAGCAGAGTTGACTATCTAATCTATCCCTTTTCAGCTCATCTTTGGCACCTGAAATGTCACATTTGAAGTACAAAAATGTATTGTGTGCCCGAAAACATCAAAATAGTAATCGTTTCAAACTTTCATTATATTGCATATTGACACAAAGTAATGCGTCTACTGCATGATACTGGGACTTCTTATGTCATATACTAAATATTTATTACTTTAAAACACAAGGTCTCGTTTTTGAATTATGGAAAGCAAAAGCTCAGCGATTTCAAACCATCGAGCAGTACATCCGCTCCTGCAATCGCGTGACATATAACTTACTTCTTTTGAAGTAAGCTACCATCACAAAACTTGAACTACGCGTGCAGCCTCCAACAATCTTTTAAAACGCTCATTTAAAAAAATCAATTCACATAAGTATACCAAATAATGTGATTAATCAGCACTTTTCATATTCTTTACTGTGAATGTATATAAGAAATACACATTTTTGACAGCAACTTGTACTTAATGTAAAATCCGAGAGATCAGCAGTTTTAACCATCAATTACTGTAAAATTATTGCACCACGACTGTGCTCGTGTCAGTCAAGGATAATTAGGTTGAGCTGTGATTGGTCATTCAGATTTCCAACTTGACGCGTCTTCCTTAAACGCAAGAGTAGAAAAACTCCTCGCACATAACAATATTCGATCCAAAAAAACTATAAGGGTTGGAGAGTGAGTTCTGTTGCGTATTTTGAGCAGATGTAAGACTTAGGTTGGTAATGAAGCTACGTATTAAAAGCATATATTTCAAGCAAATGTAAGACTTAGTTCAGTGACTAAGCTGCGTAAGAAAAGCTTGAGCAAACCAGGTCACTGTAAACTCATCTAAAAAGTGAATCAAGGAGAAACATGAAAGAAAGGACCGTCAACTTGGGTCCCGACGTTGAAATCAGAAGCCTAATTATTGTCATCGCCACGAGTGCTCTCGTGGAGGATTGCGAACATCGTTGCGGTCAACCTTGTAAGATCTTGTGACTGCGTGCGCGCCAGCAGCGGCTAACCAACGATCATAGAAGTAAGTTAAGTTTAGGAAACTATAAATTGTATCACATTGTCAATAAGAATCTGAAACTTTGTTATTTATACCATTTGTAAAATTAACTATTTCTGGCTTTTGTAAATTTATTAAATCATTAGATAAGACATAACTTGGTTGTTGATTAAAATAATTTTCTTAATTCAAAAGCTTTCCAATTACTAAATTATATGAAACATTTCAAGATCCGATGATTCTAATTAATTGACACATAATTCTTACCTTAATGAATAAATTGAATACTAAGAGAAAATAAAATAGACACTGTATGACAAACACCTTTACAAGGACGTGAGATAAAAAGACAAATAAGATATGCTACTACCGTATGATATAAAAGATAAGCTCTAACAGTAAGTCAACGCCAGCTCAGCGTACACCACTCCATACATATCGCTCGGTGAAACCTAACACCACAACGGCAAGTCGAAGATTTTAAAGAAAAGTATACTGTTAGTAAAAGCAAATAAGGCCTTTGGGCCGATGGCTGGTTCCTGACAAACAAAAATTGAATTTATTTGTTTGTTGAACGAATCTACGAGTTCTGCTCTTCACTTATAAAAGTTTGGACATTAAAACACGTTTAATTTCTTTACTTTTGAATAAAATAATTTATTAGCATTCACAATTTTTTTCCATGACGGAATTTGAAAAAAAGAACACTTGAAAAGAATTTTGCCTTAGATCCACGTATTTCTCAGTCAAAATAGTAATAGGCAGTTTTTAAAACCGAAAATTACGAGCAAAAGGTAGTTTAATTTCTAGGTACATTTTAGCTTGCAACACTTCAAAAATCCGACGCAAACACATAACGTTAACATAACCAAAGCTGCAAGTAAAAGAGTCAGTTGTCACGAGGAAAACTGTCCTCTATATTCCAAAATGCTCTCGCTGATAGAACGTGTGTACAAAAAGCAGAAAGTCGAAGCTTCTCCGAATTTTTCTGTTTTTCGGGAGCTGTATACACGCTGAAAGAAGAGGATAAGGACGCCAACGGACAAACAGTTGAGTTGCAGAGACGCAGCAGCACCAGCAAAAAAGGACAAGAAAACATGAGCATGACTACCGGGACACATAGCAGCTGCTATGTCGAGAGTGACTGCGAGAGGAGATACGTAGCAGCAGCGGTGCTGGCGGCTTTTGCTCGAGTGAGAGATCGTGAGTCAGTCTGAAGTAGGGCCTCGAGCTGCACGCTTAAGGCCGAGCAGCGAGAGCTTCGGTGATTTTGTGGGGTTTCACGGCGAAAGTTTAGAGAAAGAGAGAGAGAAAGTTAAGAGAGTTTTTGAGAAGGTGCGGAGAGTGTTGAGAAAAGAGAGAGGAGTATACGTGCAAGTCTGAAAGCTGCTGTGTTCTCCCAGGACGACGAGATATCTAGGTCGAGAACTACAGCCACTGAGAGAAGAAGAAAAGGGTAAGAGTGAGAGAGAGAAGAGAAAGGGTGAAGCCGTAGGACGAACGACCCGCTCGAGGACACCGGACGACATCACGCCGGGTTAGACTCGCAAACATTTGACCAGGAGGTGAGGCTAGAGAGAGAGAGTATAGTGTAGACAGTGCTAGAGAGAGAGAGAGAAGTAGAGTTTGGGTTGACAATACGAAGTGTACGAGAGACCGCTAGGTGCATGCTTGGGAGTGCCAACATTGTTCGCGCGTTTTGTCGTGTGTAAGGGAGATAGTAGAGTTGAGAGAGAGAGAGAGAGAGAGAGAGAGAGAGAGAGAGGCATCGTCGATCAGAGAGAGAAAGAGGGATAGAGTATTGTAGTGTGTGAGATTGGGGACGGAGTGTGAGTGTGTGCATAGTAGTGTGTGTCTATGACAAGCAGGAGCCTCCTGGTCCAGGATGAGCCAGACGTAGTGGACATGAGCTCATGGCTCGCGTGGTGCGAGGCGGAGTCGCTGCAGTGCAGTCCAGAGGATGAGGTAAAGCGTTGTGTCGTGTGTTGAGAGAAGAGAGAGACTGTGTATTAGTGTTAATTGTTTTAAATAAAAGAAATAGTGAAAGGTATTTTTTTGTGCAATAATTATTAGTTCTTACTGTATAACGGGAGAACTCCCGCGCCAATCTCCCTTTTTTAGAAGCAGAAACCCAAGAGGTGAGAGGGACAACGGTGAAGAACGTGATTGAGATTTGCTAATACTGCGTCACCACCTTTTTTCGTTTCAGGTCAAGAAGCAGTGTTACACAGTTGCTATTTTGTTATCAGTTTTCTCGTAAAATTTTATATTACAAGTGATAGAGAGTAGCAGTTGTAGCAAAGAAGTGTAAGTTAGGAAAGTACAAGTATAAGCTAATTTTTTTCGAATACCAACGATATAACTGGTTTTTTTATAAGATATGCAATATACTTTTCTGTCTACGACCATCAGATAAATGTAATAATTGTATGGGATTTAGGTACCAGGTAACATATTGGCAGTTGCAGACGTTTCTTGGATACATGGAGAGTCATTCCTACTTTCCTTGGGATAATTTAAAGGAGACCCTGATTTTAAAGTAACAAAAAAGAGAATGTGGGATCAAGTGATCATGTTGTGAAACTGTGAAGGAAATCTTACGGGTGTTGCTGCTTGGCAGAGAGTGAGATAATATGTATAAAATTTGTTTAGTGACATTGGATCAATGTTGGTTGTACATAACCTGTGGATGTTTATTTGCAGTTATGAAAAAGTCTTAAAAAAGATGCCAGAACAGAAGACGCAAGGCTGAATGCATTCAAAAATAGAGCAGGTAATCTTGCCAGTAAGGAACCTGTTGTTAATAATGTATATCAAAGAGTATTATTCATAATTGGAAAAAGCCATGGAAATGGCTTGAGAGAGTTAACATTCTATCATTAAAAACAATTTTTAATACTTTCTTATAGAATGTTATAAGTTTTAATAAATAATATCAATAAACATTGTTCGTCATTATGAAACAATAGTTTAATATCGTTTCATTTACTACACATTTTATTAAAAAGTAATTTCTGACAGTTATGAGGTTCAATATACTGAGCCCGTTGTATGCTTAGTGCATACGACTTGTGCATATACATATAAATATATCATTGCCATGAGTAAGGTCAACTTGGTCAAAGACGATGCTACTGACGAAAAGCAAGTTGTCTGCGTGCATGCGCATTGAGTCGAAATCGGCCCTGGATCGTTTTATCGTTCGTTCGTTCTATCGTTCGTTCTTTTGCTCGTGCTTCAATAGCCCTCCAGTACTAGTGAGAGAACTGAGGGAGGAGTCTATGGGATAGGAGACAAAACAAAAAGTTAACATTTACTATTAGGGGCCATATGATCTATACATGTACCTATTCATGCATGTCATTTATTATTGTCCTGTATATATTATGCTCCAATCTATTGGAATATTTTGTTCTAGTGCTCAGGCAGACAAAAAACAAGGCAATGGAGGCTTAATTTTTAAAAGTTCCCTTATCTAGGGGTCTTACTTTGCAAATTTTATGTTTATGACATCGTTGAACTTGAGTCTGAGATAAAAAGTGCTCTATCAGGATTACGTTTAGCCTTAACCCCACAACATAAGCTTATGCATAATGATAATAGTATCAGAAACTCTTTTTTCAGTTTAAAGATAAGAATGCAGTTTATGACGAATTTTTATATCTTTATTGCTAATTGTATCGTGTATTTAGTTACGTTACGTTAGGTTAAGAATAAAACCTTTAAAATCCTTGTACCGTTGAATATAAAACAGAATAAATATTTTTTTTCAAGAGTCAACCTATGCTTACGAAATATTTCTGAGTTTGCAAAATCAAATTTTAAGGTCGATGTCACTCTATCGCGTGCTTTAAAATAACAACAGAAATTTACAAATGCAAGCTAATTATTTAATTAAAAACATTATTTAATTTTTCTCAGTCTGACAATTGAAACACAGTTAAGTCCGCAGAGTTTCTAACAAAACGGTGAGCCTTAAACTTGAGGGTTTAAATGTAACCTCAAAAAACTTCATAATGCTGAATATGTATCAATGTAATATTTTTTATAGTCTGGAAAATCTGCTTTTTGGCTCAGATTTAGGTAATTTTTAGGTTACGTTAAATTATTTGCATGATAAAACAGAATACTTGTCAAGTCTTGTTGTAGCGACTCCAAAAATGTATGAAAGTTCAGTGAAAATCACAATGTTATTAGCATACATTATAATTTGTGGTTATTTGTTGATAGGTTATTTGGTTAATTTCATATCGTCAGAGTCTGAATCATAAGCATTATGAGATAGAGTAACTTTATCTTTTGTAGAAGAACTTTAAAGCATTCTTGTGTAGTAAGTTTATATGCAAAATATTCATGCATACATTAAGTCAACTTAATATTAAGCTGTCTTACCCTCAGCATAATCGTTAGCAGATATTTAGTATGTCGAGGTTTGGTGATAGAATTTTATACATTATTTTGCTCTTAAATAAACTAGTTAATTTCTTTAAAGCTTTTGTGACGTAAGATGTACAACTGTTTAGATTCTATATTAATAGCTGTGAAGTGGTCTTTTTTCTTCTAATAAATATCACTAAAGTTTCTTTGCTGTGTCTTATTTTGAATTTCTTACACAAGTATCCTACAAAAATCTGCCAGTATATAACCGTTTTATTGACCGTGATATCGAGTTTTTATTACTTTCTGGCGTTGATGAAAACGCTCTCTCCACTCTTCACAAAAATGATCAAGTTTCTTAGAAAATTTATTAACCACAGAATTAAATTTTTCTAGATCTAACGTTTATTAAATAATTCTTTTTTTATTTTAGCCTCAGAGAGTTATGGTACATTAGGTCACTAGGGCACAAAGTACAAACATAAGTGCCCAAGGGGGGTGCGGATGTTGTAGGTTGTTGTCTGAATGACGTACAACTTTTTTCTTACTGAAGGCGCTCAGGGCAATTTCGCGCTTATGGGCACATTTTGCACCCAGTAAATCATTTTGGGTCATATCGGATAAAATTTTCGTGCCCTCATGTCCCAAAGTACTAGTCTGCCCGTTAGCCCAAAGTGACAACAAGGGTTCAAAGAGTGGCCTTTGAACGCAAAGATTCAGTTATACTTTAGGCCCATAATGAAATAAGAAAATTTAGTTTGCAAGTATTAAAAAAATTTGCCATTTTCATAAAGAGTACGGACAAACTGTGTTATTACGTCCAAACTTCTAAGTGAAGGGTGGAACTCGTTGATCCAATTTACAAACAAATAAACTTAATTTTCTTTAATTCGGAACAAGCCGTTGGCCCAAAAGCCTTATTGGCTCTTACTTACACTTTACATACTTTTATTTTAAATCGTTGGCTTGGCATTGTGGCGTTACGTTTGACTAAGCAGTATGTATAGAGTTATGTTAATGTCACACACTAAGTGGTATGTATGGAGTTGTTATTAATGTCTCGTACACAAAGCAGACGTTAACATACTATTTCAATTTCTCTTTTATGTAATGCAGTAGTAGCGTATGTTAATCGCCTCTTTATCTTGCCTCCTTGCCTCCTTGTAAGGGTCTTTGTTACACGTTATCTCCTTATTTCTGCTTGGAATTTAATTCATTTGTGAAAGCTAAGCTTACGTTTTTAGCTATTAAAATTTCTCAATCTTGAAATATTAAAATCAATAAATAAAGAAACAGATAAAAATACAAGTTATATTTTATCTGATGATTTAAACAATTTGGTAAAGTCAGAAATAATCGATACTTGTAAATGATATAAATTATACAGTTTCAATATCGTATTTACAGTGGTTAACAATATTAAGTTTTTCATAACTAAACCTACTTCTATGATCGTTGGTTATCTGCTGTTTACGCACACGCTGTCGCAAGATCATATAAAATTGACTGCAACGATGATTATAATCCTACATGAGAGTACTTGTGGCGGTGATAATAACTAGACTGCTGCTTTTAACTTCAGAATCCAAGTCAAAGGTCCTTTTTTCTTTTTTCTCTTGTGTTTCTTCTCAGTGAGTTAATAGTGACCTGGTTTGCTGGAGCTTTTCTCACCAAGCTTAGTCACCGAACTGAGCCTTACATTTGCTCGAAATACATGCATGTAACACGCAGCTGAATAAGCAAAATGAGTCTTACATTCGCTTAAAAAACACAACAGAACTCACTCTTAAACCCTTATAGTTACTTCAGAGCACTAAATAAGAGATGAAAGTCGAATATTGGTACATGGAATGAGTTCGTACACTCTTGAATGTATAGAAGATACGTAAGGTCGAGGATCTACATAACCAATCAGAGCTTAAACTAAAACTTTGTGTATGACACAAGCAGACTGTTAGAATGGTAAATGTTGAAACTGTTAATTCTTAACATTCTTAAGATCAGTCGTGCAAGTTAATGTTATAAGATTAGCGCTTTACAGTACTGTTTGAAGATGGCAAACATAGTTCAAATTTTGCGACCATAGCTTGTTTCAGAAGGAGTAAGCAATATGCTATATAATTACAGAAGCAAGTATACAGCCCAATGTTTGAAGATCACTGAGCATTCGCTCTTTAAAATTTTAGAACGGAACTCTGTATTTAAAGGTGATGAATATTAAGTTTATAACGTGGGATGTAACACGCCCCCTCACATTAGCTGATTTCCGTCTTTGGGAATCATAGGAGTGGATACATGAACTAATAGAATTTATAATGTTATGAAGTCTTATTTCTTGATGTTCAACATTGCAGATCTTCCATGCTAAATTTATTATAGATGACGTACTGTAATAGCAAGTATAGAATGGTATGCAAATTGGTAGTGGCAACTTAATGGTAAGAATTTCTTTTTTTAATTTGGTAGAAATAATGTTAGCACTTTACGATATCGTGATTGATTGTAGTAAGGCAATTTAAAGTTATTGGTCAGTTTTTTTCTCCTTTTTTCCGAAGGCATAACACAGTATGATGGTTACGCCAGTACTGTTACTGAAGTAGATAATATGGTTGGTATATATCTGTTATCTAAAACTAATTGGTGATCAATGGTTCGCTGGAAGTATTGATTGTCTGTAATGTGAAGTTCTGAGAAAGCTGCTGTTTGCTTTACCTCTTAATTGTAGTTTTAATTGGTAGTGCGATGCAGTAGGTGTATATGCTTTGCCGTTCACAAAGTATCCCCATGGTGGTTATGTTTTATGCAATACTACTGTGTGATTTATAACGTTTCATCAAAATAAAGTGCGAGGAGATACTGCAGTATTGCTATTACGCTTTTATTATATCGTCATTACTCATTGTTTTTATGGCAGATTTTGGCTATAATTTTACACTACACTAGTATCAAACTAAGAGTTGTTGAAAACCAGTACTTAAAAATATATCTTTAAAATGTAAAATCTTTAGTTAATCGTCTAAAATGGCCGTATAATATGTTTTATATTCTAAATATGGTATAAATACAATGGAAAAATATTATTATAACAAGTAGTGTACGTGAGCCTAAAAAAAAAGTTTTGTGGTATATTGTTTAATTGTTTAAACAAATTTTTATGAATATGTATGATAAATTTGGATAACAATAAGGAACAAATCTTAGACATTACTTACATTCAATTACTGTGAAAAAACTTTCAGTATAAGAAATAAATTAATGGATATTTATTAATTTATACTCTCTAAACTCTTTCCTTACGAAATCGATGTTTAAGTACTTATAAATTGATCTTATGATTGATGTAATTTCTTTATTAGTCATATAGTATAAATTTATGACACACAATAACTTTTAACAAAGATCACACTCCATAAGACAAATATTAGCTCATTGCATTGACAATGAATTAGCTGTTGATCAAAGAGGTTAAAAAAATTTTACTTCTTTTAAATATAGTAACCGTGCCCGAGTCAAACTTTTTTTTTGCAGCGTGCTTAAAACTAGGAAAAATCGCGTTAGCAAAACCTCATTCGTAACAGTGCTTCCCTTTATCTAGATGTTTGATAAATGTTTTGTCATTTTTTGCTTTTGGTGTTATGTTGTTACTATGTTTATTTATATAGGTGATTTCAAAAATAATATTGTATAATTTGTTTTATTTTTCTTTTAAAAATTCTTTTACTACTAAACTTTAATACAAACTCCTGAATTCTGGGGTCTGTCATAATTGTCGAAGTTTTGTTTTATCATTTTATACTTACATTTCATGAGCATATTTGGAATTTTTATACATGTTTCTTAAACAAAGGATAAAATCGATAAAAAAACATTATCAAATTTAAATTGATTTTTGGACAGATATAAATTTGGTTGGCGTGCCTTTCTGCCGTATACTTATTAGGTTGGTGTTAATTTGGTAGCTGTATGCAGTGATGTATTGTGTTTATGTCTAGCCAAAAGTATTATTTCATCCCAATTCTATGTAGTGGTAGATTTTGTTCTTAAAAAGCTTGCAAGCATGGTATGGCTACGTTCTAACGAACCATTAGGTTAGCGATAGTAAGGTGCAGTAGCCTTAAGATTAAAACCGAAAATTTGGGCATAATTTATAGTATATTTTTCCGAAAACTCTTTAAAACTAATACTGAAAACAATTTAAGGCACTCTATACAAAGCTTTAAATTGGCTCGCTAGAGCGTCTGTGACTGTGATAGCTTGGATGTGTGATATAGCTACTGGTACACAGTATTTTGAAAAAAAGAATTGTTTAATTAATTAACATTAAAATCTATTGATAGTATCCAGATACTGTTAGTGCTAACCAGCATTCAGTATCAATGGCTATTTTTAAACATACTACAGCTAGAGAATCAGTTATTATTATAAGATTTTTTGTTTTTATCTGTGTTAATTTCTGTTCTTGGTCAATTTATATTTTCGTACAAAATTTTTAGTATCTTTTTTCATACCTTCACAATTATAAAGTTGTCATGTATTTCTTTGAGCTTTGTTCATGTCCTTATGTCCACTGAAAAGACTATTGTGGCATTCTATTAATTTTTATGGTTTTACTCAGTTTAATAAATAAGTACATTTACTAAAAAGTATGTTTATTAAAACGTTTACGTGACTGTGTCCTTATTGAATTGCATTACAAAATATTTCTCTGGATAAATTATCGAATATTTCATCCTCTCTAGATACTCCTAATGTTTATACATTCTTATCTTCTTTTGCCTTGGCTGAACCTGTTAAGCACAAGTGAATATTTTAAAGCCATATTTCGTCTCTGTCTCTTTCTTTGATAACTAAATAGAATAATGATTCATTTTAATAAGTTATCATTATTACGTCGACTATTTGTGGTTGTGTTTTACTTAATTTATGTTTTAAAATAAAACTTAAATTTAATAATAGTTCATTGTTACTAGAATTGAGTGTTAAGTCCAAGTGTATGTTAAACATTCTCCTTCACCTAATATCTGAAGGTGATCCGTTTCTCTTATTATTAATGATCTAGTTGTAGTGCTTTCTTTACGAGTGACTTGGTCATTGCGTTCAGCATTTCATTGATGTTCTAAAATTTTGAATGCGACTGTGGGACGAGTAAAGAGTTTTAAATTACCCTGCTTCGAAAAACATTATTGTTCAACACATGAGTCTCGCTGGGTAGCCTTTAAACAACATGATGTATCGGGTATACTGACATGCATTTTTTCTTCTTTTGTGGCTTTTTCACTATATTCTTGCTCAGTAGTAAAAATATCAGGCTTTTTCCATAAAGTATTACAGTGTAATATGCCATGTAGGTGATTTTGATCTCACCAAAAAAGTTATTTTGTCTACAGAATCTTTAAACCCTTTAAGATAGTTCAAATTTGTACTTATAGGAGTAGTTGTACTTGTAGAGGTTTGCTGTATATCGAGTGAGTGGACTCATGGGGTCTTTTACTGATTTGATCTTGATTAAAGGCTCATGGTCTCAACCACAATAAATTTTTGTCCGTAAAAATGCTGAAAATAGTGAACGGTGGCTATTACTGCTAAACAGTATTTTCTAGTAGTGGAGTAATTTTTTTCGTTTTTATTAAGAGTGCGAAACATGTTGGTTACAAGATAGTATCGAATTTTCCTGCAATTTACTGATGCTGGGAAATTTTTAACTGCTTAAAGTCTCTTAGGATTTGGTTTTACTCTATAACCATCTATTTTATGTTCTAAACATATTACTTTAGGAATTAAAAATCACATTTATCTAGCTGTAATTTAAAACCAGCATCTGATAGTCTGTTAATAATTTTTTTACTGTTATTTTATGTTTTTCTAAAGTTTTGGCACATATTGTAATACCATATAAAAATGTAAATACTTTCGTGCCTCGTAATTCGAATAATATGGAATCTATGAGTCTTTGAAATGTAACAGGTGCATTGCATAATCCAACTGATCACTCTGTTTAACTGATGAATAAAATGAGATATGCTGTACATTGAAATTAAAGTCTGTTTCTATTGTTACGTCTGATCTTCTATAAGAATAGGGCAAAACTTTAAGATTCATTCTACAATCAAATAAATTTAATTTTTGTTCGTCAGGACCCAGCCATCGCGTCGGCCCAAAGGCCTTCTTCGCCGTTACTTACAGTATAATTTTACTTCAAACCGTTCACTTCGCGTTGTAGTGTTAAGTTTCGTCGGGTGATACCTATCAAGTGGTGTTCATAATGTTTGATACGAAAATTAAACATTTAATATTTTTACATTATATGCGAAACCAGGCCATAGCAGTAGTGTAGGCTATGCATTAAATGAATAAAGAATAGAATAAAATGTACTTCCTGCTTTCTTACAGGAATGTATCTTTGGCTAACTGCGAAAAATCAGGTGGTTATAAAGGAAGAAATTAGAAAAGAACTTGCCACGTTGGTCTCTACTTCATGGTATAGTCAATATTTTTTCTTTATATGTATACTAAAAGTAGGAAAGGACAAGAAGTCGGCACTAACGTCTTCCAGTCCTTTCCCCCTTTTGTTCTCCTCGTTACTGAGCGAATCATGAATACAAGTTTTTTAGTCTGCCCAGCTCCACTGATGCGATCACTTGTTGACAGTCTGTTGTTTTTTTGCGAGCAAGCTTTGTTCTTAGTTTTATAAAAAGACGCGTGCACGTGTCAGCCTCCACCGAGTTCTTAGCTAATATAAAAGTTTATATATGTGCGAAACTTGAGAAGCTGAACTGTGTTTCAAAACTAAGCTTTAGGATGAAAGCGTTTTTGAAAATTTCTAGAGATTTCTTGACTTTATATGTAAACCACGTGGCTGTTTACTTATCCATCATTTTCTGGCTCTTATGGCATCGTGCCTATTTGAATGCATTTATTACCTCTTGCATCCCAATTGTATGCTTTGTATTAGTGTTTATATCTGTTTTTTTTAAAATAAAGAATAATGTGTGTAAGAATAAATAGCGAATAAAATTCGTACTAAGTGTTGTGGAAGCAAGGATACTTAAAAAATGTAATTTTTGTTCTACCCCGAAGTACTGACAAATAAGTCGTACGCTAAGCTGGCGTTGACCTACTGTTTAGATTTATATCTTATGTAATGCAGTAGTAGTTTGTCTAATTTTTCTGTTTATCTCACGCCCTTGTAAAAACCTTTATCATACGTTATCTGCTTACCATTTCCTTGGCATTCAATTTATTTAATAAAGTAAGAATTATGTTTTTACGAGTTAGAACTTTAAATCATTAAATATTTCACATAATTTTGCATTTAGTACTTTCATTAAGAAAATAAATTTAATCATCAACAAAGTTTTGTCTTTTCTGATGATTTAATAAATTAAGTACAGCTGGAAATACTTAATTTTATAAATATTTTAAATTATAAGGTTTCAGATTTAAATTAACAATAATTTATATAATTTAATATTTTTCTTAACTTAATTTACTTCTATGAATGTTGGTTAGCCACTGCTTATGCGCACGCAATCGCAAGATCTCATAAGATTGATCGCAACGATGACTCTATTCCTACACAACAGTATTTGTGGCGATGACAATAATTAGGCTACTGCTTCTAACGTCAGAACTCAAGTCAATGGTAATTTTTATTTTGTTCCTTTTTGATTGACTTTTAAGGCAAGTCTACAGTGGCCTAGTTTGCTCAAGCTTTTCTTACATAGCTTAGTCAAAGAACTAAGTCTTCCATTTGCTTAAAAGACACAAAAAAACTCACCCTCCAACCTTTATAGTTACTTTGGAGCACTTGATAAAAAAAAAAGGTCAATATTGTTATGATCTAGAAGTTTTTATACTCTTGCATTAATGGAAGACACATCAGGTTGGGAATTCAAACGACCAATTGGAGCTTAACCCAACAACTCTTGATTGATATGAGCACAGTCATGGTGCAATAATTACACAGTAATTAATTGTTAAAATTACTGATCACTAGGATTTTAAATGAAGTATAAGTTGCTGTTAAAATTGTGTATGATATTTCTTATGAACATACGCAGCATCAAACGTTGGGATTGTTGATTATTTGTATTTTTTGATGTACTAGTAAGAATTGATATTGTTAGATTAGCGGTTCATGAGATTATTTGGAGGTTGCACGCGTGGTTTGAGTATTGCGATGTTAGCTTGTTTCGAAAGATGTAAGTTATAAGTCATGCAATTACTTAGAATTTAAACATATACATAGTATATTATTGAGACTCAAACTTGGTAATGTAGAGCATGACTATTTATTAATAATTCATTTACATTAATAAATATTTTGCAGTCTTGCTAACAGCCTCTTTACGATTAAAAATCATGTAGTTTTACCCTTTAGATAACAAGCATCACGGATACTTATCGCGCCTAAAATTTTGTCGACATATTGCCAAACTCTAGGTGCTTATGATGCGTGTTATCTTGGCATCTACATGATTTTTAATTTTGAAGAGGCTATTAGCAAGACAGTAAAATTTTGACAAATGTAAATAAATCGTTAATAAATAATTATCCTCTACATTGCCAAGTTTAAGTCTCAATATTATTTAATGACAAAGGAGCAAGTGAAAGGAATCTATAGATATATATTTATAATATATTTTTTTTTGTGTTAGCAATATAATATACTATATTGAAAGAATAGAGCATAAAAATAACGTTTACATATGAATCAATATAATTTATAATATTATGAAGTATTATTTCTTCAGGTTTTGCTGTTGCAAATCTTCCATGTTAAATTTCTTTCAGATGACGTTGTGCTACAGTAATGATTGTAGAATGGCTTGCAGTTTGGAAATGGCAGATTAATGGTGACAACTTTTGCTTAGATTGGTAGGGATGGTGTTAGCACTGACTGTATTATGATGCATGTGTAAGGCGATTTATAGTTGTTTGTCAGCTCTTATTTTTCTTTTTGCCTTCCTTAAGGCACTACATTGTACGGTGGCGCGCCTATACTTTAACTGGAGGATATGATAAGGTACATATATATCCGTTATGTTTGTTTAGAGCAAACTGCCACGGATTGGTCTCTGGGCGTATTGATCGAAATCATGAAAGAGTTTTTGTCAATTTGACTTCCCGATTTCAGTTTTAATTGATAGTGTTCCGCAGTAGGCGTTCATGTTATGCATTTTTCGAAGTATCCTTATGGCGTTGATGTTTTATGTGACATTACTATGGGATCTATAATGCTTCATCGAAATAAAGTTATTGAAGATACTGCAGTGTTGCTATATTGCTATCGTTATTATTGCTGCATTAAATAATGTTACTATACTATGAAGTTTATTGTCATGAGTGTTTTACAAGTCTGAAAAGCTTTTTGTGAACTATAAGACATTATTTTTGCTGCAGATTTTCGTCATAACTTTACATTGCACTAATGTTGAACTGAACGTTGTTGAAATTTAGTAGTTGGAAATACATTTCCAAAACGTAAAATCTTCCGTTGATGGTTTCCTACGTACGTATGATTCGTTTTATACTCATGTATCATATAAAATACGATAAAAGAATACATTTGTAGCAGTTCGTGGACAAAAAAATTTTCTAATTATTATTTGATTTTTTATATTCATTACTATAAATATGGATTAACAATACAAGAAAAATTTTGATATTTATCGGTAATAGATCTTGAATATTGCTTACATTTAACTGTTTTGGAAAAAATTTTAGTTTCAGAAACCAAAAAATTGACATTTATCTTAAAATAATAGAAAGAGACATCATTTGTTTGTATGTTTGCAAACGTTACAAGAACTACTAAACCAATCGAACCCAAATATTGACAGAAGTTAAATTATAATTCCTTATGTTGTAAGTTCTTAAAATTAACGATAACTTTCATGGAAACATTTACATGCTACTTATAGGAACTAACTGCAAAATAGCTCTAAGGAAAGTCTTAAATTTTGACCGCTAGGGCAAGTAGTTATGTTTTTAATGTCACTTCACACTGACTGAGCTACTACCACCATTAATTTTATGGAGTTTCTTTAGTAATTAAAAGTTCGTAGTAAGCTATAATAACGTGTGACATACACATCAGCATACAAACAATGTTGAGTAATAACATCTCATGAAATTTTATATCCCATGAAATATTTAATATTCCTAAGTGGAATCAATGTACACTCTAATTGTTTTTTAAATGGACAAGTGTATGTTGGACTTTTAATATCAGATACATCTAAAAAAAAATTTATACTTATGTCACATGATGGAGAAAAACTAAAAATGTAGTGTATTCTAGAATTTTTCAAAATGTTTACACAATAAAGGTACAATAAACAAAGGTATTTTATTTAAATGAGTTGGTACTTAAGCCATTGCCATAGCGTAGGTCTTCGTGAGCGAAATCCTAGCATTGGTATGGATCAGGTGATCTGAGTGGATGCTTGCAAGACGTCATGCAGCCTTTCTTATATACTATAAACAATTTTCTTACTTGCGATACCTGGTAGAAACTAGTAGTTGCCACCTAGCGGGTAGTAGGTGTACTATCAGGTGCAAAGTTTTGAAATCGGAGCTGCGCGTGACATTTAAAAATTAAATTTTGATATAAAATTTTTGCGATCATTCATTCATCCACTCTCAATTCATAAAAGTCCACGATTTCATACACACTCCCACTCATACTACTTTATTTAGTGTCTTTTTGCAATATTTTTTTACTACACTTTACTTTAATTGTGTGGATGTAAGTTGTAACGTTGATTTGACTCATCTGGGCCTTAAGGTGACTACAGATATCTGAAGCTACTCGTCTGGACCGGCTTAGAATGGTCTAGCTGACTTATCGATTACGTTAGTATACTAGAGCAATGGTTGACTAAATCTTCTGATCATGCCTAGTAAGTTTGTTTAAGTCAGTCCTAAGATCTGACTTGAAATTAAAGAGCGCGGATCCTGAAGAGGATCATCAGCGTGTGATGCGAAGTACTAGTTCTGGTGCGTTGAAGCGAGTGTTTGAGCGTGGACAGCAATCAGTCTCCGCTGTTCAGGCGAGTTTGGGGTGGTGCGTCATCTGACATGGAGTTGCTGCGAGAGCCCTGAACTGATGCTGGTGCGTCGAAATGAGTGTTCGAGCGTGGACGGCAATCAGTCTCCTCTATGCGGGTAAGCTTGTAACATCCAACGTGGAGTTAGAGCATGAGTCCTGAGGAGAAGTATCGGCGGGGTGCAAAGTACTAATGCCAGTGTGTTGAAACGGCTGTTTGACAATCAGCCTCGTCTGTATACGAAAGGTTTCGTGGTAGTTCAGCCTGTAGAGACCGGTTAGATGATATCTCCCAATACATGAGCTTCGATGGGATAGGGGCCATCCTGTTTCTACACAAAGCTGGCATAAATTGTTCTGGAGCTTTCGAGAGTGGCTGCTAATACATCTAGCTGCAATGTTCTGTCTGACTTATACATTTAGTTTGCATGCTTGCGTATAAGTTAACTTAATGCCCTGATTAAGCCTAGTGGTTTTTTTTTTTTTTTTCAAGTCAGCCCTTCAATCTGACGTCAAATTGGAGCGTGAGTCCCAAAGAGGAGCATCAGCGTGATTCGAAGCCCTGATGCCGGTATGTTCAAGCGGATGTTAAAACGTGGACGGCGATCAGTCCCCTCTGTGCGGGCGTCCGACGTGCAGTTGGGGCGTGGGTCCCGTAGAAGAGTATCGGCGTGATACGAAGCACTGATGCTGATGTATCGAAGCGGGTGCTTGAGCTTGGACGGCAGTCAGTCTCCTCTGGGTGGACAAACTTACATAGGTGGTGCGTCGTTTGACGTAAAGTTCGAGCGTGAGTCCAGTAGAGGGCATTGGCGTGGAGCGAAGTACTGATGCCAGTGTGTCAAAGCGGGTGTTCGAGTATGTACGGTGATCAGTCTCTTCTGTTCGGGCACACTTAGGTAGTGCGTCATCTGATATGTGGTTAGAGCTTGAGTCCTGAAGAGGAGCATCGGCGTGATACGAAGTATTGCTGCCAGTGGGTCGAAGCGAGCGTTGGAGCACGGACGGCAATCAGTCTCTACTGTGCGGTCTATCCTAGGTGGTGTAACGTCTGACGTGGGGTTGGAGCGTGAGGTTCAAAGAGGAGCATCGATGCGATACGAAGCCCTGATGCCGGTATGTCGAAGCGTATGTTCGTGCGTGGACGACGATCAGTGCCTTCTGGGCAGATGAACTCAGGTAGAGTAACTTTAGTCGTGTGTTGAAGCATATATTTGAGCAAGAATGGCAGTCAGTCTCCTCTGGCCGAACTAACATGGGTGTGGACCAAAGTGCCTGACAAGTTGGTTGACATGAGCAAGTGGAGGCTTTAGCACGTTTCTTGAAGGATGGTAATGCCATCTATTACCTTTCTGCTTCTTGAGTAAGCAAGTTGCATTCCAGTTTTAGCTGGGCTTGAGGTACTTCAGTGGCAATCTTACCGGTGGTTCCTACAGAGGCTGATGCATGCTCTCATCTTCTTCGAAGGCTCGTTGCAAGGTCCAAGAATCTGCGATGTAACTAGTGCTAACGAGTTTCGAAGTTGGTTGGTCCTTCAAGTCCATGTGATTAATATTGAGTTTTATAGATTAGGTATGTCAAGTGCCACTAGGTGCTTCTCTCCACCTAGAAGATGTATTGTTGGTTGCAGATCAGGCGTAGATCCGTCGGTAGTGACAATAGACTCCAAGGCTCGTGGATATCTCCCTGCAGCAGGAGAGAGTTCCTTGAAGAAGGCCCCACGTTGAGCGCCAAATTGTTACGAGTGGCCTATTGGGTATAGACGGCTTTGAACAGAGCGGCAGAGTTAAGGGTGGCTGGAGTCGTCTTCGAGGATCTCGATGAGCAGTCGAGATAGAGCAGCAATAAGCACCCTGTGCTAGAGACTTTATGCGTAGAAAGGTGATGCACATCTCCGTGTTCAGAGACTCTAGGCATAGTGTAGTAGAGCTTCTGCTAGAACCCGATACCACCCATGGAGCTGGTATCGCTAATGGGTGGTTTGTCAATCAGAATAGAGCAGTAGTAAATGCCTTGTGCTAGAGACTCTGGACGTGGAGGTGTAGAGCACTTTTACTGGAATTCTTTTTTACCACTGGAGTTGCTGCCACTTGGGGTGGTAGGGTAGTGACCAGCAGCAGGCAAGGGATGCTAGTTGCCAGTATAATGGTCAGATTCTCACAGTGGATGGACAACAGTACCACGTAGTGCAGATAATGATGGCGGGGTTGGGTAAAATAAGAGTCAAAACACTTAGTTTAACGTGGTATAAAACATAGGTATTTTATTTAAATTAATTGGCGTAGGTCTCAGTAATCGAAATCCTACCATTGGTATAGATCGGGTGATCCGGGTGGATGCTTACAAGACATCTCGCAGCCCTTCTTATATACTATAAGCTACCTTTTCTCTTGCGATGTTTGGTAGAAACTAGTAGTTGCTACCTAGTGGGCGGTTGGTTGCACTATCAGGTGCAAAGTTTTGTAAACGGAGCTATTTGCGACATTTAAAAATCAAATTTATGTAGAACGATTGAATTTAGTTAGAAGTAGTTTTTTGAATAATTCATAATTAATAAAATAATACTCTGGACGGTAGCAATACCCTTACAAAATTGTTGTCAACGTGATATGATTTGAACTTATTGTTGATTAAATTAGTTGCATACTATGAAAGTTAGTGAATTGCAGTAACACACTTTGGCTGTTGAGTCAATAACATTATATGTAAATAATTTTATATAGTGAACTGAAATGTAAAAGAAGCAGGGCTGCATTTCACGTCCACATATTTTTTGGCTAATGGGCCTTAATTGCTGCTTATATGCAGTTTTGTAAGGTAAACATGAAAAGTGAAGCTTTTTTTCCAGTTCTAATTATGCAGTCTTTTACACCGGTTGGTTAGTAAAATGTTTTAAAAATGTATTGTGGAAAAAATACCGTTTTAGTAAATAGGAAAAATTAATATGAGTTACTGTATATATAACATTTTGTAGATACATATAGATGATGATTTATTTTAGTTTAGGTTGTTAGAGTACATCCAAGAAGAAAGGATTTTAAACTGCGTGCGTAATAAGGTCTTCCGTGAGTTGGGTGTTGATGTGAAGTTAAAGTTGGAGCCAGTGCATTAGAGGCGAAATGGTTCAGTCTGCTTAGGAGTTAGTAACAATTAAATAGTTACGGTGATTATCGTTAGTAAAATAATTTTTTTTAAATTTTGTTTAGGTGGTAAAAAATTTTTGCATGCCGAGATATTGTCAGTGCAACGTAGAGTGGAGTCAGGATAGGATAATGAAAGGTCTGGAGTACGCCATTGTATCTGAAGAAGTAGGAGCTGTGGAATTAACAAGTGATATTTATAGATTAAGGTGGTTACTTGACTACGAGACAGAGGGACTTGAAACAGAGTTGCTCCTGATGGTACAAATTATGGAACCCAATGAATAATTTTTCAATTAATGTGCCTTGAACTTAAATAAGATAAAACTATAATCATAATCATAATTTTTGATTTTACACTTAGTTATATACGTCCAAAGGACAGAGTGGCTGCGAAAATTAGGCCAAGGAAAAAGTCAGCGCCATCTCTCGTTAGAGTTGGCAAGGGTACGAGAAGGTTGTAGAAATTACATTTATTGTTTTAAGTCTTTATTTATCCTTGCTGAAATTGTTATCGATACTATCCCAGAGTTGAAAAATTTAGCAAAATTTTTGACTTTTAAATTCCAGATAAAAGTGTTTCTGGTTTGGAAATGCGATGAGGTGGAGTAACCAGAATTGAAAAAACAAAAAGTAAACCAAATTATTATTAAGAGAATGTAGAGTATTTGAAATGGGAGCATCAAATTCTCTTAATGTACGGAAAAGTTACTAAAAATGTATTATTGATATATTTAACATTCATTCGATTTTTTTTATGTATAGTTCGCTAAGCTTATGTCCTCTATACTATTATTGTCATACCCTCACATTTATAATTCAGCAGACAAGTTCATTCATCGCATACATATAGACACATGCGTGCACGTTTACTTACTGGTAACAAGTCTAATCCTATACATAGACAGAAATCTGTAGCAGAAATACTGGAATAAAATATACTTATGCATTGTCAAAAGGTGCTCCTTTTATGAGTTTGGTATAGAGGAGAAGTTTGTAAGTAGCATTCTCCATTTTTTCAATTATTGCATAGGATGGTTTACGTAATAGTAACTAAGCATAGTATATACATTCATTTATGTAGTCTTAATTAACTAGAAAATAACTACCCTAGTGCTAATTTCTGACTAAACAGTCTGTTTTGGGCTTCATACTGACGTAAACCTGCAAGTTTCCATGGATATTTTTGACTTAGGTAGTGGGTGTATTTTGTAAGTGCTATGTTTATCATTTTTTATTAAAGGAAATTAATTAAAACTACTAATCTTCCATTATTTATGACAGCTGTAGGACTAGAGAAGCTATATTATTGAACAATAGTGATTCATGCTTTGTCTATTGGTAAAGATTGTTTGTTACCAATTGAGTGAAGTTCTTTCACTATTTAACTAAATTGTTTTGCTGAAAGTAGCCTGGGAATGAAAATGACCTTTGCTAGTAGTTTTGATTCCTGAAAGTAGCCGGGGAATGAAAATGACCTTTGCTAGTAGTTTTGATGAATGTTTTATTGGTGAAAATGACCTTTGCTAGTAGTTTTGATGAATGTTTTATTGGCTCCGTGCATACACCATGCTGCTCTCATTTCATACCCCCAACCCATGTTAAATCTTAAGGAAGCAAATAGTACCCGTGGCAGCTCCTAGCGACGCCATACCCCCGTTTCCTTAAAACTCCGTGTTAAAGTGACAGCCAGGGCCAGTCCTCTCCTTCAACTTACCAGAACCTTCATTCCGTCTTTATCATTTGCATCTGTTCTTTCAAAAATCATCTTAAACAACCATCCCACGAGTTCAAGAGGCGCACCAAATTTTGTCATACTCTAAAAACTGTTTCTTGATAAGTCAAAAATTTTAATAGTTGGTGACATAAATTGTTGTAGCTTGAATTGTAATAAATTGATATTTTAAAGTAATTGTCTCAAGTGTAACAGAGGTATTAATTTTCCACATTGGTTCGTATGTAGCTGTTCGTGGCACTGGTTTGATAAATCGTATATTTGAAAACCTTATTCTTTGGTATAGTTTGTAAGATTTGTACAATCTAAAATCATGTTCATTGTTGATTGCTTACTTATGAGACTAATTTCACTTTGGTACTGATAATGAATTCCGGGATTGTTGGAAATTTCTTGATTTTCATAAGAGTTTTGCGGAGTATGGTAGTCCATTAAATATGCTAAGATTCTGTTGTTGTTATGAATTTCATTATGAGTAGTTTGCGAATTATCTTGTCAATATGTGGAGATTCCTTATACCTGAGGAAAATCTTATTTGTAACAGCATTAAGGTTCTCTAAATTTTGATATAATACTGTATACATGATAAAAGCAATTAGTTTTCATGTCATTTTTAGCTTAACTATATGCTATCTGAACAATCAAATAACAACTTATCAACAAACACATTGGTAAATCCTCACGGTTCAAAAAAGTTTTGGACGCTTCTGAATAAAGAATTTAGCAATTGCTGACAGGTTTTATACAATGAATTGAAATACGGGCTCATGACAAATTGTAACGATCGAATATTTGACGTAGATAAGACGTTCAACAAAAAAGTTTTCGTAATCTTCTAATTATTTCAATAATATGTTTTAAATCTGTAATTATAAAAAAGTATAATAGTAATTAACATAATGTATCCAATTACCTGCAAAAAACATCATTAAATGAACACTTACTCTTGTGGATACCATTACAAAACTTACTATAACTAGAGAAGTGTGCGATTTACTTTTTTAGAAAAAATGTAAAATTATGAGTCCTTTTTATACAGTCTTTTAGTTATATAATAACCGTTGACTTACGATTTTAGATGATAACAAAGATAAAACAAGTGTCTTACTGCCTACTGCTACTGTTAGTATGCTGCATCCGTAATATTCTGTTTGTGGTTGGTGCACCATAATCCTTCATGAATTCTTACAGTAACTTGACAAATAAATAGTTGACTTGCCCAAGCTGTTAACAGATTAAATACAACAAAACGTTTGCTACAAATACTTATAGGATAAATTATCAATAACAAATCTTCATTACGTATGATGACCGAGTCCAATCTCTTTAGTTGTAAGAGAGATGTGGCAGAGCTGTAAAAAAAGACAAGTATTAAAAACGATGTGACGCTAATCGAAATGATTAGGTTATAAAATATATCTCATTTATATATACAGCAAAGTCCCAAAAACTGTTGTAATTGCTGACCACAAAAACTACTCAACCAATCTTGCTAAAAAATTAAATAGTCTACTAACTTTTCTGACATGTGCGATCAAGATTTTTGGGTAAGTGATGATGTAAGCCCGCATTAGAAATGAAAGGAACACTAAATACAAGTTTAAGTGTGAGAAATAAATTTACAAATCTCGCAATTAATCCTTTCGGGAATTTTACAATCAATTTTAAATATATTGAAATAACTTCATAATAATAATTTTCCAATTGGTATACATTATGAAGAATGGACAATTATTAATTTTAGTGAATAACAAAAAAAAATTCTTTTTATAGCCTCTTTTAGAATGGTTTCAATCTTATAACCCAAAAAAATGACAAGTCAACAAACGTTTTGATGGCCCTTAGATACAAGTATATTAAGAAGCTCTTGTTTAGGATATAAATTTAAAAAACTACATTAAGTAGATATAGTTGCTTGGGATAAGGCCTTAATGACCTTGAAAAAAGCTTTGGAAATCGTCGACAAAACAAACATGGGTGTAAGATCTTAAAAATCAAAGATACTAAGAATTACTTTTTTTTACAAAAAAACTTTGAAATAAAAGAATTCAATAACAACAGTCATTGCGTAAATGAAAAATTAGCTTTGTTGTTAATATTGATTGTATATGAAACAATAGAGTCTCTTAATATTTGTGAGAAATAAAGAATTTATAACATTTCTGAAGATGTCCATGAAGATCAAGATTGTATTAATAATGCCCTTAACAAGATTATTTCAACAACTCACAATAAATTATCTTACATCTTAAACAACGGAAGTATCAGTTTTATTAAAGGAATGAAACATACGTATAACAATAGAGACCATACAAACTATAAAGGTAGTGATGGCACAGATGACAATATAGATAAAAGTCTTCTAATCAAAACTCTGTATGACATGGGCTTACTACCACACAATTAAAATTTTAATTTGAAAGTAGATCATATATATCATGTAGGTGATGAATAGTGCACCCAACAATCGGTAAATAAATTGTTTGTGAAAGCACTTTAATAATTTTGAATCTTGGTCAAACTGCTTAGAAAAATTCGTGAATTATACAAATTCCCTTTATATAGACTCTATGAGTGATACTGCACTCAACTCGTTATGTATGTACTTGAAGAAAAAGCAACAGATGGATCTAAGTGATGGGTGACATTATCATCTGAAACTCGTTCAGTGGAACCGTAAAGCCTTTCTATAGAATTTTTTAGTCTAAAATTGAAAGGATAATTACACTACAAAGTGAGTTATTGATATGTCTTATATCAATATCTATATTGCTAAGCTGTAATATAGATAATATGTCCATAATGTAATACGTCCATAAAAATATGACTCGATATCTTGAGTTTTATAAATGTCTGTTAGGAAAATGACTACTTAATCCTCTACTTGAAATTCATTATTAGTTTCGTCATTATTTGAAATCAAATCAAATGTAAAAAGTTTTACTGTGAGAAAAACGTAGTTATGTTTTAGGGATAAGTTCATAAGCAAAAAATACTGAGCTAACACAAAATACGTACCAGACAGATACGGTGTCAATGTTTTCTCTATAATTGCTAAAAAGCAAATTAATTATTTCAGATTATATTACTACTTTCTATACTTTTTGACAACCTCCTCAATAAAAATTGCAAGCACAAATAATTACAGTTGAGAAAATTGAAGTCTTGATATTTTTAATAGGTATACTTAACCTTATCAGTTCCCAAGTACATCATGAAATTTAAAAGTGGCTACAGATCGCTGAAGCTGTGAAAGTAAGTTACATTATTACCACATTTTTGATGTGCTATCCAATGAGTTCTAGATCTATTCTTATGCTTAAGATTTGTATACATAGAAGTTTTACGATATTACGTCCCATTCAGAGGTAAGTAATTTCTTATAAATATTTCAAGAAACTTGGGATTAACTTTTTTTTTGGCATATTTTAGTTGATCAATATTGGTTTATGTTTGATTAGCAGTTTCTTTTTTCTTAATTTTTTTAAACCTCTTCTAGCATATGGGTTCACGTAAATATTTACTCTAGTTTTATATGATTAAAGTTCAATACCTTCTCGAAGCGCCATATTCCTCATGATCTTATTGTGTCTTTGGCTTTTTTGCAGCTGCTATTTTCAGCCTTTAACTATTTAAATATAATAACTACACCATTAGCTAGTGCAATAGTTGCACTAAAGCCAGGAAGTAAGGGTATTAGAGGTATTACACCGTCAGTCTAAGAAGACAGAGGTTATATATGGTGTATTTTTACACTTTTTTACCACCTACTTTCTCAACTGCACAACATGCCTCCTTTAAAGCTGAAATAATAAACTGTTATGCATATTTGCTTTTAGTATATATTTCCTGTAAGGCAGCCTTAAAGTTGTATAGGACACACCTTTTACACTAGAGTGCAAATTTTAAATAAAATTTTTCATCTAGTCTATTAAATACTTAACGATAACGTTGTAAATAAATTGTAAACACGTAGTGTGGTTTAATCAATGAAAAATTTGTTTGAACAAATCGCTCAATTATTTATAACAATATAGGCATTAAAAATAATTAACTTAACGCTTGTTTATTTATATAACTGTTTTCGATTTCGATCTAAAACCTCTCAGTCTCTTTAGAAGTTGATTATCTGTAATCGTGTTTTTTTTTTTTTTTTTTTAAATATTGAGTATTTTTAATAAAAAAATAACTGTCCATGATAATTTTTCTGAAAATTGCCTTTTTGACATTAATAATCAATATTTAACAATTAAAAAAATTTACTACTGTAGATAATTAATTTTCCAACAGACTTAGAGGTTTTGGATTGAAATTGGAATACAAATATATAAGTTAGCAAGCGTTAAGTGAATTTCTTTAAATGGCTATATTGTTATAAATAATGAAGCAATTGGTTGAAAAAAAATTTTTTTGACTCAGCAACACTATGTGTTCATAATTTCTTATCAAAGTATTGAGAAGTCTTAATTAAAAATTTTATTGGAAACGTGCAGTCTAGTGTAAAAAGTGTGTCCTATACAATCCTAGTGACCGGACGTAAGGCAGTGCACGGTCTGTCCTTAATATTCACACAAATATTTTATTTACTTCTAAGCCTCTTAGTACCCACAATGGCTAGAGTGGCTTCTTTTTCCCCAATAATTAAAACTTTGACTTTATTTCAAGCTTTCTTTGCTAAGACTCTATCTCTTGAGTTTATAACAACAAATTTTTTTTGATTCTAAAAATAAGCTTCATTGTGCTGTATGCAAGCTTTGTCTAATGGATTTATACCTGGAACACTTCTGGTAAGACGTTACGCAAGTTAAGTACCTGAACCGCAGTACTCATAGCCTGGTATGTTAAGTTTGAGGGAAAAGTGTTTGTTATCTTGTTTCGAAAACTACGTCCTTTATTATACATGATCATCACTCATCAGTGGTTGGTTGACGACTGAACTCTAGATGAGGAAATCATCGTACTTATAGTCTGCAAGTCTGAAAATGTGCAACCATATCAGTATACATTATAGACAATGTTTTTATAGACAACATGTTAGTCATAGTCCAACCATTGTACAGTTTAGACATAAAAAATTAAGAGAAATTTCTAAAACTGCTGGTTCATAACTTCAATGCTGTTGTACAACAAAAAAAGCGTTTTAACTGACATGGTGATTTACTACCTGACAGTATTTAAATAAAAAACCCTGGTGAAAAGTTACTTCAATATTGTTATTTTTTTTGCAATAAGCATTAAAGACATTTAAAATATTTAGTCACTTGTCACTATTAACAAATACAATTTTCAAATCTCAAGGACAAAGTCTTAATGAAGTGAGAAAATTCTTAAAACCAGATTTATTCACTCATGGCCAACTTTACTTACGTCCATCGTAAGGAACGGATTTAACTGAAATTGATATTCAAATTGATTCAGAAAAAATAGAAATTAGTAACATTGCATAGACAGTAGTTTTGCAGTAAGAAATACAAAACGACTTTAAAAAATAAAAAAATAAAAAGAATACTAATAGTTGTATCATAAAGGGTGTCATATAAATTGGTACGTAATAGAGAAGTGTATTTATTATAATTTACGACTTAACAAAATTCCTAATGTCTAAAACGTCTGTGATCAGTGATTTGGTTGTTAGGGGCAAATGAAAAGGTAGCTAATAAATAGATACATGAAATCTTAAGATCTACTTGAGATCTACTACTTTACTATTTTTGCAACATTTTGCTGACTATTTGTATGAGCTTTATTAAGCCAAACAAAACCAGACACTTTTAAAAGAATTCCTGAAAATGTACTTACAACAAAAACGCAAATATGTCTCTCTACCTTATGTACAGTAGAGGCCACTTGATTCATTGAGCGGGAAATTCAAACATTTAATTCCTATTGGCTGATTCGATCACACAACCTCTTTCATTGGTCAAATTCATACTCCCCACTCCACGAATTAAACGGCCTTCACTGAACGTGAACGGATTATTTTTATAAGCACTTGGTAAGTATATAGCTTTCCTTGTTCAAAAACTTACGACAGACCGAAAGTACACAATGCCAATCATCACCCTTATATATAGATGGTGAGGGCAAGGTAGCCGTTTTCAACACACAAAATATTAAATTGCTGACATGTCTAAATATTTACGAAAGAATAATTGAAGTCCTGCAAGTAAGACAAAAAAGCTTAATAGTTTAAACTTATTTAAAACATTTTTTTTAAAAGACAATTTTTAATTGATACTACGTGCTTATTGAAATAAACGATATTTAAAAAAACAAATTGATTAACGTTAACACTCTTATGCTAAACCAATGCACGAGACACATCCCTAATAAGCCTTTTACATTAAAATAAACTATCACTAATAGACCAACTTTTAAATTAAAGGAAGTCGTTTGACTTTTTATCATTGGATAAATTTGTAATACAGACAAATAACAACAGAAAGAGATATATAACTACAGTATTAGTAGATGTATGTATTCAATATTATTTCAAGAGAACATAATAATAATTTAGAGCAAAAATTTTTTTGCCATTATAATTCTTAGTTTATAACACTTTCAATTAAATAAACTGTAGGATAATTAGAAGTAACTCTTTAATGAAGAATTGATATTTAATTCTTTTTTTATAGTTTCATAACGATAGTGAATTAGGCCTCTAGGAAATACTACTTGAAAAAAAATCCATTTAGGAGTTTACCACAAAGTAATGTGAAAAATACATTTAAAAAATGTACAAATGAGTGTTTATTATGAAAATGATTTTTATCATCCCCAACAATAAAGTTTATTGTTAACGTCCACTTAGTAAAACGTAAAACAACAAATGTATGGCCACTGGATTTCTTTATGTCTGCTGGGCCAGACGCTTCCACGAGGTCCAGGCTTTCAAATACACACTGGATGTATGTATACATATATGTATATATATATATACATATACATATATATATATACATATATATACACATATATATATGTATATATGTATAAAAGATCTAAAACGAATACTTGCATCTGTATAGACATGGTGGCCTAGTATTGTATTTTCTTGACGGCCAGGCGCATGTGCACATTGTCTTTTCACCTTTATAGTGCCTTCTGCTATCCACCTTTCATATTCCGTTGAGTCAGTTAGTGCCCAAGTTATAGCGTTGCCTGGTTTTTTACCTTTCCTAACTTATCATTTACCGTATGATCTATTTCTCGTCTTTTATGTACTTATAAAAAAAATTACCACTTCGTATGTTTTTTAATAAACTTTGTTTTAAGTTTAGAGTGACTTGTAGTTAATGGTGAATAAATTTTCATGGCTATTGGATTCCTACCTCAAAAGTCTCGTGCTCTGTATGAAAACGCACATATTCAATACATTGACTGAAAAGCCGAGAATAAAGTGTCGTTTGATGAAGGTTTTTTTTTAGTGTACTTTGAAGAACTATCAAAAAAAAGTATTCTTCAATCATTTACTGTAGAATTATGCGTAAGTTTTTTTGTAGTCAACTGGTTGGTCTTATTATATTATTAGGCACGTCTAACTATCCATCTTTCGTTCGTTCGCACTCCATTAGAACCTGGTTTATAGAACCAATGCATGGTTCACCGAGTGATTCATTTTTCGCTGCGTCAATCTATATCATTCTATTAAACGAAATTTCCTGTACAGGATGATGAAAAATCGTATACATCGTTCAGCCGTTAGGTGGCTGATGGACAGCTGCGCGATGTCCACGTGGCTGTACATCATATAGGCACAATAAATTATTACTGTAATTTTCAGAAAGGGTTAATAATAACATAGACAATCAATTACTGTATTATAAGGACTTAATAAAGAGTTGTAAAAACTTAAGAACAAACCTTATACAAGTATTTAAAAAGGCATTTAAGGTTATAATAAGATACTTAATTGTAGTTGCACACAAGGAAGTTGGTAAGCGTATTGAGTAAGGGCATAGAGCTAATCTTGTTTGGTCAAAGTTACTTATTCAGGCATTACCGGCTTCTAAAACTTGTGTTGTTAACATATTGCTGTTGTGCGTATGTCTGATAAACCATTTAATTGCCATTTTTGTAATTTTATTACAAAAAGTAGTAACTTTATTAATAATATTTAAATAAGTCCTATTATTTAAGTAAGTTACAAAACATAATAGATTAAAAATAGTAAAATCTAAGACTCATGGTCTATAAAAACTGAAACTCTCTATAGTGCAGATATTATAACTTTAAAGAAAATTGGTAATGGCGACATAGGCTTGCAAAAAAATTGAACTTCATTACTGGAAGTTTATCAGAAACTTAAATAGAATATATATGAACTATTGCTATTTTATAAAAAATTGATTCTAAGGGATTGTGTAACCACAGAGACCTCTGAACAAACATTTATTCATTTAATATGTTAAATTAAAAATATTTACTAAAGAAAAAGACATGACTTATCTATAAAATAAATTAAAGTGCTGCTTTTTTATTTTTCTTACAAGTTTCGTTCTAAAAACTAAGGTTTCTTATAAAATATCTTTATTTAGGTTTCCAAGAAACTCTGATTCCTGACATTGATTTTTTCGGTTACTGTTATCGATTAGATACTGACTCTTGAGATTAGTTTTTAATAATTTATTTAGTTAAGATTGGAGAAGTACAGGACCTTGTAGTTTTTAGTATTTTTTACAATCAAATTTTTCACACAACCCCTTGTTTAACTGAGGACGTAAAATAGATACATAAGCTTCCTGGATTTTTTTAAGTGGAGGTGAAATTTAATTTTATGTTAAACAGTGTTTAGAACGAGATCTTCCAGTTATTCAGACTCAATAACAATAGTTTTGAAACTTTTTTAATTATGTGACGTAACATATGACTTGTTATTATAGTATGGCAGCTAGGAGAGTTTTCATAGATGACTTACTTCTACGAGAACAAGTAAATGTTTTTGATGTTTTTCTGCCTGTACAGTTAAAATCTTGATTTTACTTTTTGGTACAATTTTGAGAAAACTTATAATTATCTATTTGAATAATTTTAATGTTAATGTTATAAGACACTGTAAATGGTAGATTAACTTAAAAAATGATTCAGAAATCTTTATAACTTTAAAGTAATATTTTTGCATGAGAACAAGCTAAGTAGTTTCTTCATAAGAATTTTAAATACACATACATAAATAATTACTGTTATAAATGAAAAAAGGTAATGAAATTAAATATGAAAAAAAAAGAAACGAAATATGAAAAAATGAAATATGAAAAAAAGAAATAATGAAATGAAATGAAATTTGAACAAATAAAATAATATATTAAAAAATAATGAAATGAAATATGAAAAAAGAAATGAAAAAAAAGAAAAAACAAAAGAATGAATATAAATAGAGAAATATAAAAAAAAGAAATAAAGGAAATACAAAAAAATGAAAAAAAATGTAATAAAATGAAATATGAAAAAAAATAAAACAAGAAATTAAAAAAAAAAAATAATAATAAAAAAATAAAAAAAAAAACAACAACAAACCAGGGGGGATAAATGGGTTATGGGACCCACGGTAAGAACGAAGTTCTTTGAACATGACGAGTATAAAAACACAATTTTTCAGGTAACAAGGGGGTCGCCAGACCCATTGAAAGAACGAAGCTCTATAAACGTTAATACTGCATTCATGTAGTTCACTAAACAAAAACTTGAAAAACGAATAAAAAAAAAAAATAAAAAAAATAGTTCAGTACTCACGATGGTTGAACTTCGTGAGTACTGTATTTATGCACGACGTTCTCACGAAGTTCAACCATCGTGAGTACTGAACTATTTTTTTTATTTTTTTTTTTTATTCGTTTTTCAAGTTTTTGTTTAGTGAACTACATGAATGCAGTATTAACGTTTATAGAGCTTCGTTCTTTCAATGGGTCTGGCGACCCCCTTGTTACCTGAAAAATTGTGTTTTTATACTCGTCATGTTCAAAGAACTTCGTTCTTACCGTGGGTCCCATGACCCATTTATCCCCCCTGATTTGTTGTTGTTTTTTTTTTTATTTATTTATTATTTTTTTTTTTTTTTAATTTCTTGTTTTATTTTTTTTCATATTTCATTTTATTACATTTTTTTTCATTTTTTTGTATTTCCTTTATTTCTTTCTTTTATATTTCTCTATTTATATTCATTCTTTTGTTTCTTCTTTTTTTTCATTTCTTTTTTCATATTTCATTTCATTATTTTTTAATATATTATTTTATTTGTTCAAATTTTATTTCATTTCATTATTTCTTTTTTTCATATTTCATTTTTTCATATTTCGTTTCTTTTTTTTTCATATTTAATTTCATTACCTTTTTTCATTTATAACAGTAATTATTAGCATTACTGTAATGCAAAAAAAACCTCAGGTTTATGAAAATACAAATATTTAATGCGTAATAACGCGCCTTATTATATTTAATCTACATAACCATGTTTATGCTAATTAAATTTTTTTTTTTTTTTTTTTTTTTAGATGTATTATTGAGAAAACAAATACACAATTTATAAAACAAATTCATAATTGAATGTATTATCAGTGAATACATTTAAAAATGGAATGTTATAGTTACGAATTACACGATAAGTACAAGAAACCGACTTCTATAGTCGGCAGCGCTCGTAGCAGAGTGGGTAAGGTACAGGACTCACATGCAGATGGTCGAGGGTTCAAATCTATCTCTTTATTGGAAAATGTTTTTTTTTTTTTTTTTTTTTTTTTTTAGAATTGTAAAAGAAAAAAAAATTCAAAGTGAAAGAAAAACCACTGTGGGGAAATAAAATTAAAATTTGTTAAAAAATTAATTGCTTGGGAGTGTGAGGTGGAATGGTGGGTAAAGGTATGCAGAAGAGTAACACGGCACGGTTGACAAATGTACATATATAGTTAGGAGAGGGGAAGTGTGTAGAGAACACTTGGTGAGGGGGGACGGGGTGAGGGGAAAAACTTGAGAGGAAGAGATTTCTGATTCAAAAAAAAAAAATCTGTCGGTTTTAAAATTCCAGCCCCCCGAGTAACGCGACATAAAGAACTTCGTTCTAAAAATATTAGCATTTTTAATTCTTTTACCATTATTGCACGATTACAATTAAACATTTTGCAACTTTAATATGTAATTAATTCAAATTTTCT
The DNA here is from genome assembly GCF_036245765.1 of Copidosoma floridanum. Taxonomy (NCBI): domain Eukaryota; kingdom Metazoa; phylum Arthropoda; class Insecta; order Hymenoptera; family Encyrtidae; genus Copidosoma; species Copidosoma floridanum. The sequence goes on from NW_028321881.1 coordinate 15,734,900, forward strand.
TGTTAATATGACCATTTTTACGTGATAAAATGTGCATGTGGTATATACGAGGTGGCTGTTCCATGTCATGATGTATCTAAATGGGTGGCCAGCTCAAAATGCCCCCTAGTTTTTTTGCAAAACGTAATACAGTGAGTTTTATAAACAAGGACATACGTATAAATAATCAGTATATACCGTTGGGACACACAAATTATTTCATTTTGGAAATAATTGCTAATGTGGAGACAGTTTTTCTATTATTATAAGTACTTACCATGTACAACTTAATTTTTGCACTAACAGATTATGCAGCAAGATTTACAGGACACTTAACAAATGCATCATTCTCTTGCATATTATGCAGTTACAACTAGGTGTAAATTCTGTGATTGGTGCTAACAGATAACAGTTTTTTTTTAAAGCATTGATTTTTGGTACATGATGAATTGCTCAAGAATAATTAATTCATTTACTGCACTTATATTTTATACATATAATACCACTAGTAAATTTTTAACTGTACTGAAAATTAAATAGTTTAATAACAACAAAACCATTGTTGAACAATTCTATATTACATTAGATGCTAGCAAAAACTCTAAATACCTGTAGTCTTGTTTTTTCATTTTACAGACTGGCCAAATTTTGTTTAATAAGCATTCAGCTTGGGCACAAAGTAATAAACTTGTGACAAGATAATTTAAACAAATTAAAAATATTATCTTTCCAAATGTAATGTTGTATCCAGTGAGCAGTATTACATTGAATTATTTTTATGATGTGATTTATTACAAAATTTAATTGAAACATCAGTAAGGACTGTAAAGACAATACTCAAAAAACAGAAAAAAAAGCTTTTACTTTGCAGAGAACAAAATTTTTTTTGTTAACACAGTATACTTTCATGATTCGTACTTATGTGTTTGTCCACAAAACTTACTGTATTGATTTCTAAAAAAGAGCCAGGAATATTTTTAGCTGACAACGCTCTCAGTGCGTGAATTTCGATACATTTTTATATACTGATCTCAAAATTGTCATATCTCCAAAAAAGCTGACTTCAATAGATCTATGAAGTCGTAGTACGCTTGTTTTTAATCATACAATAATTTTATAAAACAATTATTTTAATATTTTTTTAAGTTTCTACAGTTTAAATACTTTAAACACATTTCCTACCGTTTCCACAGCGTTAAAAGCGTTTGAATTATTAATACCAATTTTTTAAATGATTTTACGAAAAAATAAATTTTAGATTTAGATTTTGAGTTGAAATCAGTTAAAATGTATGATTGGACAATAAGTGTGAATCGTGGAGTCTATTAATGAGCTTTACAGATACGTTCAGTGAAAAAATTTATTTGATAACCTTGTATAAATAAAGGTTATTATATATTTGAAGAGTGTGTATAGAGACTAAGAACGAATTGGATAGAATACAAAAATTCAAGAGACATGAAAAAATTAAACTGAAAATAAGTAGAAATACTGCTTACTACATCTTCATAATAACGTTGGGGAGAACGTACAGAACAATTGATACAAAAAAAGTGCAAAAAGTGACTATCTAAGTTTCATAAGTTTTCAATAAAAATAAAAGACAGAAGCAATTTGAAATATTTGTAGATGTTAGTTAAAGATATCCGTAATAAGAGAGAAGAAGTACGTATCAAAAATAAAAAAAAATTCTTAAAAGGCTGCACATAAAGTAAGGGATGCAGAGAAATGGGAAAGAACGTGAGACAAAGATATTGGAAAACGGTGAATAAGTATTCACGAGGTTTACATGTAAAGTGTGCAAAAAAAACGACAAATGCTGAGTCACATGCACTATGAATAATGACTTAAGAAATTGAAAAGGCCTTATTCTAAACATCAAACAATTAATAAAGGGTTAAAAAGAGATAAAAAATTCTCTTTCCAATACCACCAAGAATTAAAAAAAATGTTTCACAGGAGACTAAAATAAATTAATTTCTTTAGGTAACTTGCTTTCTAAGTAGAAACTTGAGAGCCAATGCATAAAATAGTACTGATGTTATAAAATAATCTTATTAGTAAACGTGTTCTGATAAAGAAAAAAAAACCGATACGTTTTTTATAAATAGAATAGTCATTTTTCAAGAAAATAGATGTAATACAAATAAAGGTGTGCTATTTACTTACTGAAAAACCGAAATAATATCTTACGTGCAATAAAACTCAATATACGATTATGTATAAGCTCAGTATGGATTAACTCGTAAAATAAAATAAAACAAAATTAGATAAACCAACTAACAACGATTATAAATCTTTAACAATAATTTAATAATTTCATGACAATAATTTGAAGTCATAATGCATGTCACACTTATGACAAGCTTTCAATTTTATATAAAAAAGTTGGCACATGACTTGCAACTATATAAATGTACTTAATAGTTACGTAAGAATTTCTGACATAGCAGTAATATGTTTAAACATTTTTTTATAAATCGATATGCTTAATCTTTATTGAAAAGAATAATAAATTAATATCCATAGAAAAATCAGCCGACTCATATATTAGTATTCCGTTTAAAAGACTGCTAAGAAAGTTATAAAAGAGTCTTAATTGTATAGAATCTCATAGGAATTAAGTTATATACTCTTGTTACAAGATTGCAGTAAAAAATACATGATTGCAAGGACACACAAAAATGTGTCAACTTATTTTTTACTATTAGCATTATGCAGAAATTTAAAGCATTTATTTTATCTAGCAAGAAAATTCTGAGCTTTATGTAATGAGAATGCTAAAACTTAACGTCTTGGTTACGTTTTTCATCACTTGAAAGTTGATGGATGTGTGGGGATGATTTTTAAGAACAGCTCTTGAGGATAAAGTATATCTTTGATCTGTTTCTAAGTATCTTTTGTAATCAACTCATTGTGCCATATGGACAAAGTAATAAATTAAGCATCAACTTACAGTTATTTCTGACCTCAGCTCTGGCTTCCAATTCAGTTTTGATGTCAAAAGCCTTGAATGATTAAGACGTATGTAAAATGAAACGTCAACCACGTTTAAGTCTTGTTTGTATGATCTTAAAATTTCAAAATAAGCATTTCTAGCATCTGGAACATTCCCATGCATTTTTAAAATTTCTATGGCATCTAAGAAAAATAAAATTTTTGATCAGTTCATAATTATTATAGAAAAATGTGACATAATTTTTTTTATTTTAAATAATGAAGCAAAAATGATTATATTTTATTAATCCACCACTTATCAATACATTAAGCGTAAAAGAGTTTTTGAGATGCATTATTTGTGCTTTCTCGAACTACCTTGAATAATTTATTAGAGATATCGACAATTACCAGAAAAAAAGTCATTAAAAAGATAAAGAAATAAACAGTTTAGGTAGTTTAAAGTGACATTTAATTTATGGTTCAACTAGAGTTGATATTAGATAAAAGTCTTTCTTGACAATCCTATTTTTGAAGAAAATGAATGTGATTCAAAAGAAAACATCTGTAGTCCTTGATGGTCAAAGATTTTAAAGTATCCTCTATTACACATGTACTTCCTATTTGTTATTCATTTATTTCAAGAAAACTGTACCCTCGAAAAATACAAAAAATTTCTAAAGATTGTTTCTCTTTTCTTGGTTTAGAACAATTATTCTAATTACGATGAAAATCATTATAACGTTGTGTAGGATATATTAGTATGATACCTTTAATTTTCTAACACAAATCTTAAATAATATTTCAGATTAGAAAATTTTATGAGAACTTTATATAAACCTGTTTATAACTCACTCATCACTGTTAACACAAATATTATAAAATGCATTAAATAAATCTATTATCGTAAAAATAATATTTATTATGCTTACGTTAAAAAGCAAAAAATTATTTTACAATTTTATGAAGCCTAAATTTTACTTGTATTAAAAATAAGATCATTTTGTCACTATTGTTAATGAATGATTAATTGTCAGAAAGTAGACTCATTTGTTCTTAATTCAACGGTTTTCTCGTATCAACTTCTTTCTTTGGAGGATACGCCAACTAGTTCTTAAAGTCTTGTTATAAGTGTATAAGTCTTGGCCCTTTTTGTCTAGTTTAACAAAAATTTTTTATTACTTTCTGGCTGTTATAGAAACAAATTTATTAATGTGCTCGTTTGAGCTGATCCATACTATACTCTGTGAGCTTGAGGCTCTTTCTCCGTAAGACTGTATTGTGGAACTTTAAATTATTACTTGTTTAGCTTTTAATAATGTATTTCAATTAATAACATTAAAAAGAACCTATTTATTGGTTTTTTTCTCCTGCATCGTTTTAAAAATTACAATGTACCACACATTTAGCAGCTCCAATCAAGGCAATTATTTCATGTAACCGTGATTTATTCACATAATATAATATTAAGCTCTACTGCAGCTAAATTTTTCAACTTTTTACGGCTAGTCTGGCTTAAATTTTATGTATGTCACGCCTTTTTTCTCGCTTGAAACTACCACTTACAATAAGGTTTCACGTGTTTGTTAAGTGAAGCTTTTTAAATGGTTGATACAGTCAATTTACTTTTATACGGAAAATAATTGACATAGTAAATTTTATGTAGTTTTATATAGGATGCAATAAATGTTTTAATAAGTTCAGATTCTTTAGTCTTTTCTGGTAAACCATTCTTACTAAGATTTTTTTATGTCTATTTTACGATTACTATTAACCACAAAAACTTCCATGTGTCTATCCTGCGAGTACTTGATTTCTTCTTCGTATACAGTTTATTAGAAATTTTATGTTAAATTTCTTCATTTAGAAAGTACACACTAACAATTTTTGTAGTTCTCTGTAGTTTTGGCAGGAATTAATACTAAAACTAGGAGTTTTTCTAGTTTAGAAAGCATTAAATGTAAAGTAATCGTTGTGGCAACACTAATAACATAACCATCCTAACATAATTTTTGATTCGTGTAAATATCGTAATAAACTCCAGATAATTTAAGCCATTTCCCTTAATTTTTTAGTTACCTATATTATTAATAATAAAATGTTGGTTTTCATAATCTTTTCCGTTATGAATCTATGAACAAGTTTCTCACTTGAACGTATTAGTGAATTAGTGAATATTGTAAATGTAGATAATGAAGCAAATATGAATGTATTGCGTCATGAGGTACAATTTCATCGGTCTTCTTGTATGTGTTAAAAGTGACTATCGTTTATGGTCCTGAGTATGATGTTTTAACTCATTATTTTTCAAATTAAATATTTCACTGAAAAGTCAGGGCAATAAAATGTTAAGGGCTTATGTCTTCTGTTATAAAATATATAATAAAGTTACTAAATAAGCTGTTACTTATTAGTAAGAAAAACATAAAATGTATATTATTCTTAATTCCTTACCCTAACCGACATACTTGTCATTGTGCATAAATGCAAAATAACCTTAATTTCACATTTAAACTTAGGTCTCATAAAATATTCAAACAACAATTACTTTCAAAGTGCAATGTCAAATTAAGAAGCTGTTATAGTGGCGTAATAATTAAATTATGATACATAAGTGTCAGGTGTTAAGTTAAACTGAAAGAAATTTTTTTAAATATTTTATTCTTTTTAAAGAAAAAAGGTAAACAATTCTAAAAAATGGCAATGTCTCAAATAAATGTTGCAATAGTCAAAGTTTGATAAAAAATTAAATTGACAAATTTTTTATCTCAAAAAATAATTTTGTTAAACTTCAAATACTCTCCATTTTCAATAGCATAGAAATGGAAAGTTGATGATTTATAAGGGGTGAGGCAAAAAATGACATTCAAAATTTATTCACACTTTCCATAATAAAGCTTTCTTATAAAGTTTTTTTATTCATTCGCATAACGTTTGCGTTTGCTAAGTATTTACAACAAGGTTGAGGACAAAGACGACAACAGAAGGAGGTTGAATCATGTTTGATTCTAGATCATTAGCGGCACTCATCTTGCTGTGTCCAAAGATCTTAGCCCCTGGAACCAGTATGGCAGGTTACAGGATGAAACTTTTGCATACATTATGCACTCATACACTACTGGAATATGCAAGGTGAAGTAGGAGAACCAGAACAAACAGTGTAAGGTGTTGGGCAACATTTTTATTTATTGCAATTCCTTATCTTATCTACGAGTCAGCAGTAGGTAAACTATGAGGATTCAAGAACAGTGGGGATTCTAATCCACTAACGTGGATTAAAATCCTAACTGTTCTAGAATCTCCATTATCCTAGAATCCCCATTGTCCTCAAATCCCCACTGTCCTAAGGTTCCCAGTGTCCTGAAACTCCCATAAGGGTTTGCAGCCTGGCAGCCGCTCAGTCTGGCGGCCTCAAGGCTACTGCGTTGAGTCCCATTACTCTACTACCTCTTTCGCTTTACTGTGCACTTTACTGAACAGTGGGGAGATCCCTACGGGCATTCTATTACCTTCACTCTTTTCTGCGCATATTACTGCGTAGTAGCAGCAAACAGCACGTTGGTACTATTAACGCGCAGCAGTTCCGTTGCTACCCTCAGGTGTTCAACTATTCGCTCTTTCCCGCTGTCTTCGTACTGCCATTAAGTAAGTGCGTTTTTTAGTGTTGCTAGTGCCGTCGATGTTGATCTCACGTGTTGACCTCATGCTGCCATTGAGTGTGTACATTGTGGTTGTACTGCTGCTAGTGCCGTCGATGTTGCTCTCAGGTATTATCGACATTGCTCTTACGTATGGACTTTGTGCTGCCAGTAAGTGTGTGCATGGAGGTTGTACACTGCAACAGGTACTATTGACGTTACTCGTACGTATAACCTAGTGCTGCCATCAAGCGTGTGCATGGTATTTGTACTGCAGATAATCCCATCGATGCCGCTCACAGGTATCATCGACGTTGGTCTCGCGTGTTGACCTCGTGCTTCCATTGAGTGTGTGCATTGTATTTCTGCTAGTGCCATCAATGCCGCTCACAGATATCATTGACGTCACGCTAACGTATAAACATTGTGCTGCCATTAAGTGTGCATTTTTTTACTGCAGCTGATTCCATCAACGTTGCTCTTACATGTAGATCTTCTGCTGCCATTAAGTGCGTGCATTGTCGTACTGCAGCTGGTGCTGCTTACTAGTATCATTGACGTCAGAATCGCGTGTTGACCTCATGCTACCATGAATTGTGTACGTTGTTGTTGTACTGCTACTAGTATCTTCGGTGCCACTCTCGGATGTTCTCGGTGCGGCTCTTGATTGCTGCTCTACTTAAACACGTTATCAGCCTGTTATATTAAAAGGAGCACCATCCTCTGGTACGCATGCTTGTATTTATTTCTTTATTAATAAATTCAAATAAACGTAATGCATACGTTTATTTCATAATGATTTTATAGAGTGCATTTTCAGTGCTGCATCTGTCATCAACCTCGATCACTTCTCTACTCGAAGACATCATCGGCCTGTTGCATCAAGTATAAGCACCATCCGCTGGTACGCATGACTGTATGTATTTTTTAAGTAATAAATTTAAATAAACGTAATGCTCACGTTTATTTCATAATGACTTTATATTGTGTGTTCTAGGTGTTGCATCCGTCATTGACCTCGAGCAGTGCTCTACTTGAACACGTCATTGGCCTGTTACATTAAGTACGAACACCATCCAGTGGTACGCATGCTTGTATTTTTTTTTAAATAATAAGTTCAAAAACGTAATGCATACATTTGTTTCCCTCTTTCTCTCTCTATCTGCTCATAATCTGTCAATGATGACTTAGTGCTATCTCTGTAGTCTGCAATAATGACATAGTGCTCTGTCTGCTTTCAATAATAACTTGACGCTTTCTGTTGCTGGCGATAATGAGATGTTTTACAGCAGCAGGTCTGATTAATTGGTAGTTCATATTTTTACCATTTTGCTGCACATATTTCAGAAAATGTTGGCTAGAAATTATTTATCATTGGCTTATAACATCACTACTTTTGCTGTTTTTATTATCAACAGAACCAGAATGTTCAAAATTCAAAATTTTTTGGATGAGATCTGCCGATCCATACAAGATAGAGAAAAAGCTAATGAAAATGTTATGGAATACAGTAATACAGCCAAGACGCCGTTGGATTCTGAGAAATTTCAAGAAAAACGGATTATCTTGGATAAATGGTGTGAATCAGATAAAACAGGTGTAGTCAAGTATTTTTTTTATTCAAAATTTTTTTCGTATCTTGCTTCGTTGTATTATTCTGCAGATTCACCTTCAAGTTTTTCCAGTTCTTCATCAAGTTCTTCTTCAAGTTCTACATCTTCAACTTCTTTTCCATCATAGGTCTTTCCGATTCATTATCAGAAACGAATATGAGCGGTTGGTATTTTATAGATTTTTTAAATTATAAACTAATCAACATCAAATATGTTATACTTACTTTTATATTAAATATTCCCTTAATTGCAGCTCATCATTCATCACAACCTACATCTTTACAGCAACTACACATCGCAGAAATGTATCCAACTTCTCTTTTCTTACAAGAAATTTTCAGTTCGACATCATTACAAGAAGGTGATGAGGATACTGACATAACTTTCATTCGTGAAAATTTGGTGCTGTGTCATACGAAAATTGCACGTATAAAATGGGCCTGAGAACGACAGCTTACGTTACCAAACCCAGTTCCTACACCAGTGAAACACAAGACAGAAAAAATATTAAATAAATAAGTTGTTTTATACTATGTATTATGTTTTTACAATTTTGTGATTTTAATAAGAAAGGTTACAGAAAAAAAAGTTATGGGGAAGATAAATAAGTGGTTGTTTATCACGAGTCAGGGCATTGGTTGGAGCCCTAGATACTTCTTTTTCTTTAAATAAATATCCTTAAAATTTTTTTTAATTACAATAATTAAGAAAAAAGGATAATGTTAAATCAAAATGATTGGTAGATGGTCAAAAGATAGTTGATAGATGGTATATTGAACTTCTCTTTCTTTTATCAAATTATCAATTTGAAAAAAAAAAACTATGAAATCATTTATAAATTTCAGTGTTTCAGTGTGTAGGCATTTCTTTTCACACACACTAGATTTTTTTCAGTAAATGATTTGAACAAAAATTCTTTTATCATCGTTCAAGCTCTTTATTAATGGACATCTCGTCTCATTCAAATTGTAGATTACTCTGAAATATAAGATGTTATGTAAATTAGATTTAAAGCATCATAAGTGTATTATACTTACTTATCATACAAAACTTCTTCAAGTCACTTTTTTTTCTGCAACCCTTTTACAAATATTTTTCTAGCTTTTTTGTAAAGTTTTGTAGCGTTAAGATTACTTTATTATAAGGTATAGAACTGAATGCCCATAAAATTCCATGATAATCGGACTCTCACCATTGATTAGTCTGGCGTTCACCAGGTAACAGTTTTGACCACTTGCGAGGCACTTGAAATTGGTAAACTATAGGTGTAGCACCTTTTTGAAGTGTCATGATTGCCACCTCCTTCAAGATGAAGATATTGTAACACCTTTTGAAGCCCTGCAAGTCGACAATGTAGTCCATCTGGCTTGGATTGTTATTTAGCGCTTAAAATGCTTTTCACCCAGGAGACCCTTTGGGTTCGACGACTCGAGGACGAATGACCTCTCTGCAGCTTGTAACCTTCTTATATAGAGGTTCTGGAAAATTCCCACCTCTCTTACTTACATGCGCATGCGCACATTACTCGAACTCCAGTCTAACGAGAATATAAAGTAGCGCTGACTATCAGAGTAGTTATTCTTCATTTGGAGTAAGTCAGAAGCACATCGACAGCAGCAGAAACTACGAGCTTCAATACGCCTGCGCAGAGGGTCTCCGCGGTTTCTCATTCTAACTAGATAGGGATATAAGGCAGCGTCAAGCTCGGAGCAGTCATTATTCGCTTGGTGTTCGACGGAAATCGACGCACATCGACACAGCAGAGACAACGAGATTGAATACGCCTTGACAGTGGGTCTTTCCGGTCTCCCACTTCAGAGAGAGCATATATCAACAACTTCTCCACGCTAGCAAGACTGATATAAGGTTCGATTGAGCAGAAGAGCAATTATTCTTTACTTGGTGTTCGTTGGGAGAACATAAACGAGCTCTTTCTAGGAATTATTTTAGCTGAATTAAGGATCAAATATACCATAGCAGACTTACAATACTTCAAACTGCCAGTGAAAATGTTGCTGCAGTCATTGGGTTATGCAGCTGGTATGGGTGTGGATGATTTAGACTTACGTAGATGGTTGCAGTTATCTTCAGAGGCTATTGCTACATTAGAAGAGTTGCTTACTACGTCAAAATTAACCGAAGCAAAAAGGCAATCGTGTATAGCACTAACAGCTTATTTAGTTAGCATCAAGAATAAGCTAACAAGATTTTCATAAACGAATAGGATCAGGTATTACCACGAATCTTGCACACCAAGACATTGAATCATTCTTCGATGATGCAAAATTTTTATTTAAAGAAAATATTATGGCAGCTCTGCAAGAATACAGTGCATTAAAGGTAAACGCTGAGCTCTCAAGTAAATTGGTCATTATAAGAGATGTGACATTTGATGATAAATATTAATAAATTAAATCTGATGAAAGGAAGTTCATACCTTGATTTACCGCATGTTATTTGGAATAAGAGAGCTAGTGTTAATGTAAAGAACAATGTTGATAGGTTTTCTATGTGGGCAGTATTGTCTGATATTCATCCAGCAGAAGTGCACAGCGAAAGTATCCATCAGTACATGCAGTATCTAAATGAGCTTAACTTTAGTGGTATAAAGTTTTCAGTCTCAGTGAAAGATATTGTAAAATTTGAAAAACTAAATTCTGTATCCGTAAACCCATATATCTTCCGAAAAGTTTGAAATAATTAAAACATGGCTTCATTCGTGTAACTTCGGTAAAGAAAAGAAATTATGCCAATTTATTACTCGCTCAGAATTACTATACTGATGAAAATGAGGAATAAATAGAAGAATATGATAAGACTGCTAGTGAAATGAGTGTTGCAGTACTCAAGATTCACTATGTGTGGATTAAAAATTTATCACGTTTAGTAAGAAGTAAATTAACAAGTCATAAATGTAAGTGCTTCAATTGTGAGAGATGTTTTAATTTCTTTGAAACTGAATATAAACTTCAAAAACACGAAATCGACTGTGTAGTGGTTAATAAGTGTTAAGTTAAACTTTCAACTAAGAATCAAAGTGTGCTCCAGTTCAATAATTTAAATTGTAAAGAAAAAGTTTCTTATATTATACATGCTAACTTTGAGTGCCTTTTAAAGTTAAACTTCGTATTAGCAAAATCATCTCATATTTGTGGAAAAATCTTCAAAAAAAAAAAAAAAAAGTAACAGATTATTGCCATTTAATGGGTAAGTTGAGAGGGGCTAATTATGAAGGATCTAACATTAACTACAGAAATTCAAGATGTATACATGTTGTATTTTATAATCTGACTGGATATGACTCTCACTTCATAATAAAGGAAATAGTGACAGCTGCAGACTTCAAAGGTCATGTCACATTTATTACTGGAATTAAAGAAAAACACGTTTCTTTTACGAAATATATTAATGGTAGTGATATCAACTTCAGATTCATTGACTCGTTCAGATGTATGCCGTCATCATTGAAAAAGCTAGCATCTTACTTGAATCGATACTATACAACTTCGAGTGCATTTTTACAAGATGGTTACACTCAAGATAAAATAAAGTTATTATTAAGGAAAGGTGTTTTCCCGCATGGTTACGTCAGTTTCTTCTGATAAGCTCAAAAGTGTTCAGTTTCCGAGTAGAGAAGACTTTTACAGCAAACTTACTGAGGGTGACATCTCTGATGATGACTGTCATCATGCTTTAAACGTATGAAAAATATTCAGTATTATTAATAATAATAACATTAAGTAGATTACCTTTGTTTTACGTTTCAGATAATCACTTTTACAACTATACATTGGAAGTTGACTTGGAGTATTTTTGAAGCTTACACGATGACCACAAAGATTTACCCTTATGTCCTGAACATATGACACCATTCGGTACAAAGTGGAAGAAGCTGATGACTACTTTATACCATAAGGAATGTTATATCATACAGCATTAAGCTTTTAAGCAAACTTTGAAACATGGATTATTCTTGTGTAATATACATAGAGCATTGAAATTCAATCAAAAAGCATGGTTAAAGCCCTACGTCGATTTGAATACTATGAAGAGAAGGAATGCTAAAAATGAGTTTAAGAAACTCTTCTTTAAGCTATTAACAAACGTTGTTTACGGGAAGGCAATGAAAAACGATCAAAAAAAAGTTGACATAAAGCTTATTAATAAATGGCATGGGCGCTACAGTGCAGAGACCCTTATTGCTAAACCGAACTTTCACAGTCGTAAAATATTCGCTGAAAATCTTGTGGCCATACAACTTGCACGAACATGTATCACAATTAAAAAGCCTAACTATGTTGGACTTAGTGTACTTGATGTATCAAAACACTAATGTATGACTTTTATTGTTCATAGTGTCTATTTGCACCGTATATCCATGTAATTACGTGAATATAGTGGATACGCATGTGCGGTAGGCAACTCTACTGTCCGGTACGTACACGGTCCAAGTTTTTTTTTCCGAGCGAGCGAAGCAAGGGAGGCACATGCGTATACGTGGATATAAGGTGCGAATAGACACAGCGTTCATTATTTATACAGAGAGGAGTGCTTTGCAGGTATGTGTAAGTTATTGTAGAAAGACACTGATAGATTGATTAATGAAATCCAAGATAAGGACATTTTTAAAGTAATGGGCGAAGATATCAATAAGTTCTATACATCAGATTATGCAGACGATGATCGCTTCAATTTACCTCGAAAAAACAAGAAAATGATTGGGCTCATGACAGATGAGTGTTTCGGTGAAATAATACTCGAATTTACTGGTCTTCGAAGTAAAATGTATTGTATTTGTGTGCAAAACGATAAGTCAATTAAAAGTTGAAAGGTGTGTAAACATCTGTTGTCAAGAAAAAATAAAATTTGAAGTGTATGAAAACTGGTTATTTCACGAATCTAAGATTACATACGTGCAAAATTTCATTTTTTTTTAAACACCATGACGTTAACACTGAAAAACAAAAAAAAAGCTCTGAGACTATAAGATGATACTTGCCATCTGCTGCTAAACTCTACAGATACACTGCCTTAGGGGGATAAACTTACCATGAGTGAGAAAAATGAGGCAATTCTACAATTCCTACTGCAGGAAGACGAAAAAGTAGAAGAAGACAGAGAGCAACAGCCAATGTAGGATGTTATAATGGTAAAATTATGCTCGAATTTATTGGTCTTTGTAGTAAAATGTATTGTATTCGTGTGCAAGACGATAAGTTGATTAAAAAAGCAAAAGGTGTAAAAATATCTGTTGTCAAGACAAAAATAAGATTTCAGGGCTATGAAGATTGCTAATTTAACAAATCTGAAATTACATGCGTGCAAAATTTCATTCATTACAAGCATCATGACGTTAACACTGAAAGATAGAAAAAAAATAGCTTTGAGTCCAAAAGGTAATAAGCGCCATCTGCTACTGAACTCACTGCAAATTCTACTGCAGGAAGACGAAAAAGTAAAATAAGAAGACAGAGAGCAACAGCCTATGGAGGATGTTGGAGTGGGAAAGCTTCTGGAGAGGGGATATCTCAAAATCAAGAGTTATTTCAGCCTGTGGAGCTCACTCCAACGCTGGATAAGTCAAAGAGCGAATTGGATCCTCCTACAAGTAAGAGACAGATACTAGCCATACAGAAGGAGGTATACCAGACTGTGGAAGTCATTCCAATGTCAAACAAGCCAGAGAGCACATCGAGTCCTCCTCGAAGCAATGTACAAAGATCTCAACTCTTGTCATGTATAAAGAGATTGAGCTTGACTTAAAGGTGAGTAGCTTTTTTTTACGTAACATACTGTAAACCAGTGCACATAATAATTAAATTTTCGATTTGTTTAAGAAAATGAACTTTACAAGGTTGAACCGAGCCACTAAGAACATCTACCTTCCAACAAGGAAGTTATTAGAGTTAAAAAAGTATAGGAGATATGTAGTGACAGCGCTTAAGAAAATTAATACCTACTTTAAGTGCAAGGTCATCATCACCATCGATGATGAGATCCAAATCTTCGTTTTCAGATTGCGTCCCTAAGGCCATGGAAAAAAATAAAAACTTCTATAATAAATTAAGAGAAAAAGCTTCAAAGTATGCTTTATTCATAGTTCATCATGGCGATAGTAAGTTTAAATTTGTAGATTTTTAATGTAAGTTTCTATAAAAAAATGTATAGATATACATCAATAAAGAAAAAAAAGGGAAAGAGAAAGAACATGGAGGTGAAAATTAATGATGAGTAGGTTATCTTCCACAGGAGAGGGTATTGGTCAGAGCTTTCTCTACTTTCTCTTTCTTATTTTATTATTTTTGCATTAAATATCAGATTTATTAATCAAACTATTGTGAAAATTATCAAATCATCACCATTTAACGTCAAATTAGTTACCACGTTTTTTAAGAACTTTCTCTACAAGATAAACATCAGAATGCTTGGCCCTTAAAAGTTCTCGTTCGTTAAAGCCTCCAAGCACTGGTTGATCTTTATAATCTTTTAAATGGTAAGTAGTTTGATTTGTTTCTAATATTTGAGTAATTGTGAAAATCCCTGTAAACAAATTTGGCGTGTTCATTTACAGTATGTAGTTCCTGCACCAGAATTGCTACTATTGCACAATCTTCTATTTTGTACATCATACTGACCATCAGCAGAGACTTTATATCCAACACCAGGAGGACCTTGGCTGCTGCCTTCAGTCTAACTTAGCTTACATCCAAACACGTCAATGCTCATTGCGATACTGACTTCAATTTATCCTTGACTCAGTATATATACCCCCCATCTCATGACTCTTCAATCATCAATATTATCTCATTATCATAGCTTGGACTTTCTGCCAATCTTCCAGCTATGAATAAACGGAGACGATCCACCAGCTCATTTGGACCGTCCCAGTGTACGTAACCCACTTGTTGCGTTGGCTATTAAATTTTGTAGTGAGGTAACAATGACCCTCCCTTTATTTATTGCTAATAAGATCAAACATCGGAGCTAGAATTTTATTTAATTTATTACTATTATGTGATCAAATAGGTCCATTTTTGCAAAAACTCTTTCGATGTACACTTAAAGTTTCCAGAAGTACATAATATTTACTTAAATTATCTGCAGTGATGCGAGTTATATCAGAATATTTTTTTACAAGTAGCTTGATCAATCAAACTGTTATAGGAAATCTTATCTCATTCATCCAAATTTTATTATTATCTAAATTTATTAGTGAATTTCCAAAATTGTATTTTCCTTTTTTTTCAGTGCCCATCATCATCATCATCGTTGTCTTTGTCATTATCATTATCATCATCATTATTATCACTTTGACTGACAGCAGACTCAAACATCGTATCTTCATCATCGCTGTTTTTTTTTTATTCGTTTAATGAGCAGCTTTAGTGTATGAGTATTATTGAAATAATTATTAATCACGAAATGACTTCTTTTATTTTCTTTCTTTGTTTGCGTCACGATTTGTTGTAAAGGGTCGGTGATTCGTTTAGATATCTTACTAAGACTCTTTGAACCTTATCTTTTCCAAATTCCAATAATTTATATTTCTTAACGACGGCTTCTTTTGCCTTCACCAGCTAGGGAAGAACGTCTTTTTGGCTCTCGTACATCTTGACGCTTTGACGTCTCAGAGTAAACCAATTAGTTCGCGCTACATATGACCTCTATTTACAGCAAAACTTTCGAAACCATTACGGTATTAGCTGTTGTCGATAACAACGAAACCATATTTATCATCATTTCAACAGTTTGAGCATGGATCTTTAAACTGACTATACGTCAAATCAAAATTAACGTGATCATCATACACATGCTTTGATTTTAGTTCATCTTGACGAAATAGAGCTAGAAGATCAACGTTATCTCTCACAAGGTGCTTCAGTACTTGTGTTAATGACCGACAAAGATAAAAGCAATCGATACTTTTATGTCTTCCTATGCAGTAGAAAGCTTTTCTATTATCCTATTTTTGCATGCAATATCAACAAAAATAATTATTGAGTTTTGTAGTGCATCTTATGGAGACACTACTGCTTTATGTTGACTAAAAGGAAAGTATTGCACATCATTTATAGGCCCCAAAAGCTATTTGAAGAACTTATATTTTGGTTGTTTAAGTGACTTAGAATACAGATATGCATATTTTCAAATCTAAGTCTATTAGGATGTTTCATTAGCGCTGATAAACTGTTTGTCTTACCACAATAAGATGTACCGCAGAAAACAGCTCCAATACTGTCAGGTAGTAAGTTACCATGTCGACTGGAGCACTTTTTCTGCTTTACAACAGCATAAAAGTAAGAAAGGTGTAGTTTTGCGCATTGTTCTTTCAATTATATGTCTGCACTGTAGAATGGTTAGACTACAATTGACGTCTAATCCATGAAAACACTGCCTAAATTCTCTCGTAGTTGCACATTTTTAGACCTGCAAACTATAAATACGATAACTTCCTTCTCTAGAGCTCAGTCATGTTTCAACCTCCGTAGAGTAATTATCATACATAAGAAAGGACATGGTCTCCTGAATAAGATTATAAACACTTCACCCGCTGAACTTTACATACAAGGCTATCAGTACTGCGGATCAGGTACTAAACTTGTGAAACATCTTGCTAAAAGTGATTCGGATATAAATTCACTAGACGAAGCGTGCAACGAGCACAATATAGCTTATTCTTAGAATCAAGAAAACATCCAAGCTAGAAACTCAGCAGATAAAGTCTTTAGCCGAAAAAGCTTGGCAAAGAGTCAAAGCCAGAAATTCAAGTATTGGGGAAAAAGCAGTGGCTCTAGCTATTGCGAGTACCATGAGGCTCAAAAGTTGATTAGATATAAGTGTGAAAAATAAGAAGAGACCGTGCACTGCCTGGCGTACATCCATTGAAACAGCATCATGGGAAATAAATATCAAGAGCAGAGATGCACACAAGGTTATTAATTCAGCTTTGGAGGAGGCACGCAGTGCAGTTAAGAAAGCAGGTAGTAAGAAAAGGGTAAAAATACTACGTATCTTACCTCTTTTTCCTTAAACTAGCAGTGTATTACCTCTTATACCCTCATTTACTGGTTTGAGTGCAACCGGAGCTCTAGCTTATGGTGTAGCTGGTATATAAAAAAGTATCAATGCTAGTAAGGCTGCTAAGCGTCAGCTGCAAGGAAGCCAAAAATACAATAAAACTATGGAGGCTATTGCACTTGGAAAAGGTCTCAAACTTTGATCGTATAAAACTTGATTAGGTATCCACTTGAAGCCATGTGCTGGAAGTGGTTAAAAAAAAAAATTAATGAAATAATAATTTCTGATCGAGCTTTAATTAACATTGATTTTTTTCAAATATGCTAAAAAAATTAAAAATTGCCAATTTTCGTGGGATATTCATGCTTAACAACTTACCTCAAAATGAGCTACGATATTGTAAGACTGCTATTGTTAATCTTGACTATAAGGATGGACCTGGAGATCATTGGGTAGCGTATCGAAAATGTGGTGATAATGTTACATACTTTGACAGCTTTGGCGATCTGCAGCCACCTTTAGATTAAATGCTGTACTTGGGAGTTAACAAGGTTAACCTTATATTAGGTTATACTTAAGTATAAAAATCAAAAGTGTCAAGACTTTAGTTCTTTTAACTGTGGTCATAAGTGCTTGCTATTTTTATCGAGGAGAGTGTCAAAAAGAACATAATGGAGTGTTATAATCAGATATCATTCATTTATCTTCAGCAGTCATAGAAGAAACATTGACTTCAGTCTGTCTGGTACTTCTTCTGTATTAGAAGCGCAGTAATTTGTACCTATCGAATTATTCCAAAAACATTACTACGTTCATGACTTAGTAGAGCTCCTTACATTTAATTAGATTTTAAATATTGACGAAGGTTATAATAAATTTTAAGTAAGTGATTAAGAGGTCGTTTTTCCAACAAGTAGCTACGAAATTTGAGATATCAAGTCATTTTTAGTAAAAGAATTACAGCCTAACGATGTAACTATTGATATTAAACCCGTCAGTAACACACTTTGTAGTGTAATTATCTGTAGCCATACGATTGATTTCAGACCAAAAAAATTTATACGCCGTCTCTTGGGTTTTACTGAATGGATTTTCGAAGATAACGTCACCCATAACTCAGACTTACCTGTGGCTTTTCTCAAAGTAAGCGCATTACAAGTTGAGTGCAACATGATGATTGCACTACTGGAGCCTATATAAATAGAAAAAAAGTTTATACAATTTACGAATTTTTTCCAGCCGTCCCACTAGGATATAAAGGTATTGAAGGTCCTTTACAAATAATTTATTTACCGATCGTTGAGTGCACTATAGGTCATATACAATCACGTATAGTTGACCAGGATAGTGAACTAGTCGTCAATATTTGTGGAAAAGTCATAACGATAAGGTTGCACATAAGACTCTCACAATAATAGGAATAGTAAACAATTATAAAAGGTATAAAAGCAGCTCGGCATGCACTCCTGCGCTTAGTCGATAACTAGCATTCGAACCGTCAACATGGCAACGGAGAAGACAGCTAAGACGTTAAAAGCTTACGCATCAAAGCATTCAACTTTTAAGAAGTCTAGGATTAAGAATAAAAGGCCCTGGTGGTAACTAACATGTATATTCTTATTTTGTTGTATTAAGCATGTAAGAGATTCTAAGCATTCAGTCACCTGTCATCTTTGATAAGTCTATTGCACACTATGAGATCCATGCTCATTAACCGTATGCATCTGCAACTTATAATAATAGTGATGAAATACGTCTATCGATTCAACATCAAGACCTCTGTCCACTACTATCACGCAATTTTCTTCACATTCATAGAATCTTAGTAAAATTACATAGTAATACATTAACAGCAAGTACTTAATTGCCGAACTACGCCATCTGCCATTTATTCAAAGAAATTAAATATGAGATAACTGCTACAGAGATAGATTAATGAAAGAAAGTAGGTCTGACGACCCTAATGAAATATTTGCTCACACTTAGTCCTAATTAGGATCTAATGATTAAAGATGCTGGTTGGCTTAGAATTTCAGATAAAACAACTCTAACTAATATTAACGGCTACTTAATGTCTTGATTCCTCTAAATATGATGTTATGTTTCGCTGCAGACTATCACAAGATTGCTGTTCACGCAAAACATGAACTCATACTCACCAGATCAAGAACTGATTTAA
Organism: Copidosoma floridanum; assembly: GCF_036245765.1. Taxonomy (NCBI): domain Eukaryota; kingdom Metazoa; phylum Arthropoda; class Insecta; order Hymenoptera; family Encyrtidae; genus Copidosoma; species Copidosoma floridanum. The sequence goes on from NW_028321881.1 coordinate 15,754,264, forward strand.
ATGCAGTCATTTAATGACAGATAGTGGCTAATGGTTACGCTCACGCAGTACGAGTCTGGGGAGAGTTCAAGATAGAAATATTGAAACTCAAATGTCACATGTCTTATGTAATGATATCAGATTCTCATAGAATTCAACTGCTTCATTATTTACAGAAAGATAAGCTTATATCAATGAGTTTCTGAACTTGGCAGCTCTATAAATATCCACTTTTGCCCACAACATCGAAAAATATTTGGACAGTCAAAACGTCCAATCAGTTAAAAAAACCACGCTATGTAATTTTAGCTTTTTAGACGATCCCTAAGAATCAAAGAGGCGTTAATGGTAGTATGTTCGATAATTTTCAGAATTTGTATTATGGTAAAGATCATGCCTCACTGTTAAGCAAACTCCTATTCCAATCCCATATACCTATTATCGTCATCAATTGCTCCAAGCAAAATGAGTTGCTGAAAAATGCTCCAGTTGATGTACGTTTGGAATTTGAATCTCATGATAATTTTTTCGCCAGTACATCAGCCTTTTGCTTAGTTATATACGATTGCATTGTTTAATGCAATCCGATGAGCGGAGATGTCAAGAAACTCATGTAAGGTAGTGGTGGGGGTAGATGGTGGTTATGGGGGTAAGACTACAAAGGCTTGTGTCTAGCTCTCTTAACATCATTCGTCTTGCAACTGTCATGGAGAAAGGTCACAATAGCAGCAAGAGCTGGAGCAGAGAAAAAGAAGAAAAAAAGCGAAGACAAGCAGAGTGGAAAAAAAATGAGAAGAAACGTGAGGAGAGCGAAGTGTCACAAAAAAAGTCTGAAGACAAATCTAAATATGAAAAAATTGTGGTATTTTTTAAAAAGCTATTCATGTATCACACAAGCCAACCATAATGGGACAAAGTCAGAGTATGGGAAAGAAAGAGTAAGATAGAATATACAAAGAGTGTGAATAGTTTGTTGACAGGTATGTGAAGTGGACTGAACAGAAAAAGAAAAAGGAATCAGAAAAAAGTAATAAAAAATAGTGATCCATTAGGAAGGAGAACATTTAGTTCCAAAAAAGGTCCTACTCACTTAAGGCTAATGGATTACGTAGTTAAAATGCAAGGTTTTAAACAGCCTGTTGACAATTTAGTTCTCAAGGAGTTAGCTATACTACCACCTCATTATGATGGTGAACCTCTAATATTTCTCTTCAAAGAGACGCTTCCGTGGAAACGACTCTCAGACCAATACAGAAGAGAAGACTTATGGTTGGAATGCTGGTTCCATGGTATACCGTGGGAGTCGAAAAATTTTTCGAACAATACTATAGGACCAATTTTTCGAGAACACCCACACAACGCTAGAAAAGTGCACATATTTGGCTCATTGAGGAAACAATAGTTGGAACGATTCAAATTCATTGTTCATGGAATTACTAATTTGGGCTATCGTCTAACTAATAGAATAAAACGAGCCACTGTATGCTCGTATCATAATGGGATGTACAAGGACAACTGTGCACATCATAACGTTAGACTGTACAAAAGGTTTCTCATAGATTTGCCTAAGTCCATGGTATGAATGCAAATGACATTTATAAAAATGAAATTTTTTTTTTTTTTTTCAAACTATTGTATTAAATAAGTAGTTTTAATAAAGTTTTAACTTTTTTAATAATTTTAACTATTTACTTATATTTATAACCTTTTTTTTATAACTACGCCTGAGAGTAGCAAGGTCAGCAGCAGAACTTCTATGCATCAACAGCACCTACGTGCTGTTTGTCGCTACTGTACAGTAATGTGCGCAGAAAAAAGTGGAGGTATTAGAGTGCTCGTTGGGACCCTCACTGCGCAGTAACTCGTGCAGTAAAGTGAAAGAGGTAGTAGGTTAATAGAGCTCAACGCAGTAGCACTTTTAACGTAGTAGTGCTGCGGACGCCAGGCTGAGTGGTCGCTACGCTGCAAACCCCTTTGGGGATTTAAGTACAGTGGAAGTTCTAGGACAGTGAAGATTCTAGGACAATAGGTATTCTAGGAGAGTGGGGATTTTCGTTCACGTTAGTCGATTAGAATCGTCACTGTCCTGTAATCCCCACTGTCCTTGAATACCCAAAGTTTACCTACTGTCAAGGCATCCAAATTTTTCTTGTAGTTTATTTATTTTTATTTAACTAAGATCTCCGTAAATTATTAATGACAAACAAATTATGAATCAGTGATCCATCAGGTATAAAGCAGAGTATGGTGTACGAAAGTATTAAACACTTTTTAAAGTTAGGATTCTTACAAAGCATATCATGTGCTAAAATAATATCCTATGGCACCATTATCTATGGCAAAGGTTGTTGGTATACCCATACTATTAATTCCTACTAACGTCTCATTTTTTCCTTTAATCTTGCTGTATATGTCAGTTTTTTAAATTATACTTCTATAGGCGAGTACTGCTCTACAGAGTCAATCAACGATTTCAGAGTAGTAACCTTGAGAAAAAGTGTAACGTAAGTGGATTTTGCTTGATTCTTCTCCCTTCGTTCCACCCTTCTTGACGTACTCCCGGTCCTCCTACATGACACAATGCCACCATACAACACCGCAAAACCGCATGGCACTATACTACAGCAGGTATTTTAACAAAAATTTCTTTTTCTTTTCACTAAATAAAAAGAAGAAAAAAAAAAAAAAAATACAAAAACAGTTTAGACATAGATTTGAACCCCCGACCTTAGACTTCTGACCTCTTGCACAATGGCCAAGGCCCTTACCCACTCTGCTATGAACAAACCCAGCAACGAAAAATCAATAATTTAGTTTAATCGTACAGTTTATAACGTGTTACGTGTTTTTCCGTGTTACAGACTTGTCAAAGCTTGTTTAGTAAGCATTCTGCTTGTGCAAAAAGTAGTAAAATTGTGACAATATATTATAATAATACGTCGATTGTCAGTTGGTAAATAATTTGAACAAACGTCTAACGGTGGTACTGTCAAATTTTGTATTGATTAAAAAACAAAACAACTTTTCAGCCGCTTGGACAATGTCTCACCCCTCATCAGATATACAAATCCATGAGTAATAAAAAATTATTTACAATACAAATTGTGGTAAATATAATATACGAAAATTAAGTGTAGTGTATAACATACTTCTAAACCTGAGGAAAGGGATATAAAACCGTAATGCCATCAGAGATTCAAGCTTAGTTGCTTTTATACCTTGCACATACATTAATAATATAGTATACGCACGTAATACAATAAAATAAGAATCGCAATCAGTTCCTTGTGAGACGCACATAAGCAGCTCATGTTTTCCTAATACTATAAATAAAAGAAGCCCTTAAATCATGTATGTGTTGCGATAGTATAGATGTATCCTTTTTTTTCTCTGTGTCTCTTTTGTGTTCTGCCATTCTTAATTTTACAGCTCTCAATGTTTGACTGACATAACAGCAGTTGCAATTCACACATGGTATGTGATAAACGGCATTATTTTTATCGAGTGGCTCGGTTACATCTTTTCTATGTAATAGTAATTGTTTAAACTGTATATAAGACCAAAATAAAGCTTCTTACAATAATATTTAATAGAAGCGTGCAAGTGGGGAATATATGGTTATGATAAGATTAGTTTATAGTTATAATTATTTCTATTGCAATAGTCAATCATATTCATCTTTTCAAAGGTATTTATTCTTTTGTTTAAGAATTTTTTAATAAATTTTTGAGGATAATTTTTAGCTAGTAAAACTGTATTGAATAGTTTTAAATTGTCGTTATGGAATTAAGTGTCTGCTAATTTAATGGAAAAGTCTTGATTTCCAAAGTCTTAATTTCTTCACTTAGTTTGCGTTTATTGCAATTACTAAAATTTGTATTGTCAAGAATTTTTTATTTATATTACTCATCAATTTTTGTATCTGTTGAGGGCTGGGACATTGTCCAAACGGCCAAAATGTCGTTTTGTTTTCCAATAAATACAACATTTGATAGTACCATCATTGGACCTCGTTTGAAATTGACAATTTTAACAAACCAAAAATATCAATTTTTGAAATATAATGTTGTATTTAGTAAGCAGTATTGTATTAAACTATTTTTATGATGTGATTTGTTACAACATTTCATTTAAACAGATATAAGAACAATTAAGACATTGCTCAATAAACAGAGAAAAAAGCTATTACTTTACAGAGAAAAAAATTTTTTTTGCCAATACAGTATACTTCAACGACTTAGACTTTTGTGTTTGTCTACAAAACTTACTGTATTAAGTCTTAAAATAGAGCTAGGAATATTTATAGCTGACCATGCTCTTAGTGCGTGAAATTTAATACATTTATTTATACTCACCTTAAAATTGTCATATCACCAAAAAAAAGAAAAAAAAAACTGACTTAATTACATCTTCAAAATCACAATACGTTCGATTTTAATCATGCAATAATTGTTTAAAACAATTATTTAAGTATTTTTTTAATTTTCTATACGTAGAATACTAATAAAGAAATTACTTAGCTCGTAGTCATGCATAACTGTAATTTTTGACTAATTAAGCATTATGTAAAAAATGTATCTTGGAATTATTGCACAACTTATCTTAATACTAAGATTTGAAGCCTGATAAAATTAGGTGTTGGAGCTCTTTACATTGATGAGAAGCCAAGAAATGATAGAAAAAGCTTGAAAAATCGCCGTTGTTAGATCTTTTTGCACCAAATTTGCAATATCTCAGGCTTTCATCAAAATTTTTTTAACATTCTTGATTGAACACATTTTGAGTCAGTATATTTATCTCTTTTAGTAGTTTATTTGTTCAAACACATTTTCTTCCGTTTTTATAGTGCTATAGGCGTGTTAATTGTTCATACACATTTTTTAAACAGTCTTACAAAAAAATAAATTTTAGATTTTAGAGAGAAAAAAAAAAGTTTTTAAATAGATTTGAATCCCCTATTTCCAACTTCCCACCCCTTGCACACTGGCTAAGGCCCTCATCTACTCTGCTATCAGCAGGCCCGACAATAAAAAATCAATTACTTCATTTTATCCTATGGTCTGTACCTTTTTTTAAATGTAAATTCTTATTTACTGTGTAATAATGTAGTTGGTTTACTTATACATTTAATAAACAAACAACATATTTAATGAAATATGTATTTTTTTGCTACATGATTTTTTCATAAATTCAGAAATTAGTATATATTAGGAGAGCAGCTTTCTTATATAATAATTAACATTTAATAATATATCATTATTTGTTACTTTTTGAATAATTAAATAATTGCTTATACAATTTTTTACATTGATTAGTAAGTTTAACATTAAATAAAAAGTTTTGCTTACTTAATAAGCCCAACAATTAATAAAAATTGCGTTTTCTTCTATCACAAAATTCAGAAAGCTGAGAGAAGTGCAAATATATGCAGCAAAGCTGGAAATCATTTTCCTTATATGGATGAGCTTACATACATGCTTTTACGTATACTTGACCCCTTTATTTTTGTGTTGTTAAAAAAATAGTAAAATATGAAAAAAAAAAAAAAAAACAAGAAATATAACAAAATAAAACAAAAAATAAAGAAAAAAAAAATAAGAAAAATAAAAAATAAAAAACCAGGGAGGATAAATGAGTCATGGGACCCACGGTAAGAACGAAGTTCTTTAAACATGAGATGAGTATAGACACAATTTCTTAGGTAACAAGGGGGTTGCCAGACCCACAGGAAGAACGAAGCTCTGTAAACGTTAGTACTGCATTCATGTTGTTTACTAAATTTTTTTTTAATTTTTTTTTTATTCGTTTTTCAAGTTTTTGTTTTAGTAAACAACATGAATGCAGTACTAACGTTTACAGAGCTTCGTTCTTCCTGTAAGTCTGGCGACCCCCTTGTTACCTAAGAAATTGTGTCTATACTTATCTCATGTTTAAAGAACTTCGTTCTTACCGTGGGTTCCATGACCCATTTATCCCCCCTGGTTTTTTTTTTTTATTTTTTTTAACTTATTTTTTACTTTATTTCTTGTTTTATTTTTTTATATTTCTTTTTTTTTTCATATTCTATTTTATTACATTTTTTTTTCATTTTTTTCTTTATTTCTTGTTTTATCTTTTTTTTTCCATTTCTTGTTTTTTTTTTTTTTTTTTTCATTTCTTGTTTTATTTCTTTTCATACTTCATTTAATTACATTTTTTCATTTTTTTGTATTTCCTTTATTTAATTTCTTTCTTATTTTTATATTTAATCTTTTTTTTTCGTTCCCTTTTTTTTCATACATCATTCCTTTCTTTTCATATTTAACTTCATTACTTTTTTTTCATTTTTTTGTATTTCCTTTATTTTAATAATTTATTTCTTTATAAAATAATTTATTTATAACAGTAATTAGTAGCATTACTGTAGTGCCAAGAAAAACCTTAGGTTTAATAAACATCGGTCGGTATTTTATGCATCAAATGCATAAAATATAAAAATTTAATGCGTAATAACGCGCCTTATTATGTTTAATCTACATAACCATATTTATGCTAATTGAATTTTTGGTTTTGTTTTTTTTTTGTTATTTTTTTTTTGTTTTCGATGTATTATTTAGAAAACAAATACATAAGTAAATGTATTATCAGTGAATACATTTAAAAATGGAATGTTATAATTACGAACCACACCATAAGTACAAGAAACCGAGTTTCCATAGTCGGCAGCGCTCGTAGCAAAGTGGGTAAGGTACTTAACCCATATGCAGGAGGTCGAGGGTTCAAATCTCTTTATTGGAAAATGGTTTTTTTTTTTTTTTTTTTTTTTTTAAGAATTGTTAAAGAAAAAAATTCAAAGTCAAAGAAAAATTGTTGTGGGAGAATAAAATTAAAATTTGTTAAAAGATTAATTGCTTGGGAGTGTGAGGGGGTAAAATGGTGGGTAAAGGTGTGTAGAAGAGTAACACGGCATGGTTGGCAGATATACATATATAGTGGGGAGAGGGGAAGTGTATGGAGAACAGTTGGTGAGGGGGACGGGGTAAGGGGGGAAACTTGAGAGGAAGAGACTCTGGGTAAACGACTTTCGTTTCAAAAAAAAAAAATCTTTTGGTTTTAAAATTCCAGCCCCCCGAGTAACGCGACATGAAGAACTTCGTTCTAAAAATTTTAGATTAATTTGAAAATAAAACAGATTTATCTCAAAATAATCTTTTGTACAATGGACTAGGAATAAATGTATGAGCATATGTTATAAATATGAGTGGGTCGTTACAGATGTTATCAGCGTAGACAGAAGTAAATTGTTTTGAAACTATCAGAAGATTCAATGAAAACGCAGTCTTGTACTATCTAGCCCCCATACTGTTTATATTGTACTATGGCAAAATACATTGTTTATAATTGTTTCGTTATTAAAAATGAAAATTTTTGTTAAAACCACACCTAATCATCGTAGGTATACAGATTCTAAAAAAAATTGCAACCTTTGTACACAAAATCGTTTTAGAGAAGGTATATTTATATTTATAGTAATATCATCTGCCATCTTATTTTATAGAAGTATAACTTCTTATTTAGACACTCAAGCATTCACTGTCCATTGGTTTTCTCACCTTTTTCGCCACAGATCACCGGTTTCGTATTTTTACTTAAAAAAAATTTAATGTATTGGCTCAATGTTTAAAGTAAGGTCAAACCACAAAATTTTAAGACAGGATCCGAAGATTAAGTTGTTAAGTTAATACTTTGTTACTTCATAAAATGTGTCACTGGTGTAAAATAACTAAGTTTTTAGAATGCGTAATAAATGTTTTAGTCTTTGGTCATGAAAAAATTAAAATGTTATAAGCAGTAGGAATTAAAGTTATGAGTGAAAGCCCTTTCGTTAAGAACTACATTTTCAACACTTTGAAACTTTGGTGCTTATAAAGTGTGTATTTGAACACACTTATTTTCACATTAAAAAAAATTAATGAAGGACAAATTGATTCTGTAGTTGATTGGACATTCAAGTGATCTTACGTAGTTTTCTGACTTTAGATCTGCCTTGGTATCTTTTGGGAGAATTATTGTACTGATAATAATTTTTGTTAATTACTTAGTTAAATCATTTGAGCTACAGTAATAAATTAAGTAAGTAAACAGTACATCTTATACCTTGGTAATAAGAAACTGTTGTCAGTGGTGCACTACGCACTAGTAGTATTTTATAAATAACTGTAGCAGTAGTTTTTCAGCCTAATATTAGTAGCTGTACTAAAAAAATTTTGTAACTATTACCATGGGTACAGCTCACACAGTTTTGGCACTCTGTATGAAAGCAGTATGTACCAGTATTATTGGACACCATTTTGTTAGTAGTAGTGCAAAGAGTATACAAAAATTATTTATAACATGATTAAAAACTACAAAAGTATTTTAAGAAAAGAGATTAGAAAATGAACATCAAACCAGTAAACAATAAAAACAATTAAATCAGTAAAATACTATTGGTTTGATCCAGAATTTTTAACTAGAAGGCTGCTTTGCTTTGTCAATCGTTTGCCAATGAAAGGTAGTATCTGGGTAAACGCTGCTGCAAAGAGAGGGCTGTACCTGGGACTTTAAGCAGTTTATCACATATTTGGCCTCTGTGGGAAGGAAACATTAGGTGCTCCTACTAAAGGCTGGTTTATGTAAGTCAGCTGCAGAGTAAGCATCCACACTGTCTCACAATAGAACATATAAAGCAGGCATTACAATAAACGATGGGAACTAGAAACTTCCCTAGCGGACGCGCAACATAAGACGAGCTGGTGACGAAAGAAATAGAGGAAGCCCTTATCAATGGTTTACTTGCAAAGGCTCTGGCTTGAAGTTTTAATGCAAAAGTAGATCTAAGACTTCTCGGAGAAAAAACTTGCCAGCTTATAAAATATCAAGTGTATATAGCAAGGATATTCATAGTAAAAAAACATGATAAAGCAGACTGCAAGTCCTGCACTAGGCAGGGTTACATACTTTTCTCTATTGTGCATAAAAACAGTCTGTAAGAAAGAAACAATAGCCTCAAAACCCTATTTGTTGTACTGTACTTTTTAGTTTTGATAAATGGTAGGTGAAGTATATATAAGACAGCTCAAAAAGAGAAGTCTGTCACAAAGACCTCCATCGCTTAGGTGAGTCTCGATAGAGTGTTAAAATAGCACTGAGAAGAATAAATCTTGCGCTAAAAAAAGATACAAAAATTTCTTATTAAATACAATATAGATAATGATAGAAAAATTTGAAAATTCTAATGTGCCGGTGGCAACGACATCGTGCCAATATCTTATGTTTTATATTATTATATTTCTTTTTCACCATATGTAATATTTTACAGATCGTGATTATTAAAGAGAAAAGTGAGGAATCTATTTACAAAGCTCCGTTGGATAACTAATTTTGTACAAATTATTGTAAAAAAAAAGAAAACAATTGTTTTGGAGTAGTTAATTAGAAACTGTACTTGAAAAATACATGTATTTAATAATTTACTTAAAAAAGTAGTTTCAAGGATTCAGACTAAACTTAAAAATAGTAATTTGTAGAAGTGCCTTTAAAAGATTAAAAGTTCACAATTAAAAGTATTCTTTTAACTTTTAAATAACTATTTATAAATAAATAAGACCTTAACACATACTGCTCTCATTTATTTTTAACTAATAAAATATAAGAATTATTCATCCCCGGTTTAAATATTTTTAAAAATGCGTATGCTCTGCAGTATGTTAAATCATTATACTATAACAATTATCTGTAGTTATTGAAATTTATTATTTATAACTTTTTCTAATATTTATTGTCTCCAAATATAAACTGACTCGTATTAACTATAAGCCGTAATGTAACATTAACTACTACACGGAGAGGGAATTCATGGGTTTGACACATACAGGTTACCTCACTTTCAATGCATGTGGTCTCCCTTGCGTTAAAAGCACGAAGCTGTAGCGCTCAACGCCAGCAAACGCTCGCGTTTGGGCCACGAAGTATAACATGTGATCAATCCAACGAGCATATGGCTGCGAGGCAAGAGCCATAGTAGCCTTAACGCCTAGACTATACCTCAGCTGAAAACGCAAGGAGCGTGACGGGTCTGACACGCAGAGTCTCTTGCGTTTTGTGCATGAGCTGACAGTTGGCAACAGTGGTTACCTTCAGAACTTCCACTCGCTCGCTTTTTTAAAATTTTAATAAGATTTTGGAATTACATCTACAGTGAAACATCACTTGGTTTTCTTGAGTGAGAATTTCTTATTTATCTACTAGTCGATAATCCGTCTCGTCATGGAGACCTTTTTAAGACCGTAAATACATTGACGTATTAAATAGCTTATTATACATACAATATCAAATAAAATAAAGGTAAAGTATAAGTATAATAAGGTAAAGTATAAGTACAATACGTGTCATACCTCTTCCTTCTTTACGCAAAAACCTAACGCACTATAAGCCAACAGTTTTAATTTATACGAAAACAATGTTAGAAATAAAGAAAAGAAACTTTCACGATAATAAACTGTAGGTAAACTGTTCACACTGATGGACTAACAGGCAGTGAGATTACAAGCTACGCGGTCTTCATGCACATGTATACATTAGCAGTCAAGTTTGATGATCTAACCATTAGTAAAATTGTGTATAAATGTGTGGGCAGAGACACAGTTGCAAGGAGTATATAAGTACGGGTTGATACTTATGTGTTAGTTTCGGCTTGAAGTACTATTATTCGGTTGCTTCTTTTAAAATTCAGATACGGTATATCTACACGTATCAGATAATTTATCAAAGTCATTTTTTCTATTGATGTTATGGTCAAAGTAAAAAGTGTTTAACGTTTTTATTATTTCTCTTTGTAATTAATTTCAATCGGGACCTATAATTTTGATATTTTTGTTATTTATTCTTATATTGAAGTCAAACCTGTGCTTATATTCTCTTGCATGTTGGAAAAAGGCTGATTTTTCAGACTTATTTTTTTATAGTCTTTGTCCTTTTAATCTGGTAGTAAGTTTTCGTGAACTTTAGCATTTATCGATTTTGTTACATTTTTATTATTCAATAACGTATATATCATGTGTTCTTTTTCCTGTGTCTTAGGTGTCTTTTCTTTATCTTATTATTGAAAATAATATGTTATCAGTACTGCTTATTTCACTGAAATTCTTGGATTTCAAGAAATTATTGCATGTAGAATCAATAGCTAAGTTTTATGGTGTAATTAGAATTATTGTTTCAGGTCAATAAATGAAATTTTGTCCATTCTCATTACTATAAAATTATTTTTTAAATCTATTATTTATTACTTTTGTAACAAAGTCTTTTAGATAACAGTTTTCAGACAACACACATAGCATACACAGAATGTTTTTAGTTCTGAATCCACCATTATAGAGTTCATAAGTTCTGTCAATCATATTTATATCTATGCCTTTTTTTACTGACAGCCAGTGGTGTGTGTGGTAATTTTATATACGGCTAGTTCTGCTTGATTTCTTGTACTTATTAAGGGAGCAAGTTTTGTTGTTATGTCTAACGATAAATGTCTCTAAAAAGGGTAAAGTGTTGTGAGCTTCGTTCTCAACTTGAAATCGTATGAAACTATTGTTACTGTTTAATTTATCAAAAATATTGTGTATTTGTGATTATATGACCATAGCTAAGATGTTATCCAAATAACGTTTGTATAGCAAAATATCGTGTGGTTTTTTAGATAGTACATTCTCTTTAGCCTGTTCCAAAACTATATTAGCAAACACTGGGCTTCCACATCCACCCATAGGACATCCTATGTTTTGGTGAAAAAATTTTTATTTAACCGAAAACAAGTCAAGGCAAGCAACAACTTGACATGTTTCGGAAATTCGTTCAGAGACATGATAACATAATTATGTAAATAATTTACATATTTTTTAAACCTCTTATGATAAGATCATGGGGTAGGTTGGTATATAAAGACACAACATCAAAAGAGACGAGACAGAGCTCTTCAGGTATTTCAATATTCAAAAGACATTTTTTCGTATCATAAGAAATTTAGACAGTAAGTTTAGGTTTTTGAATGTGTTTTGTTATCAATTCAGAGATAAATTTATTTAGGAAATGAGTAGGTGAACCTAGTGATAAGACAACAAGTCTGGCTAGTATGTTATCTCTGTGTAGTCTTAAAGTTTCATATGCCCTCCACAAAGAAGTGTTGTCAACCATAGAGACACATTTCTTTGGTTTATATACATCATCAAAAATATTTTACTAATCCCAATTTTTTAACAATGTTTTGACTGAACTTTTCATGTCAGCTTCAGGGATGACATGAAGTTTATTGTATTGTGGTTAGTCAATCAAACTTGCTTTTACTTTTTAATATAGTTAGATGTATAAATTGTAACAATAGCACCATCTCTATCAGATTAAGTTACGTAAAGGTTATTATTATCTATTAAAAAACGTTTATTGAGAGAGATATCGTTTTGTATTTGTTTGTTGATATATGTGAATCTATTATTGTGAATACTCCATCGGGTTAAAATTTCATCCAATTCTTTTCTTAGTTCATGACTGTAGTGGTAGACAGAGCCATTTAAAATTATACTAAATTCGAAACCTTTGATAACTTGAAACAAAACTTTCTTGTTGATGTTTATATTGCTGTAGTTATAATTTTGGCTTAAGGATAATATTCAAGTAATTTCCTGTGGTACGTTAATATCAGTTAAGTTGATGACTTTATCGGTATGGTCTGTATTCCTACAAATATTAAATATTTTATTTTTATTAACATTTTCAACAAGCTTTTTTTGTCTAAATCAGTGATCAGTATTATGATTATTTTGATAATGAAAGCGTTAGTATATTTTGTGTTTAGGATTATTAATGATATCAAACTTTTTTATTAACTTCTTATTTCGTTTTTAGAATAAAAAACTGTTTTTGTAGTAAAAGAAACTATTGAGATTATAAATAATTTATTTTGGCTAAAATAGCTCTGATGAAATAATCAGTTTATTTTTTTTCCTCTTTAAAGAATTTATCTATCTGTGTATATCGTCAATTTTAATATTTAACATTCTTTTTAAGCATTAGTGGTGTAGTTGATCTAGTTTTCTATTCTTTGACATTAATCAGATAGCTATACTATTGAAATATTTACATCAATGCATTAGGTGTATAGGTTATGTGTCGTGATATCTACAGCATAGTAAGTATACTATCTGGTTGTAAGTTAACGTTTGATTCCTAAAGTTTTCATCAAAATTCAAACAACTGTTTTTTAGACCTTTTTTGAATAATTGATGTGAAACATGTGCTATTTGTTTGCAAGTGTAGGTGTCTGGATGTAAAAGTTTTTTTTCCGTCTCCTCAAGGCTGAGAAATTTTTGGTTATTATACCTTGTGTTTTCATGTAGTGATATGTTAGTAGTAGTTGCTGTTGGTGTGAGTATGCATGGCGCTCTTACGTGGCAAAGGGAGATTATAGAAGTAAAGCGTTGTGTGTTGGTAGATACAACAGCAGAAAGAAGGACAATAAAACGAACATCTTAAGTATGTTTATATTAATTGGAAAGTGTTACTGTAAAAATTATAAGGTCATCTACAAGAGAGAGAAACAGTTATTTTGTTCTGAGAGCACGCCAGTACTCATCCGTAAGGCTGATGGCGCACTCCCCGCTTGGCTACCTAGCGAGTAGAGTCTAAAACACGAGAGATATGAATTGTCACATCACTCCTTACCCAGTCACGATGATGGTGTTACTGCGAGGAATTGACGATATGAGATATGAAGTCAAGGATGTGAAGGCATAAAAGGAAGAAAGAGATTTGAGAGTCTAGTTGGATCTCCGGATCTTCCACGCTCTGTTACAAGACATACGGGGCCTGTTGCTGTGCGTGAACGAGTTGCGTGGGTCACGTCGTTGAGGAGTAGCCGACAATTAAGAGATTTTTGAGTGAATTGCGTGAGATTAGCAGCGTTAGCGTGCACCTGGCGTGGAGTATACGGATATGCGTAAGAGTAGAGAGAGGGAGGTTGCGTTATTTGTCGTTCATCACCTCGAGGCTGCCACTGTAGAAATTAAAAGGTCATCTACAAGAAAGAGAAAAAGGTGTTTTGTCCCGAGAGCACTCCAGAAATTATCAGTAAGGCTAATAGTATGCTTCTTGCCTTAGACACGAGAGAGGTGTGGGCTTAGACTGACTCAATCGTGCTTATACAGTAATCGAGTGGGTATTATGCCACTTGACGGGAGGGAATTACCAGGGGCTAGACCACCTCGCAAGTAGAGCCTGAAGCGTGAGAGATGTGGAAAGCCACATGACTTATTCATAACTTCTACTTGCTCGTTTTTTCAGTATTTCAATATTATTGAAGCTTAATATCACCAATACAATACTACTTGGTTTTCTTAAGGAGCACATGTTTATTTAAGTACTTGTCAATCTTGCATCACGTGATAAAGATCTTTTCAAGACTGTTAACACATTGACATATATATTAGCTTATTATACATACAACATGAAACAAAATAAGAGTAAAGATACAACACGTGTCGTACCTCTCACTTTTTTACGCAAAAACCTCACGCACAATAAATCAACAGTTTTATTTTATACAGAAACCGTACTATAAATGAAGAAGTAAAAAAATTACAAATACACAATATTCTATATGAATAAAATAATTACAACAGTTTTATAGAATCCACAGTAAAAAATGAGAATGACAATTCCGTACCATTTTAAGACATGTTAATCATAATAAAAAAAAAACTTGCTCCTTTGATTGGTACAAAAAACCTAGCAGTACTAACCGTGTATAAAATTACCACACACACCACTGGATGTCAGTAAAAAAAGGCATAGATATAAATATGAGTGACAGAACTTATGAACTCTATGATAGTAGATTCAGAACTAAGAACATTCTGTATATGCAATGTGCGTTGTCTGAAAACTGTTATCTAAAAGACTTTGTTACAAAAATAATAAAAAATAGATTTAAAAAATAGTTTTATAGTAATAAGAATGGACAAAATTTTATTTATTGACCTACAACAATAATTCTTATTACACCACAAAACTTAATTATTGATTCTACATGCAATAATTTCTTGAAATCCAAAAATTTCAGTGAAATAAGCAGTACTGATAACATATTATTTTTAATTATAAGATAAAGAAAAGATACCTTAGACACAGGGAAAAAAACACATGATGTATACTTTATTGAATGTTAAAAATGTAACAAAATCGATAAATGCTAAAGTTCACGAAAACTTACTATCAGATTAAAAGAACAAAGACTATAAAAAAATAAGTCTGAAAAATCAGCCTTTTTCCAACATGCAAGAGAATATAAGCACAGGTTTAACTTCAATATTAGAATAAATAACAAAAATATCAAAAATATTGGTCCCGATTAAAATTAATTACAAAGAGAAATAATAAAAACGTTAAACACTTTTTACTTTGACCATAACATCAATAGAAAAAATGACTTTGATAAATTATCTGATACGTGTAGATATACCGTATCTGAATTTTAAAAGAAGCAACCGAATAATAGTACTTCAAGTCGAAACTAACACATAAGTATCAACCCGTACTTATATACTCCTTGCAACTGTGTCTCTGCCCACACATTTATACACAATTTTACTAATGGTTAGATCATTAAACTTGACTGCTAATGTATACATGTGCATGAAGACCGCGTAGCTTGTAATCTCACTGCCTGTTAGTCCATCAGTGTAAACAGTTTTCTTACAGTTTATTATCGTGAAAGTCTTTTTCCTTTATTTCTAACATTGTTTTCGTATAAATTAAAACTGTTGGCTTATAGTGCGTGAGGTTTTTGCGTATAACAGAAAGAGGTATGACACGTGTTGTATTTTTACCTTTATTTTATTTTATATTATATGTATGATAAGCTATTTAATACGTCAATGTATTTACGGTCTTAAAAAGGTCTCCATGACGAGACGGATTATCGACTAGTACATAAATAAGAAATTCTTACTCAAAAAAACCAAGTGATGTTTTATTGTAGATGTAATCCCAAAATCTTATTAAAGTTTTTAAAAAGCGAGCAAGTGGAAGCTCTAAGGGAAATACACTTTAATAATAATAATCACGATAAAAATAATTATTATCATAACACCAGTTATAATATCTATAATAGTAAATATAATTATAATTATAATTATAATGGCTATAATAATAATAATAATAATAATAATAATAATAATAAGCATACTAATTATTATTATTATAATTATAATAATGACGATGAGATGTACAAAAGTTAGCATGTAAATAATGATATTAATTACTGTAGTAATGATAAAGATGTTAATAGTTTTTAAGTCATTTTTTGTCAATTTTTTTTCGAATACGTTTACGAACGTAGTTGCTACTATCTTTATGGGATGTAGAATGTTGATTAGAGGGCATGTGGCTTTTAAATTATAATTGATTAATTGTGTATCTCTTAATAACAATATTTTTTATTTTATTTATTTTGTTATTATCCTTAAACATTTTTTTCAATATATATATTTGTATGTCATTATATTTTTCTGAAAATTTTGCATGAATATTGTATAATAAATTTGAAAACAGTTCAACATAAAAAAGTTTGTAGATTTTATAAAAGTTTGTCTAATGATATACTTTTTTTTTTAAATCAACAGTCTGCTAAAATAAGTGTATCATTGTCTTGATTAAACAAGTACTAATAGATTTATCTTGTATATTTATCCTGTATTCCTTCTACAATAAAACATTACTTTAATAAGACGATGCAGTCCCTTAAAAAAAAGCCTTCTGTGATGATTGTAATAGCTGAAGAAGAGGCAAAGCTCTATACGTGAGATGGAGTCCAAAAGACAGTTAAACTTTCAGTTTCTGTATCGAGCCTGTAAAAGACAGCCACTAGTACGACACAGCAGCTGTATTGCCTCAAAAAAAAAGGTAAGACAATTATATCATACATAAGTGATTTTTAATTTAACAGTCTTTTTGTTTGGAAGCGGAAACTATGCGCGTGAATATAACTATTCTTAGGAGTTCTCGTACTCTCTTGAATTTAAAAATGACTGATCTAGATTCAAGTGAGAAGTTTTACCTTAAACTTTAGATTAAATAACTATTTTTACGCTACGATTATAAACTAACCACGAAAACTAAGTAAGAATTATCTTTTGACAAGCTTTATTCAGAATTAAAAATAATGAGAATTTTTTATGTATTTCATAGTACTATCGAGATTTCTCTTTTTTTATTGTACAAAAATCTTGATAATTATGTGGAAAGAGTTCAATACATACTAATTAATTACATAAAAGATTCTTATTATTCAAAGACAGCGCCTTAATTCAATCCTGAAAATTTGCTAAGCAAATTATTTTTTTTTAAATGAAGATAAATAAGACTAACTTATTTTCAAATGAAATTTAATATTTATTTATTTGTTATTTATTATTTTATAATAATTTAAATTACTTTTCCAATTAGTTTTATGTCACTTTATTTTATGTTACCAATATACATATAAAAAAACAGAAAATAAAAAAATAGACGGAACGTCTGGTTAATCTTATAAAATTAGTTATTACGTCTGCACTTGATGAGCGGCAGCGGGCTACTAACTAAAACGCCGTCCAAAGAAATGCACCTTGCACGAAGTTTTAGTTGAAACTTTTTCATCTCCCTTTTTTTGGGGCCGGTACTTGCTGACTTCATGTGTTTAGGCTTCATGGCTCGCTTCGGTTGTCACTTGACACTTCCAAGAGCCACGAAATACACAGTCAGCTTTGTTAGGCGACGACTCTCGTTGAGTATGACTCTATTAAGAGTCTTAAAATTTTATCATTGGAAATGAAATGTAACTGGATAAAATAAAATAAAAATAAAAATTAGTTAATTTACGCAAGTCGTCACCTAACAGCCTCCCCTTCTTAAAACTATCACCGTCCTCGGTGAATATATATTATATTGTATTATTTTATTGGTTTTTTTTTTTTTTTTTTTTTTTCTATACTTTTATCTTATAAGTAAACATATATGAGTTACATAACATTTAACAATAACTCTTATAATCCTTACAGTAATGTAATAAAGTATTAATTTACAGAATTATTACATTTGTTTATTCGGGACTGAGAGTAAGGGAAGAAATGGACTCATGAATATTACGTCTTCTTCTTTTTCTTGGCCCCTGATTTTGTGTTGTTAATTACTTGTCTATTAAGTGCATCGAGATTTGCTGACATTCCCATCTCAAGGCATAATTTTTAGTGCCAGTCGTATTGTACCAAGTTAATATTTTCCTGGCATGATGGGCAGATCTTTTTTAATTTCATTTGTGTTTTGCACAGAAGACTGTGCACTTCAAGGTGGCATTTGTATATTAAATTTTCACACGATGAATGTGTTACTTTTTCACGGCTTTTTTGCGAGTCTTTTGGGTAGTAATTCGCCCCATACATTTTGAGTCCTTTGAGGTCCCTTTCCGTCGATTCTTCGTTACGCTATGTAGCGAAGCTTAGGTATAACTGTCTTTCATCGTCGCATATGACATCTAATGGGTAGTAGTTTAAATGGCTCAAAGGGCCAAAGGTCATAAACAGCCGGGTGTATTCATCCGGATTCATGATGGCTGGTACCTTAAATACTACTTTTCACGTAAGTGAGTCATTGTCTTTTGGATCGTTATTTATTTTGATCGTGTTTTCTGTTTTTGGATTTTTTGTAATTACATTTTTTGGCTGTTGAGTTATGCTATACACTACTATCTGGCGCATGTTTTCTGCCCACTCAGCGGATCCATACGTTATATGAAGGGGAATAATATCTTCCCGTGTTCGTTTTTTGGTTAAAAAATGAATATCTTCTATTGAATATTTGTTTTCGAAAAATTCAATAATATAGTTTGTGTTAATAGGTTTTTTTAAAATGACGCTTATTTTAGTCCCGGTACGATTTACTCTTACAAATCGTAATATTGGACAAAGCTCTTCTTCATTAATTTTTTTAAAGGTTTTGACTTCCGTTCTTGACTCTACATTCTTAGTTGGTGCTTCAATGTTTCGTGAAGATGATTTCTCTTCTATTTCAATGGTTGTTGTGTCATTTAAGGTTGCTGCAGCAACTGCTGCATCACATTGTTGGTAATATTCGGCCTCGTAGCTGGTGTATGGGGCCGAATATGGCTGTTCTTTTAATGATAACATCGGACCAAATTTGTTAAGCAATGTTTCCAATTGACGCTTATCAATTGGTTCTTCGGTCATTATGTTTAACCAACGTCCATTTTCCGATGGATTGTGGACCTTGGCTTGTCTTTTATTTGGCAAGGGGACGGGTGCCGTTGACTTTGCCCAATTCCTCTCGTCCAATACATTCGACAATGAGTTGAATAGCTCCACTTGATTTTACAAAGCTTAAAGTTTAAATCTTAGAACTAAGTGATGAGTATTTGACGTAGAAGGTGGCTAGTTGAATGGTAGAGTTCGATTGTTGGGTTTATTTTCAGCTACTTTTGATCTTTTCTCGTAGATCAATGTTTTTGGTAAGGCTTGACTTCGTTTCTGTAGTTTGTGTACAGCGTTGTCTTCTGCATGTAATCACATGTCTGTGGTAGGTCATTAACTCAACTTGTTTTTGACATAATTGGTGAGTCAATTTTCGGTTCATTTTGTCTTTTGTACTCCTTTTAATTGGTTCAGCGTATTTCGAGCGATATTCAGGTTCATTGTTCTGCAATGCTAAAATAGCGCTTTTAGGATCCATGTATTTTTTATATCTTTGAGATAATCTTTCCCACCGATCTCTAACGGCATAACAATATTCTAGGATGCTAAATTGAGAAAAATGATTAAAGAAATCTCTTTCCCTTTTCGTTTCTTCTATATCCCATGGCAGAAGACACATAAGTCTTTTTGGATCAATGTTTGGTGTATCATTGTCGTTTCTTGATGGTGTTGGTGAAGAGATCTTTTTTGCTTGATAAATAGTGGATTTCATCTTAAAAGGAGAA
This sequence comes from Copidosoma floridanum, assembly GCF_036245765.1. NCBI lineage: Eukaryota > Metazoa > Arthropoda > Insecta > Hymenoptera > Encyrtidae > Copidosoma > Copidosoma floridanum. Next base: position 15,774,278 of record NW_028321881.1, read on the forward strand.
AGTGTTTAAACTTCTTCTTCTGTATTTAGTGTTTCATCAGTTACTTTAGTGAATGAATCACTATTGTATTTAGCGGTTATAGTTCGATGTTCATAACTATGTAAATCCGTAAGTATGTGCATTTCCTTAATATTTCCTTTATTTTCTAATTGTTCGATAACTTTATGTAAAGGTTGGTTTATGTTAACTCTAGTTTTTATTGTTATTTCATATTTGGGTTTCATTGTTCTACCTGGAAGGAAAACAGTATTAAATTACTATTGATTTATGAGTCCATTTCCAGTTTTTGGGGTGTATGGCGTGGGGGTTTCAAACTCCGTGTCTTTATTATAGGTCTAGCTTTAGATGATTTATGTATTTTTTGTTTTTCTTCAATTTCAACGTACAGTTCAGTTGGTTTGTGTTCATTTGGTTCTTGTTTTATGGTTACTCGGGGTTCTGCGTTCAGTGGGTTGATGGTACGTTTCATAAATTTTTCCGAGAAACTACGTTTCATAATCTTCTTGAAACAGCCTCTTGCTTTGCTGATGAGTATTACAATTATAATTATAATAATAATAGCTTCAATGAAATTTCGTATTAAAGAAAAAAGAGAAGTTTGTTTTTCCTCCAACTTTCAGGTCCATATTTTCTCCATTTGTTTTATTATATTTTGTACATTTAATTCTTTATTTGTCTATGCTTGTTCATTAAAGTTTAATTCTCGAATCGATTTTATAGCGTCATGGAAGTAATCGGTGTCTTTTAAGGGTTCATGTAGTACTATTAAGTTTAAGTTCACTTCTACTTGATAGGTATATTGTATTTGAGTGATAATCTCACGTTCACTGGTTAAGGTTAATCCATGAGTTTTTCCCGTACATCCATTATTCATTTGTAGAAGACCTATACCTTTTACTCTTTCTTGTTGATCTATTTTATAAGAACAGACAATGCTCAATTGTTCTTCATTGGGTGTTGAGAATAACCATTAACTATCAGCTGGTAAATAAATCCATTGGCTGTTCAATAGTGTTGCTTTGAGGTTTGTCAATCGCTTTATTTTTAAATTCAAGAGGTCCATTTTCATACAGTGAGTGCAATTAGAATAACCAAACTGTACAATACAATATCAAAAAGTTTCGTTTAATTCTTGAATAGGTGTTTGTTCAAATATGAATTTATTAACATCCAGCCATATCACAATCTCCCAATCGGCTCTCTTAATTTTTTTTATACCGATTCGTTCGTAGTATATTCCAGGGTTTGTTTCAAGTGGTTCTATGCTATAGTTGCCATGATTAGCATAGTTTAAATCTGCGCGGCCTTCGAACGCTATTGTCATTAAAATGGCCAATATAATCTGCATCGTTGTGTTTTTTTTTCTCTGGAAAATATGTAGAATATGTTTCTTACAAGATTTTATTATCGGGGAACTAGTTTTAATTTATCTGTATGTTTGCATACGGTTTTACCATTAGTTTTTTTAAGTTACGCATTATTTCCCTCTAAAACTGTTCTAACCTTTAGGAGTTCATTATAAAAGTGATCAAATTTATGGAAACGCACTTTTCTCTTTACCCAAACGTTATCTCCTGGTTTAACATTTAGAGGCTTTAATTTTTTATCATATCTTGTTTTTGATTGTACTTTCATCTTTATTTATTGATTTCCTGCTGAAATTTGCATTTCTTGAAGTCGCCTTATAAGATCTTGTAAATATCGTGGGTATGTCCGTAATCTTTCATCTTTAGGTATCTTGAAGGGCAACCTTGCTACTCTTTCAAATAATAGTTCATAAGGCGTAAAATTTGTAGCTGCATGTACACTCGTGTTATACGTGAAAGCTGCAAATTTTGCTAAGTTGTCTCAGTCATCATATGTTTCAGAGTTAGTTCGTATAAAGTCAGCTTGGGCAGCATGACTTCGTTCTAGTGATCTGTTTGTTTGAGGGTGGTAGGCTGATGTTGTTAGATAAGTGGTTTTAAGGAGTCCCATGAGTTGTTCCAATAAATTAGACATAAATGTAGCATGTCTATCTGATAGAATTGCTCTAGGCGCACCATAAACTAATATTAGATTTTGTACGAGTGCATCGGCAAGAGTGCTTGATCTTAGGTCTGGTACAGAGACTAATATGATATATTCAGTCAAATTACACTGTATGGTCAGTAAATGGCAATTACCATTTGGTGTTATTTTTAATTTACAACAGTATCGATGAAAACCTTATCGAAAGCTTTAATAGGTGTATCTGTAAGTACCAAGGGTTCTCTTGTTTTTAGTCGTTCAATTTCTTTCTCTTGACACTTGCTACATTTAAGAACATCATTGAGAATATTATTTCTCATTTAAGGCCAATGAAATTGTTCTCTTATTTTCTGATAAGTTTGGTTTATTTCCTTATGTCCTCCAACAGGGCTGTCATGTGATGTTTGTATTATTTCATTACGTTCTTGGGTTTTTGGGAAAATCAACCTTACCGTAACAGACAGTAATTTGTATGGGTGCTTTATGAAAAATTGTTAATAACATTTCTGTTATTAATCCAGGTTCTAATTTGTCTGTAAGATCTCCCCTTGAAATTCGAAATGTTTTAAGATTTCGTCTCAACAATATTTTTTTAAGCGATTTAAAAGCTATTGTAAGACTTTCTGAAGATACTAAATTGGTCGACGTTTCATTAATAACGATTGACAGTATATTATGTTCTCCATAAGGTGTTATTAAAATTGGGCCAACTCTTGGTTTCTTCGATTTCAAATAGCTAGAGTCCAGTGCACCTATCGATCTCAACAGCCTTGAGACAGATTTGACTGGTTGACAATCCTTGCTAATAAAATTAACTATATTGTCTTTTTTGTTTGTAAGGCAATATCTGGTGACTTGTCCAAATATTCTTGAAGGCTTTGGTTCAATCTCTTTGTTAACTCTTTTATTTCTTGATAAGTGACTTCATCAGTATTATTTGTCGTAGTTTTAGGTTGGTCTTTAAAAAGGTCATTGTTTGAACTTTCGCTAAGTGAAATTGGTGTAACGAAAATTTCAGTATTTGTCATGTCTGAGTCTGAATCAGTATCCGTATTTGAGTCTATTTCTGTTTCAGTCAGTTTTTGCTGTAATCCACTTCGTCTAGGGTCATAAACTGGTATTCAAGTATCTTGTCTTGACGATTCTTCAGTATCGCTTGGGTCATTTTCGGAAAACATACTTGTTCTTGACGATGCATTAAGGTTAATTATATCTCTAACTGGTAATTATGGCATTTCCTCATTTTTTGAACTATCATGTTCCATTTTTGTAGTTTCTAAATTCGTATCGCTAGCGTAAGATGTTGAGGCTACTGATTCTGGAAAATTTACTTTTTATGAGCTAGAATCTTTTAAGGTATTTTTAGTGACATTTCTTAATATATTCGGTTGAGATGTTGATGATTTCTGTGGCTGTGAAAATGTTTTTGTTCGGGTTCTTTGAGCAATCACACTATGATCTAATTCCGGCCGTTCTTTGTTAATTTTTGAACCAAGGGATCGTCCAGGACCCTTGATCAACTTAGGTACATCTGTTTCTGGTTAAGTCATGCTTCTTGGTTTTCTTACTCCTATTTTTACCTTTGAGGTAGTTGGCAATACCTTAGGTTTGATCGTCGTTAATTTGGGAGCTCTTACTTTTTCTTTCCTCTGACTTTGTAATTCTGTTTTCTTCTTTTTCTCTCTTTTCTTTCGACCCATCATCATAACTCTTATTAATGGTAATCCATTGTTTATATTATTTTCTGCATAAAGAAATGGTCCTACTAAGTTTCTAGATAATGCATCAGCGTTGGTATTGAATCTTCCTGGTTTGTATTTAAAAGCGGATTCATAATCGGTGAATTTAAACATCCAGCGCATCAAACGCTGACCTGGGTCTTTTCTTGTATGCATCCAATTCAGTGGCTCATGATCGGCTACGAGAACGAATTTATTTCCTAATAAATACGAACGAAAGTGTTGCATTGCATATAGTCTGGCTAGACATTCCTTTTCAGTTGTGGAATAATTTATTTCGGCTTTATTTAAATAGGCTCTTGGCATAGGTGATCCTTCAGTATTAAAAAACTCTTTTCCTGTACTTCAGTCCATTCAAATTTTTCTTCTTTTTTTTATAATTCTGATAATGGTTTTGCTATTTTTAAAAAATCTTTAATAAAGCGTCTATAGTATCCTGCTAGTCCTAAAAATTGTCTAATATTTTTCATAGTTTTTGGTTAGGGAAATTCTCTAATGGCTTGTATCTTTTTAGGGTCTGGTTCAATCCCTCGTTGACTCACTATATGCCCAAGAAATATTACTTCTTTTCGCAAAAATTTAACTTTATCTGGTTGGAGTACCATGTTCACTGATCTTAACCGATCGAAAAGTAACCTAACTTTACGCTCGTGATCTACTAGATCTTTTGCATAAATAATAATATCATCTTAATACACTAGCATTTCAACATTCAATAAGCCTCACAATAAGAGATCCCTTAGTCGTTGGAACGTGGCAGGTGCGTTTTTCAGGCCTTCGGGCATTCGTCTATATTATTAATGTCCATGGGGTGTCGTAAATACTGTTTTATACTTATCATGTTCATCCATGGGAATTTGTTGTAATCCACTTGCCAAATTGAAAACTGAAAAATATACGGCTCCTCCCAACTGGTCTATAATATTTGCGATTTTAGGCAATGGATATGCATCACTAATGGTCTTTTTATTAAGTTCTCGGGAATCAATTACTACCCTCCATCTTGGGTTTCCCTAGCTATCAGGTTTTTTAGGGACAATCCAAAGAGGTGAATTATACGGTAATGACGAAGCTTCGATTATTTCATCGTTAAGTTTTTTTGCTACATGTTCCTCTAAAACTTTTCTATGTACTGGTGGGTGACGATATTGTTTAGTGTTGATAGAAATGTTATTTTCCGTCAGGATTTAATGTGCGACGAGGTTAGTACAAGGTAAAGTGTCTCCTAGTTATAAGAAGATTTCTGAAAATTCAGAAATCAATTGATATATTTGGTCTCATTCTTCCAAGTTTAAATGACCGGTGCGCATAAGTCTTTTTAGGTCGTTTATTCTATCTCGTTTATTTTTAACAATTGGTCTCTCATGTTCGCTACTAGTATTAAGATCAAATTCAGGTGCAATGTATTCGATAGGTTGAATTTTTTTGGGTCTATTTCAATCGTAATATCATCCTCATTAGTATTTATTGCCATAATATTACATTGACCGTTCTCATTTTTTACTATTCCTTCTCCTAAATAAATGTTATCACACCCTACATCTATTCGTGGTAAGTATGCTTCAGTTAAATTAGTATTGATTAAATTAATTCTTACTAATTAACGTGTTCAAGTCTAAATCGTATGTTTAGTTGCTTTACTGGTATTTTTTTGTTTTTCATTAGGGCAATATCCTAACCCAGGTTTATTTTTATTCTGTTCGATGGCATGGGGTTGGTTGACTAATTCATTATTTTCACTGTTTATTCCACTTTTATCAGTTTTATTATCAGTGGCCTTTATTAGATTTTCACCTCTTCCTGATGAGATCAATTTGTCAAACTCATCTCGAAAATGGAAATCAGCTCTTATGTCTCCAAATTTTTTAAATATATGTATGTTTGACCTTTCGGGTGGGCCTACGATGTATTCGTCATAAAATTGCTGTTAATTAATTTTATCCTTAAGGCATTCTGTTCCTTTGTTAGTATCAACAACTTTTTCAGTGCTTGTTTTTCGAGTTTTATGGTTTTTTGTTGTTTTTTATCTCTTTCCAATTATGATAATATGATAATATGGCTCGTCGTTCCTTACAAAAATTTCGACCCAATAAACTGCCTTCTTTGCCCGAAAAATTGTTAGGGACCACATGAAAAATTTTAGTTTTTCCTTGTATGGTCATATACGTTGTTCCTTCAGTTAAAACTGGGTGAGGTGTAATTCCAGTAAGGTTAATAATCTCACTAGTCTCTACTCGTGAATATGGGTGCAACTGATCTAATTTAATCAGATTTGTGGCAGCACCATTATCGAGCATGAGTGTTATAAAGTGTTTTTTCCCTTCTGGGATTAATAACCTTATGCTTGTAGGCTCGTCGTCTACGCCAAGTCTCTGGCAGGTACCAATATGGACGGTTTCAATTCTGTTGCTATTTTAATTACCTGCACTGAAACATTCGGTGTAGTGGTTGAATTCTGTCTTTGGGGGCTCACCTCCGAACGACGATTGGGGTGAGCCTCCTGAGAGTTTAAATGATGTGGCAAACGGTTGCCTCCTGGTTGGTATTGATTTTAAAAGTTCTGATTCTGATGGTTAGGATTAAAACTTTGTTGATTATAACTATTATAACTATTATTTCGGGGGTACCTATTGTAATTCTGATCTCTGCCTTAATATCCTTGATTATTACTAGGATTAAAATTAGCATTCCTTTGAGGGTAATAATCATTAGGATTTTCGTTATTATATCGTCCGAAATTATTCTGATAATAATTAGAGTTTTTCGATTGATTTTGAAAATTCCAATTTTTTCCCTGATTCTGATGATTTTTACAGTAATTCTGTCCATTATTTTGTTGTTGATATTGTCTTTTAAAATTTTGATTATTATTATACTGCCTATCAGCGTGATTATTCTCATTGTCAATCTGTTGTTCATAAACTTGTGCCACTTGATGTGATGAGAATGGCTGATCAGGATACCTATTCTGCTGTTGTGTTCCCGAATTATACCCGCTCTCATTCGGCTCTCCAATTTCAACGCGTAATCGAAGGTATTGGCTAGAGAAGCAGGTTCTTTTGCATCTGCCTGCTGGCTTCTCATAGGTGCTAGTCCTTTTTCGAACATGTCTAACGCCATGTCTTTTATAGGGGTCATTATATGTGCGTTGTATGTATTGCCTTTATCTTCCATCAAGGCTTTTTCAGCACCACTTAGCAGTAGGTTTCTATAATCATAATATTCACCAACCGATTGGCCTTGTCGTTGGCGCCCTTTCTGTAGCTGAGTTTGATAGTAAGCAACGTTTTTTCCTGTTGCATATCTTTTTTTAAATTGAATGCTTCAAGGTTTTCGAAATCTTGGCCCCTTACGCTTATGCGTGCGGCACCTCGTAGATTCTGCAATACTGCTCTTTTATATAAATCTTTTTGATCATCTCTGACCCAGCTTTCTCTATTTCTAACATCTTGCATATAATCCTTTAGTGGAATATTTGTCCCATCGAATATAGGGATGGATTTAATCGCATGCTTAAATGAGAAGTTGGCATTGAGAGACTCCATCAGCGCTTCGGCTACTGTGATATCGGCATCATCGTTTCCATTGACCATTTTTTTAGTTGTATAATACCTTACGTGCGTTTTTTTTTCTCTTTTTTTTTATTTTATTTATTTAACTTTTTTTTATTTTATTTTCTCTTTATTCTTTATGTGTGTAATACTAACAAAAACAAAAAAAATTATGTTCCTTTGTTTTGGAAAAATGTTCTATTAAATTCTTGACATTTATCGCAGAAGACATAAGTAATAAGGAAATAACTAGATGTATATATATATATATATGTCTGTGTATTTATTCGTGTGTGGATGTGTATGTCTTTAATGTAAGTGTTTGCTTAACGCATGCAAGTGCAATAAGTTTGCTTTAATTTTTATAGGTATACGATAAGTGTACTATGTGTATGCCAAAAAACTAAAGTGAGAGAGTGTAATCGAGCGCGCTTATATGATATCATCTGCTTTAAGCAAGGGAGTATACGGCGCAGGGATTTCTAATGTGGCATGTTTTAGTGTATTAACAAATTGCTACGCGAGCATCAGTTAGTGCGTGGAGTAATATTGAAGGGCTCTTTTCGTACGAGAGTATCTGACTTAACTTAACACTTTTTCCTCTTTCAGCAAGAATGGGCTCGACGGTCACGGTTTAAATACCGTATTAATAATTTTTTTATATATTCGTATGTATATGAGTAATCTTCTGCCTATGCGTTTATATGTTCTTGAGTGCCTTTAAGAAACTCTTTTTTCGTGAAAGCAATTAATTCATAAAATTGTGTATTTAATCGAATTTCAAAATGATCCCATTTCCGCTGAACATTTATTTCTGAATTATTAAAATTATTTTTCTGAAACGTACTTACTACTTGTTTTTGATTTTTTTGTTTTTTGATAAATTACTGATTATTGTATTACAGTTATAGTAATTTTGTAACTGATTATAAATAAAATCTAATTTTTTTTTTAGAACGTTTTTTCCTCTTATAAGCTCCTGCATAAACAATTTTCTACCACTTCTCTTACCTTTTTTATTACTCACAAAATTATTCGTTGGCGGTTTTATGAAATATTATATCATAAACAATCGTGGGTATATAAGTGAAATCATTGATTATATTAAATATTTACTTCGTTTTTTAAGAACTTTTCTTGTACTAACACTATTACGTGCAAATACGTCTGTGTGTATGTATTTGTTATTTTGATAGACCGCTTTAAGTAGCAGATCTAGGGTAAAGAGTATCCACTATTTCAGCAGGACTAATGGGGATGAACCGCTCTGGTTAGCAGATTTAGGGTAGGAAGAGAAAGACCGCTCTGGTTAGCAGATCTTGGGTATAGAATGTCCACTATTTCAGCAGGACACGGGGGATGAACCGCTCTGGTTAGCAGATTCAGGGTAGGAACAGTGTATTTGTTCTGTCTTGTAAGCGTGTAGTATAAGAGGTCACTATTTTCTTATTTTTCTATTATCATTTAAAACACATTATTATCTCATTACTTATTTATTTTTTTGTTATTTAAACGACAGTTAACTTTTATTTATTCTTCCGTTTATTTATTAATGGAGTATAATATTTATTATCTTCTTTCTTTACTTTATTTGTTTATTTTTTCTTTTTACTTATAACGAAATATTGCATATACCATGCTATCCGCAAAAGCACAACATATACGCGTCCGCGCACAGTGTTACTATATGGGGTATTACGCGTCATTCATTAACATGCTTTATTAAATGGTGTTTGGTGTTTCTTAAGAGAAAGATAGTAATAAGAGAATATACAATAAACAAACAAATAGCTAGAGACCATAAACCACGCTCTGCTACCAATTTTGTTAAATAACGTTTAATATCATTTAAGTTTGTTTTCAGCTTCAAATCAAAAACTAAAAACTGTGGACTACAGTCTCACGCTCCTTCACAGGCTGCGGGACAGCAGAAAGTCCAACTATTTGCTTGTTTAAGAAAAATTAAAATGAAGGAAGAAGTAGAGTGTTGAATATAATATCCAGATTAACTTACCTTTCTTTCCGCTAATTATCAATTCGGATGACCTGCACTTCCTCTTTCCGTCGATTAATAATTATTTATTTCGATATTTATGTATTTGTTATTCATTATTTTATAGTAATTTAAATTCCTTTTCCAATTAGTTCTATGTCACTTTATTTTATGTTACCAATATACATATAAAAAAAAACAGAAAATAAAAAAATAGACGGAACGTCTGGTTAATCTTATAAAATTAGTTATTACGTCTGCACTTAATGAGCGGCAGCGGGCTACTAACTACAACGCTGCGCAAACAAATGCACCTTGCACGAAGTTTTAGTTGAAACTTCTTCGTCTTACTTGCTATGGGGCCGGTACTTGCTGACTCCATGTGTTTAGGCTTCATGGCTCGCTTCGGTTGTCACTTGACACTTCCAAGAGCCACAAAGTACACAGCCAGCTTTGTTAGGCAACGACTCTCGTTGAGTATGACTCTGTAAAGAGTCTTAAAACTTTATCATTGGGAATGAAATATAACAGGATAAAATGTAATAAAAATGAAAATTCATTAATTTACGCAAGTCGTCACCTAAAAGTATCTGATACTTTCCACACAAAATAATAGCATGCGATTTTGTTAGCGAAGTTGAAGAGCTTGTCAGAGACTATGAAAATTTACCAAGAAAGTAGTGTCTTCCTTTTTGAAGAAATAAGACGCTTTTTATAACGCCATTTTCAGAAGGGGGTCACAAATTAATATTATAATTCAAGAGATACAAGGTGAACGAATCCCATGTCAATAGTTGGAATATTTCTCCTTAAAAACCGAATTTCACTGCTCCCTGAGTGCAGGAGAAGCTGTGCCTATAACAGTTTTGTGAGCTTACTATCCAAAAACCTCTCATGAAAACATCCACTCTTACAGGCGTAATGACTATGGTTATTACTTCTGTAATTGGCCGTTGAAGGAGGAGTCACGTAAATATTACTTTTGTATTCAGATGCAACGCAACTTTTTAGAGAACAAAAAAAGTCCTCTAGTAGGTTGAAAACAACGTTATTACTGTAGCAATTACAACAAATATAAGAAAAAAAAAATGGAAACATCTTCTTTGAGACTTACTTGAATTCTAAAAAAAACTTCTTTCTTACTTAATAAAAATGCTTTCTCACTATTCTTAAGTTCTGTGAACAAATCACAAAAAAATAAAAATCTTTAATGTATATTTAACACTAACTAAGGAGTCAACGATAAATTCAAAAATGGTATTTACAATATTTAATGGTTGTAAAGCAGGAAAATTAAATGTGCAAAAGCAATATTTTAACAAATATAACAACAAAGGTAGATGACATGATGGTTAAAAGAAATAATCATAATTTAGTGTCACTGAATATTGTAATTTGCACTGATTTAGTCAATAAAAATTTTACTTCACTAAAAAATTTCACGTATTTTGGTTTGGCCAAGCATCTTAATAATGATAAAAATAATGTTTTTAATCTCCTTCCAAGGAATTCATATGTCACAGGAATATATAAGCAATTTCACAAGATTATAAAATTAAATAATGGTGACAGGAAAAAAGACTAAATTGACTAGGAATTGCATATCTGGTGCCAATAACTTAAACCTAACAGCAACAGAGACAATGAGAGCCTGCATCGTTGTTTCCAGACTTTAAAAAAAAAACATGTAGAACGTAGATTTAAGTGAGCTTACTGATACATACAATTGCACACCTCATAAATCTCATAAAATATAAATCTCACTAGATGAATTATAATTGAATAGAGAGTCAAAACTAATTTAATATAGTTTGGCTGCTTAGGTTGTATAAAAAATTGAGCAATTCTGAACTACAACTTGGATCTGTAGCTCAACGCATAATTCTAGAGAACTATAAACTTACGGGTTTTATTTTCATGAAACCTGAAAACTGTAAATCTAATGGAACCAAAAATAAAACATTAAACGATGGACTTACATTAAAAGATAGACGTCTAAAGACTGATATATTTAACTGAGAATCAGTTACTGTAAATATCAGCAATAATAAGAGAAATAAAAGAAGATAATGTACCAAATAAGTTTTTCAAGTTTATAAATGACAAAAAAAACACATTCCCTTTTTGCCAAGAGGATCTGTGAAAAAAAGTGACAGACTAAGTGTACCATGTTATACAAAAATAACACAGAATGGCAAATAGTAATACAAGAAAAGCTGGAATCAAAGTATTCTAGCAGGTATAAAAAGTTGTGGATTAACAATTGTTCGACAGCCAAAACCGAAAGTTATACATTCTCAACAGTTAATTCTCATTAGATTTAAAGCTTAAAAAAAATGTTTGGAAGACGCTAAATACATGTAGATAAGTCATGCGTGGATTTAACTCGACAGCTTTATGTAAAGACAGGTTTCTTAAACAGCACGTTGGATAACAAGATATAAATGGAGATAAAAGATGGTGTCCTAAGAGTTCAAGAATTAACAAAAACCAAGGTCTGTAGGCTGGAATAATTTCTCTTTGATCAAATTGTACTCAAACGTTGGTGTATACACTCCGCCAATGCAGGTACTAAAATAAAACTACTGGAACGTACCAGTGAGCCTCGTCTTTGTCATTGAAAATGTAATATTAAATTCTAAATCCTTGTTCTATATGTAAACGATATGCTGATGGCAAATAACAGCTTTCGAAAACCAACAAAAGTGAGAAAAAAACTCAAGAACAAATTTTAAATGACTAATTTAAGTGTAGCTGAAAGTTTTCTAGAAATGTGTACTGTTAAAAAAAAAGAAAAAAATTCTGTAAACTTAACAAAAGAACAATACACTACAAAACAATTAAGAATATTCGATTTTGACATTAGGTAATAGCACAGAACTTTTATGGTAATGACACAAATCATGAATTTACAGATGAGAAATAGAATAAAGTCAGATGGTAAAGAACGTAGAATAAATAAAGTAAAAAAGGTCTTTTATTGGGAAGATGTCAACAATACGTTGCTGGAACTTATATTAATTGATGTAATTTAGTACTCATGTATATACAACAAATGTCATAAATGTATTAGTATGTATATGATTACATCAGCTTAAGCTAGATACTATACTTCTTATTCTTACTATATTACACATCATGCATTAATGATGTATTTGATTTATGAAAGTTAGTTAACGCCTGACTGCTCATCGCTCTACACGTCGCAAAGAGAGAACCACGTGTGCTTGCCTTTCTAAATGAGCAGTCGTCCGCCGTATTTGAAATAAGGCCAATTTTCTGTATGTAAGAAAACAACTTTTATTTCTCGTCTCTTCGCCGAAATTCTTAACATCAAAGTGTATATAAGTAGATCTCTCTATCTTATGTAACTGTTTTTAACAGAAGTTCAAGGAAAGGAAGACTGTATTTATGTAAATGTTGTATCAGACTTATTAACAAGTAGTAAGTCTAACGCTGTAAGTTATTAAATAATAGTATTCAAAAACTTTTGCTTGAATATACTTCGTTTTTCAGTGTTTTGGTCAGTCGAATGTCTTATTTTTACCATTTTTAATTTGTAAATATAGTTGTAAAAGTTGTTAATTTTTTAAATTAATATAAACATTTGCTTTTTAAAACTAGTTGCAGGCAAACTTCAGTAGATTTGACTATACCCAGTTACCTTGTGTATGTGTTGACTACATTACAGAACTCTTATAATTATTTGACATAATGGAGGGATAATCCATTCCATTAGTTTTAAGATCATAATCTTATTAAATTCAGTGTGACAATATTAGTTCTTATGCCCAAAATATTGTAAAGTAATTACTCATGATCCTTTATATTTATTTATATCTGTTATAACGTACTGACACTCTCGACATCAATAGAAAAGTTACTTGCATCTTTATTAAAAGCTGTCTTTTTTAAGTTTTACTGAAAGGCCTTATAAATTCTATCTAATTATTAATGACTACTAAGGATAGCCGATCATTACAACTGCTCTATTCGTGAATTAAAATGCCTATTGCTAATTTTTTTGGGATGCTTGTTGTGTGCATACACGAACATTTACTACACACAACTGCTATTGTAATACTCGTTACATAATACTAGGCCAGTCTCTGCTGGTGGGACAAAAGGAGATTGGTGACACTTGACTGGCCCAAGCCAGTCGTGCCTTCTCTAGATAGTGATTCTTAAAAATCAGAGGACAATGGGTGCTTAGGTACCCAACTATAAAGTTATACTTCTATAAAATTATACGATAAACAATATAATTTTCAGTATAAAATTACTTTCTATGAAACTATATTGGGTACGAAGGTGGTGCAAATATCGTGAAAATGAGTATACCTGCATTGATTGGATATGATTTTAGTTGATATTTAATGAATTGGAGATTATAAAAAACATATGACGACACAATACAATAAAAATAATACATAGGCTGTCTAGTACATGACTGTACGCTTTCATCGAATCTTCCGGTAATTTCAGAACAACTTCCTATTGCTTACGCTGATTACATCTATAACATCACGCTCAAATTTATCACATGATATCCCACACTTACTCCTCGTACATATTTAATACTTAAAATATAACTGCATACAGAAAATTAAAAAAACCATCGTGTAATATGGCTTTGGTCAATAGGGTCGTATCATATGTCAGTGAATGCCCCTTCAGGACGTTTATCACACATAGGTTTTTTTGACAGATATCACTCAAACGTCAAACGTATATTGAAACAGCATAAAAAATATCCAAAAAAATTGCAGATTGTTTGAATGTACCATTATTTAATATATAATACATTTTAAAAAATCAATATTGAACATGTAATTTTATGTAATAATCCCGTTAAGGTAGTTATTTCCCAATATGTAGGTCAATCTTATGTATAGATTTACAGCATACGTATCTCATACCATATTTAAAATATCAGAGTACAATGTGAATACTCTTGCGTATACTTATACATGCATAAACATATTTATCTATCAATTTGTATTTATGTGACAATGCGACGTTGCCTCATACACAATACTTACTCGGTTATCTTCCAAAAACAAACGAAGAGCAATTTTTTTGATTACCATTACTTTAAAACTAAGTGGTGAAAAATTTTTTTTTAAATGTGTGTATTTTTTTACTGTCAAAGGTAGTTCTCAGTAGTTTTTTAATTATATTATAGATATACGGTAAGTTGCACTTTTTAAAACAATGGGGCTTTGTAGTGTTTGCACCATTGCTCCAATGTTAAAAGAATGATATTTTGACGAGAATATTTCAAAAACATGTGGTAAATCGATCTCAAATTCTTTACACATTCTTTTCGACACTTTTATTAGTTTTGCTGACAATTTTGTACATTTTTAGATACTTTTGATTTAGGTAGCAACTGCCTTAAGTGGAATTTATATGATTTGTAGGAATCTGCCAATTTTTTAGATAAACCTATTGGATTTTCAAATAGACCCACAAATTGGTTTTTAAATTAATTAAGAAACAGGGGATAAATTGTGCGTAAAAGCATGAATATAAGTACATCCACATGAGAAAAACAATTGCTAGTTTTACTGCATACATTAGCATTCCTCTCACTTCTTTGAACTTTTCCCCCAGTAACTATGTGAAGAACGTCTTTAAGTCAAAAACTCACCTTAATGACGAATGAAAAAATTGTAAAAGAATAAAACACAATTAAAATTCGTTATTGTATTTGTAAAGTACAAAAAGGGTTTGTTTTAGTGTTTGATTATTTTTAAAAAGTATGAAAAATCGTGTAAACAGTTATTTATTGATTTCAAAAGTAACAAATTAGGGATGGGTAAGCAAACATTTATTATTACGTGACATAAAAGCTGCTCTGCTAATAAATACTAATGTCGAAATGTTCGAAGCGAGTACCTAAAAAGTATATTTCATTAAATGAATTATCTATTTATTTGATGTATAAATGTATGATCCAACCAAATGAATTAATACACAGCAAATAAAAATTTACGTTACAAGTAAGCAATTAACTATATAATAAAATGAAGTTATCAAGTTTCTCATATCAGAGACTCTCATATCAGAGTTCATAAAGAACTTGGTCAGCATGTAGCTCGAGCATAAGGTGCCTATAAAATTATAACTTTAAAAAAAGAGGTGCTAAGCTTTCTGAGTCAGTGTACTACAAAGAGGATATCAAAATAATTAACGTCAGTATAAAACCAGTACCACAGGTAACCTATTTGATGATATCCATCAGCAGTTTCGGTTTGGTGCAAGCCTGAGTAGCTGCTGCAAGCTCAATCGATACTGCGGAAGGAGGCTAAGGAATGTGCACTATGGCCAATAATAACTGTTGAAAATTCCATGGCTTTGTATAGATAAAGGACATAGATTGAGCCTTACAACCTTACGAGGCAAAGGAAGTGAGGACAGTAACGTGAGCGTCTTTATTAACTAAAGGCAAAGGAAAATTGACTCCGTAATTAAAAAGAAAGTTGAATTCAAAGTTAAGTGAACTAAAGAGGTAACATGAATTTATCATATGTTATAAACAGCTAAATTGTTTGGACATTGTTGATCTTATAGGGCGAAAACACGTTATGAATGATGAAAAGGTGATGGAGAAGACACTCAAGGCTATTAACGGTTTGGTAACACAGCCACGGTTAATAAGGATGGACTTAAGACTACCCATAACCACCAGATAGCATTAGAATGCTTAAAAAAAAGGTCTTTGAACACGAGAATAGGTACATTAGATACTGAAAAAAGACTTTTGACTCACTGCAGTACAGAGAGAAAGGAAAAGATAAGTCAACTTTAAGACCACCTTCTATAAAGACTCAGTCAGAAAAAATTTTCATTTGAAAATCTCATATTTGGTATCTATAAATATACAGTAGTATTTTTATTACCTTTTTTTGGTAATGCAGTAGAATAGGATAAACAATATTTGTGCAGTAGTGTAGTTGTTTGAAGTTTATCAATTTCTCAAACTTACCCCACACTGGTGCTCGCTTTGCTTGATAGCTTTTATTATAATTTATTATAAGCTTGTTGTTCTTGGCCTGTATGAGAAGTATTTAGTGAGTCCTTATTCCTTGGATCAATTTTACAATGTATGGTATTGTGAAAGAAAACCTAAAAGCTACTACGTATTGCCTCAAAATTTAAACAGAATAATTACGTGAAAGAGCGAAAAATACGATTTTGTTTTCTTTAGTAGTTTCAAGTAATAAACAATCTAACTAAAATAGTCTTTAACTACGGTTTCATTTAATAATGTCCATAACACTATATGAAGTTATTGAGAAATGACTTTGCAGTGGAGCTTACAAATATACAATTTTTCTTTAATTTCATTAAGTAGGCTACTTTTTAGCAGCAGACAACAATAGTATACTGTAAGGTACTCAAACTTTTTTTTTAATTTTGTAAATAATAAAGAAAAAAAAATATTTTAGATTTTGATGCATGAACATAAAAATTTCATTATTTACTCACCTGGAAACTCAGTTATGATTAATTGAGTTATTCTATCTTGAAAATTAATAAAAAAGAAACTTGTGGCATTGAGCTTATTTCCATTTATTATGCTTGTATTCACAACATAATTTTTACATTTGATGTAGTATATTGCGTGAAAATATTTTACTTGATCATTGCTTATTCGATCGAATTTCACCTCTTTTTTGTTTAAATCTATATAAGCTATTAGTTTTCCAGTATCTTCAGGTAAAAAGCTGCGCTTATATTGAGCAGTGTTACTTGTTTTTAGTAGGAATCCTCCATACTTTATCGAATATCCTTGAACTTTCAGATTAAGTTGTGTCTTTTGATGGATAGCAGTAATCGTATAGGAAAAATTTCTTGCGATGAATAATTCACTGTTATTACGCACTATCACTGAGAGAACCAGAAGTTTTTTACTTTGTGGTGAGTAATTAATAAAAACTCTAAGATTTAGTAATTCACATAAATTTTCACGTGCTAATAGAGCAATTATTTGAACATCTTTTTTGAAACTTGGATGTTTTAAGCTAAACATAAATGTCTTGTTACATAAATAATTACCATAGGATGTATTATTAAGTTCAACTGAGAAACCAATGTTTTTTAATAGCTCCTCATTATTTTTCCATGTAAGATTTACATTTGATTCTAACTTTGTCGGGGTTGCAGAGTATGAACTGATTATCACATAGTTTTTTCGAGGGTATATAATGTTAAGTGCTACACCCTGACTCGTTTGATATACTGTTGTCTTATTAACTATGTCAATGGAGTACGAAATCCAAGCATCATCAGTGAAATTTAATTGAATAATTTGTTTGAACCTGTTGTACAGTACATCATACATTGTATAAAACTGAATTGTTCGATTTAGGTGTATGGATTTTAATACAATTTCTTGTCCAGTACAACTTGTTCGAATGTTAGAGATGCCCGTTATATTAAATACACTAGAGTTGTGTAATTGATAGATATGAACCTAAAATAAAATTAACAGTTTATTTATCTTATTATGCAATATGATTTTAAAAATTGTATTTAAATACTAACTTTATTAAAAATTGTAAAAAGTGACATGTTACAAGAGAATACAGAGGAGATTTTGGGACTGCAAGAAGCAAAATTCCTTCTAATATACACCAAGTGGTGTAGCTTACAACGGATCTATTTCATGTATGTTCCTAATGAAGTTTCAATTTAGCGCATATAAAGTTTAATGTCAATGTACTACAAAATTTTGTTAAGTAAGTCTATAAATAATATATAAGTACATAACAATTTACAAGTAAACTTTTTTTATAATAACTTTGCACTTAAATAAACATTTTTTCTGCTTAAAAGAAACTAACGTTAACATTTATGAAAAAGCATAGTAGTTTATCTACAAAATCAACTACCTTTCAGAAAAGGCATAATAGACTTAAAAAAAACAAGTTTATTTAAGAGTTTGGATTAAATAAATTTTTCAAATAATTCGTGCATTTGAAATGTGACTTTTGACTAGCCTTCATAATTATATAACTAACTGAAAATGTATTTTCGATGGTAAATATTATTATGAGAAGTATCATTTTTACTTAAACTTTTTTCCTATTTACTGTATTAAAAAAAGTGTAAGTTAATAGAAAAATAGAGTCTCTGATTATTCGTAGGAAAATAATAATCATAAAGACTAAAACGTCTATGGCTATTCGAAAAATAAGAGTTTAGTATGGTCTCGAGGTGGTTATATGTTGTCAACAACGTAACGTACAGGTTTTTTATTTTTAAGGTTTTATTGTAAACGAGTACATATAGCCTTGGAACAGTCAGGCAAACTGTTACATTACATTTGTTACATATTACAAGTAATGGTAACATGTTAAATAATGGGTTAAACATTAAACGCTATTATAAATTAAATATTAAAATAATTTTATACGTTAAATATAACACGTTAGTAATGTATACGTTATAAGGTACAGTTTTAAATTCATTAGTGCGGTGATAATGTTACATAGACCTTCTCGAGAGCGAAGGATCTATGTGGTAGGCCATTTCGCTGTGAGAAGATCACCCATCCCTTTATGAGGAGCATGGCGTGGTGAAAAAGCACAAGTGAAAGTTCACAGAGGTACTTACTTGGGAGAGTCGCACTGGTTGGAAAACGAACCCACAGTTTCCCGCGTGCCATCCCATAAACCAGCCGACTGGGCCACCGGACGCTAACAATGACGTACAGGTGACCTGTAAAGTAATAAAGGTTTTAAATTGGAAAGCTTCCAATAAATGTGTTGAGCTACGAAAATTAAACGTTATAAGTATGCATGAACCAGATTGCAGCTGTGTGTTATCCATAAATTCATTTGCTTGTTCCTAGTTAAATAGATATAATGCTCTAATAATAAAAAACAGCATTTAAAGAGACGAGTGCCATGATAATTTTATGACGTATAAAAATATGATAAATTACTGCTACTATTTTACGATTTCCAGTATCAAATTCGAAGTCCAGATAGATTAATTTTTTGAAATGTTTGATGGCGTTAGAACTTTTTTTCTTGAAAAATTATGTTTATCCTAGGGCAAGATTTTTTAATACATATTTCATATAAATACTATAAATACATTTATCTTTTAAAATAAGAAGCTTTAAAATGCGCAGTCTTATAAGATTTTTACATGTGCAGTTTTTCGTTCATACCTCCTAAAAAACAGCTATATTATTGTGTTATGCTCCTATATAAGAAGCTAATAAATAAACTTAGACAACAATTATCTATGTAGAAGTTATAATAATATTTATTTTTATATGTTTAATATTTGTTTCTGTTTAATCACCAATGATTCACATCATGAATTTTATTTTCTGTTATGTTAAAATATCTTTGTCAAAGTATATACACATCTTTAAAAAAAACGTGAAAAGTAAAAGTTACATTTGACAAAAGTTGCTTAAAAGTGGACCAAATGAAGATAAAAAGGCATTCAATTGACCTAAACTATTGTAGTAAGCGTCACAAAAGATATTCAACGTTTTTTGTGAATAAGTCATGATTATTATTTTAAGTTTCTGAATGAAGAATCATTTCATTAATTTGTTTAACTCATTTCTAACTCTCAGTAAGTTGATCTCGGCACGCTTCTCCTTGACACTTAATCATTTCATCTTCTCCAATTTTTTGAAAACTACCAAAGGCGTAAATACGCCATTTAGTTAGGCCGATGAGGGCATCTTGAGCCTTAACTTGAGCCTATATGTTAATAATTTCTGTTTTTTAATTAATTAAAGGACGACTGAACAAAAATCAAATTTATTTCTTTGACTTGACATCACTTGATTACCAGCAGACTTTGGTACAGGCGTAGCTCATTTTTAATATAACACTCTTCTGTCACTGCCTTTTTATTCTTTTCTCGTTAAATGTATTTAAAGATTTTTCAAAATAAGATTGGAGCATTTTTAAAATGACCTATGTTAATAAAATAAATTAACTATTACAACTTTTAGAACAACTTTTTTAAATTAAATATTGTCAAGATTTTATAATTATTTAAGTGCTTCGATCTTCTTGCAGCAAAGAATCTGTAAAGCATAATTCTTAACACATCTTTGATTAACTCGTTAACATCTTTAGCTTAATCACCTTAATAGCTCTAAACTTAGTCCCTTCGAGGTTGCACTCAATTATTAGTATTAATTACATCGCAAAGTTTAATCAATCATTATGCACTAAGCTAAGATGACAAAGACATTGCTGCACAGTAGGTATGTCTGCCAAAAACAAGCTGAAAGGCCAAGCAGACAAGCAGTAGTGAGGACTCAAGTACAAAGCTGAGTTCGCATTGCCCCCAACCCGTATTACAAGATACCTCAGTGGGAGTGTGCAGGAACGTAGCCAGATTCACAACACCTCTGACTCGTTATACGCAACGTCCCCGAATTTATGATATTACTAAGTGGTAATTCATGAACTCTCTTATACTACTGTCAAGTGCGACAAGTCACCAATGCCCCGGGATCGCTCTAACTCGCACTGTCCTGAAGATCCACTAGCTCACTATCTACCTTACCTAGAGAATAGTGCCGGTTCACACTGCCCCAGAGATTTGCTTTTTACCCGAGGAACATTAGAGAGAAGTCACTGGTGAATGGATAAAACTAGAAGCCTCTTCATCACCCGCTTGGCCAGTGTAATACATAAAATGAAAAGTGTAATATAAGGAGTAGTAATTAAATGTGTGGATATAATTTCGCCATTTATTGTGATATCATAAGAACGCAACAGTACTTTGAAGAGCAGAGCTCCCTAGTTGAAGTACCAGGCTCGTCGCGGATAGAAAAAGTGATTAATATGGACTGTCAAAGGCCTTTCATACCCTCTTGAGAAGCGGTGGTGTTGGTGGCTTTGATGATTCACAAATTTTGGCGCAATTTGCAGTTAATACGTATTATGGTATACATAAAAATTGGCAGTATAGCCATATTGAAGGAAAAACTACATCAATCGTATGTTACTTACATTCTACTAACTGGATAGCCTGTGTTCAGAAGTGTCCACTTAAACTCAAATCGGTTGTATACGTGTGTATATATTTTCAACTGTTGTTTGTCCCTCACATGCTCTCGAGTGGATTTGCACTCACTCTTCACGAACCTTAGGATATTAAGCGCTAAGTTTATACTGTTATAATATAACGTATTGTTGGAAAGTTACACAACTTGGTTTTCTTTTCCAAACCGATAGTTTCTTAGTACACGGCAAGCAAGACTAGCGATTATCTTGACAAAACGTTGTCAGTAAACTGAACTCATATCCCGAATGGAGGGGGCCAGTTAGCTTGAGCATTTTAAGGCTGAAACTAAATAAGCTAAGACGCATGGCCTCACACACACCTGAGGCAAAGACAATGACACTTAGCTTTCATCCATACCAAACAACATGTTTACACGAAATTATATTACAGAATCACATAAATAGTTGGAAAAATGAGATCCTTATTCTCTTTTAAAAAAATAAAGGATCAGACAAATAAAAAGTTTCTAATTAAATAACCTAAGTTATTATAAAAATGTGACAAATACAACGCTTCTTAAATTAATACTTCTGTAGGTGCCTTCTGTATAAAAGTAAATCCACGATTTTAGAATCTTCTTTTTCAAGAAATGTTTGATAAAAGTGATTTTTTACTTTTATATCTGGTCCTGGAACTGTGGGAAAAGAGAAAAGTGACACAAGTTATTGTTTGACAGCCCAAGGTATTCTCGTAGTATTTTGAGGTGTATGGCTCCACTGAGATTTTTTTTTGGTATTTTTATCTCCTGAATGAAAGTTTTTAGTGTGAAATTTTGAAACATCACGCAAAAAAGTTATTAACAATTTCTATAAGCAAACTAAACTTACCTTTGTTCGATTCAAAATTTTGTTATCTTAATCTTCGGCACGTTTTGAACAAAAAATTAATTAGGACGTAAGAACCTAAGCCCTACACTTACGCATTTAAAAAAATTCTATTTCTTCAATTTTGAGAGCCTCAGCAAATGATGAAAATAAAACATTTTCACAAGGCACGCTACATCTCCATTAACTATCAATTTTTCTCTGCCATCTCAAAAAATAACATCCCAATAAATTAAATGGCAACATTTCTTTCACAGTAAGTATTTAAACGCTTAAACTGTAATCGGCAAAAAAAATATTGCCACGTTATTTATCGAAATTTTTTTTTTGGGATTGTAAAGAAAAGGTTATAGTTAATGGTAATGTGGTGTGTATTGTGGAATAGAAGTTTTCGTACCTGGGAGCACATGTCACTAGGGTTAGTACGCAGCCCAAGGAAATTGTTGTGCTTGCCCTAGTTAGATGAGCACCACATGCGAACCCTTTTTTTGCTACCGAGGGCACACCCAATCCTCGAAAATGTCCGAGGTAGGAAAATATTTTTTTGATCGTATGTGTTAAGGCTCTAAAAAATAAGAGAATATCATTATTTTTAAACTTTCAAAAATTTTTACTCGAAAACCTGAAGGGTTTGGGTATATAAACTGTAACTGGTTTTGCGTGTTTAAGGCACCAAAGAATAAGAAAAAAATTTTTCACCAAAAAAAAAGGTTTATTTTTAATATTTCTCCATGAATATTTCTGAAACTTTGTTGCGTAGTTTTTTGAGATTATGCCGTCAAAATTCAATTCAGGAAATAAAACTGCATAAAAAATATTTGTGGTAAAGCGATGGATCTGAAAAGGCTACGGAGACCTTCTTGGTACCTCGACTAAATAAATTTTTAATCATTGTTTCTTAATTTGATTTCTTGGAAAAAAAACTTTTGACCGTGTTGAAACTCTTGACATGTCACATACTAGCTTATCACGATATTGACTCTTCTGGGAGCTATCCCTGAAGGCAGAAGACTTTTTATTTCTGATACGGTGTAATTCAAGATTACTTTAACTAAAATATTTATGCACTGCTTATTAATTGATTTGTTTTCAAATACATTGCTTAGCACATACATTATTATAGTACTGATATAATCATGCAAATTATTTATTCTTTTTAAATGATGAAATAATTTTCTTCACAATTTAAAAAATTATTTTTTACAAGCTGTTTTTCTACACTTTTATAAGTATTAATTTTATTTTTGTTTGTATTTTACCTATATGATAAATGAATGAACAATTATTTATTTAATTCTTTAAATGTTTCTTAAAATTTATTTAAGATGTTTTAAATTAAAAAAATTTTTTTCTCATTAACATCGTATTTATGGGAGGCTTTGTCGCAATACGTGGGGGGGGGAGGGGGGTCAGAAAGGTGAAGCGAATGCAAACACCTAGAAACATTGGCCGTTACTTCTTTTACATGGACAAATCTACGTATACGCTTTCACGCATATTCAACCGTTTTTTTTTACTTTACTAAGAAATAAACTTTTGGATCCACTTAAAAATTTAATATGTTTATCTCATAGTATTATACAATAAAAATTAAGTGACTATAACGGATTATATCCTTATCAATTCAATTTTAAGTCATTTTTTGATAAGAAGACATGTGCAGTTGAAATTTAAAAAAAAATTAACTATGTAAAAATGGTACACCTAATTGGATTTTGAATAATATGTTATGAGTTAGTTTTTTAATGTCTGCAATACATACTTTAAATAGTATTTTAATTTTTTCTTATATAACTAAACAAATATTTCAGAGTAAAAGGGGTTTTCGGCAATTTTTAGTCTTCTATTTAAATACAAATTGTCGATATTTTAAACGTGACTAAGACTAAGTGTAAGCGCCCATATAAGGGGTAAATTTGTGACGTTACCTTACAAATATATTAAGCAAAGTTGCTACAACCATTACAATCGCTAACAACGAAAACTACCTAACCAATCTTGCTAAAATCTTACATACTGGTTCTTGACACTTCCTACATGGTTGTACTTAGTATGGTTTTTATCTTGAAAAACTTAATAACAATAGCAATACATTAGCTCGAAGTTTTGTAAAATATGCTAGCTTTTCACTTTGTTTAA